>NW_006293951.1:1305577-1319037 GCF_000327345.1 Myotis davidii
ATGATATCGGGTGGTTGTTCTGGGCCTTCACAATATGTTAAACATTTCTGAACATTTTTCTCAATACAAGAGTTCGTCTGCTTTGTGCCATAAATAGATGAATGTTCTTTCCAGTACTGCTCCTCTGAAACAGTCTAACAATTAGTTCATTTAAAAATCAGGAATATTTCTATTCCATCATTTTCTACACGATTTGTTCCTAAATTGGAAAAGTACATATTTATCCAATTAGCTCAAGCACAAAACAAAGGAAAATTTTCAAAGTCTTGATTGTGAATTGTTTTTTAATTTTGCTTAAAGTTTTACAAGAAACAGTGTTTTGTGTTCTATCAAAAATAACAGTGTATATACTTTTTTTTTTCAAATGACTGAAAACTTTCACTCTTGAATTGTGAATTGTTTTGTAATTTTGCTTAAAGTTTTACAAGAAACAATGTTTTGTGTTCTATCAAAAATAACAGTGTGTATAGTTCTTTTTTTTCAAATGACTGAAAACTTTCACTCTTGGTGACCAAAAGAACATTTCTCTAACAATTGTTTGAATTGTGAGATGATGAAACTTACTACTGTACAATTATGTTCAAGTGCTTGACTGTCCATATATTTGGATAAGGTCATTGTGCCAGAGATTATTATAATCAGGTCTGCAGGTACCTCTGACAATCCAGTATTATTGATATTCAGAAAAAGACTTTTGAGGATATAAGTTACAATTCTTTCAAATGTAGCTGTTTTTAGATATGTGCCATCATAAATAT
The DNA here is from genome assembly GCF_000327345.1 of Myotis davidii. Lineage (NCBI taxonomy): Eukaryota > Metazoa > Chordata > Mammalia > Chiroptera > Vespertilionidae > Myotis > Myotis davidii. The sequence goes on from NW_006293951.1 coordinate 1,306,336, forward strand.
TATTAATAATTGTCTTTCTGCAAAATTCTAACCCCCCTCGGAACTGCATAGCATTGTATGTAACTACATTTTTCTAGCAATTAGACAAGTTTTATTTAGTAATATAAGGCATTAGCTAAGACAAATTTTATTTCAAATCATAAGGATTAATCACTTGGTGGGTAGCTAATATAATTCCAGCCTCTGGGAAAGAACCAACATATTTCCCATGAGCTGAACTAATCATAATATATCTGAGGAACAGGAGCAGTGCTTAAAAGGTTTATGTTTCTGATTTTAAAAGTAAATCATACTCACTGTAAGACATTAGGAAAACCCAGAAATACATAATAAAAAATAATTTGAAGGTAATATCTACATTCTAGTATACCTTCTCTTTTTATCTGTATACATATAAACTTATATTTTTATAAAAATTGATATACTATACATTGATTTTTTTTCTCTGAACAATAGGTTGCATATTTCCTTTAGTTAAACATTTGTTCAATTTTGTACAGGTGTAAATCAAATATGTGTACGTTCTGTGTCTTCATGGAGCTCAATTGTCTGGTGAGGGAAATATAAAACAAGCAAACAAATAAAACTATAATTCCAAAGTATAAGTTTTATGGAAGAAAAAAACCAGGTTCGATAAGGAGAATAAGTTCAGAGGAAGGGACCAACTTTAAAGTGGGTGTCATATAGAGCCAGAATGCTGACATTTAAACAGAGGCTTAAAGGATGAAAAAAAAGTCAGCAATGCAAGAGTGGGGCTAAGAGAATCCTAGGAAGAAGACAGAGCAGGTGCAAAGGTCATAAGATGGAAAGGATTTGGTGTGCAAGGGGACCTAAAGGAAGACCAGCTGGCTGGGGCAAAGAGAAAAGAGGGGATACTGGCCCATGATGAAGGTCAAGAGGTAGATGGGTCCAGGCCCTGTAGACAAAAGAAAATATTTATGTCAAGTACCATGGGAGCCAATAAAGACTTTTAGAGTGATGAAATTGCATTTCTGTGTTTTCATTTTTTAGAAGATTACTCTGGATGTTATACGGAGGATGAGTAGGAGAAAAAGAATAAGGAGAGTTGTGAGTTAGGAGGCCCTTGAAGTGATCCTGAGAAAGATGAAAGCTTGAATTAATCTAATGACAGGAGCTATGGAGAGAAGTAAAGAGCTCGAAGATGTGTTTTAGAGCTGGAATTGACAATTTCTGAGATTGTGATGGAAAGCAGTTGAGGAGGATGACTCCCATTTATCTGTGGAATCAAGTAGATAGTGGTGTCAATTATTGACCAAGGGTAGATTTGGTAAGCACCAGCATTGGAGTGGTGGTTGTGGTTTACAATAAACATTTAAGTTTAGATGATAATTCTGAAGGGCCTGTAAGACAGCTGAATTTGTAAGTTAAGAAGACAGTTGTATGCATAAGTCTACTATACTCAGGTTGAGTCTGGGCTAATGATACACATTTGGAAGTTATCATCATGTAGATGGGATTTAAAGTCAATGGAGCAGATAAAATAACCTAATTGAAGAGAGAAGAAAGAGAGATGAAGAGGTCCAAGAACTGTGCTTTGACAAGGAGAGATTGCACTGAGAATCTAAGAGAGGGAAAACAGGGTAGTGTGCTTCAAAAAGGAGTGGACAGCTGTGTCAAATGCTGCTGAGCCGTCTAGTGGGAGGAGGCCCCAAAAGTGACCACTGGATTTAGCAATATGAAGGTTATTGGTGATATCATCAAAAGCAATTTCAGGGCTATGTGTTAGAGGCTTATAGTAATAGATGTTAATAATTTATAGGAGATTAGCTAAAATTTTAATGGCTACATATTAATCTTCACTTGAGATAGTAGAATATGCTCAGTCACCCATATTGCTGACAAGCCAATGTTCACTAAGAAACAGGCTGGTGGATGTTTTAATGGTTCAGTGGCCCTTGGGAATCGCTGGCTTGCAATTCAATGGGGTTTACCCTTGGGAACTGTATGTTATCTTCTTACCACTGAGTGTGGGTGTGGGTTGAAATCCACAAGAAGGATTTGGGCACTGGGGAATATGAATACTGGCTGAGTGTCTATTTGAGACTATTGTGCATTTGCCCATTTGATGCTCTGGCCTGGAATCCATTTTGCCCGCAGTCAGTAGGAAGGCTGGGAGGGCTCAGGCTGTCTCTGGTTCAGATATGCACTCCTTGACCTCTGCACTGCCTGCCTGGGGCTGTTAGGTACCCTTCTTGTTCCCATTCCCTGAAAGTGGGGACCATGGATAAGCTCATTGTGGAAGCTTTTCAGGTAGCATGTTCTATGCTGAAATAGAGGAGAGACCTAGAGAGAATGTAGATTTAGTAGCCATAGTGACTTAGGTCGGGACCCTCTGCTTGAATTCTGTAACCTTTAAAGTGGGACAAACATTACTAACTATTCAGGGTTATGATGAAAATTTAAAGTAATGTGTGAAAAGTGCTTAGAACCAAGTAAGTACTCAATAGTGGCTGTCATCATTACTATTGTTCAAAGTAAATGCTCAGTATTTTGGAAATGTTGAATTAGTTATCTTGGTTATGGTTTATCTATATGATATTAGTCCATGATTTAAAACATTGCCCAGGGCATAAGCCTCTGCAAACTAGTTCTTATTTGGATAATTAGCAATAGCCATAGTAAGTCCTTTGTCATTGGTATTTTGTACCATCGTTTCATTATCAAAATTTATGTAAGCTCATGACCTTCACTTTTTAGTGGATTAGCACAGTTCTTTTGTTCCTATTAAAAGGATAGTTTTTCCTTGAACTTGAATAAAAGTTGGCTCTCTGATAAGACAGCATGCATAATGCTGTTCAGAACCAGAGGTTCAAATTCCCTCATTAGAATTCCATGACAACAGGAGGGTAAGAATGTGAGCCTAATACAAAAAAGAGATAAAAAGTTTCTGCTTGATCTTAGGAGGCAGTGCCTGGTGGCCTTCCTTCACATTGAAAGGAAAGGAAGTCTAGATGTGGAGTTTTGTTTCTTGGTTTCATATCCCCTAAGTTGGGGAAACTTATTTTTTCTGCAATGTACTAGCTTAAAATGTGTGAGAATCATAGATTCCGTGTTGGCTGTCTAGGTACCATAACATCCCCTAAGTTGGGGAAACTTATTTTTTCTGAGTAAAAATGCAATGTACTAGCTTAAAATGTGTGAGAAACATAGATTCCGTGTTGGCTGTCTAGGTACCATAAGAATGAAAACAAAACAAAAAACAAGTGATTAAAGTGTATAATAGAGTATAAAAAAACTTCTGCCCAAAACATGGCTAATCACTGTATTGTGTAGAGCAGCGGTTGCCAACCGGTGGTCTGCGGACCACTAGTGTTCTCTGGGCCAGTGCCTACGTATCCTGGCTATACCCTCACCTCCTCTCTCACACCTACATCCTGTTGGCTCTACCTCCAGGTATAAGAATCCAATCACTTCTCTCCCCCACTCCTGCTCATCAGCTGGGGCTGAGCCGCTGTCACCTCTGTGAGGTCCGAAGGTTGGCGACCACTAGTGTAGAGGACTGCTTCCCAGTGCTCTCTGGGCCAGTGCCTACATATCCTGGCTATACCCTCACCTCCTCTCTCACACCTACATCCTGTTGGCTCTACCTCCAGGTATAAGAATCCAATCACTTCTCTCCCCCACTCCTGCTCATCAGCTGGGGCTGAGCCGCTGTCACCTCTGTGAGGTCCGAAGGTTGGCGACCACTAGTGTAGAGGACTGCTTGATTATGAATACTTTGACTCCTCTGTGTGTAAGAATATGTGTTGCTTAGATGAGTTATGCACTAGGTTAGGCAAAATATATGTGATGAATTTAAAATTAAGATAGAAATAACTTTTTTTGATTAGAAAGGGATTTGGCGTTGAGATGGAGAGCAAAGGGGAAGCCTTTTATATGAATTTTCAGAAGGTGCTTTTCTAGTAATTTGTATGAACTCAGTGCTCATGTTCTGATTCCCATAAATAAGAGGGAATGATTTGATCTCTAAAACCTTTCTGAAGGGCTTTGTTTTATCAAATCACTTGGATATTTGTTGTTTATATTTTCAAGGAACTATGTTAATACTAAGTTGATACTATAAAAGTAACGCAAGGCTTGATTTAACCTCTCTCTCCCTCAACAGTTTGGAAGGACTGAAGTAATTGATAATACACTCAACCCGGATTTTGTAAGAAAGTTTATTCTGGACTACTTTTTTGAAGAAAGAGAGAATCTTCGTTTTGACTTGTAAGTTCTACTAAAACTTGCATTTAAAAGAATTAATATTTAAAGGCAATTTTAATAACCTAAGGCTGGGTCCTATGGTTGCACTGAATACTAGATTATATTGTCAGGAAACTAGATTAATTTTATTTAGCATGTGAGCTGAGCATTGCCATAGTACTGCTGTGCATTTTACAGGTTTTTGGTTGTATGTCTCTTGAAATAGTAAGTGAACAATTTAACCATGCAGAAATGCTGAGCAGTATATATGGACATTCTTTCAAACTGTCCTATGCCTTAATCTTGCAAGTTCTGCCTGTACTCCACAGTGATCTCATCTACCCATGGGGGATATCTCTCAGATCTTTAAGTTTCTTTCAGCTGCCTCTTTATATAGTACATGCATCCCTGCCTAACTATGGTTTCTTTTTATCACATCATGGCCTTATATTTCCAAGGCCCGGGATGCTTGATAATTTTGGTATTTTCAATATTCCTGTGATTTTTGATATGGTATCAGCCATATTAAAATACTATTGTTAACATCAACTCCCTGTTTACAGAGAATCTGGAGTCAGTCTGCCTGTAAGATAGTATCATTGAGTTTTTGTTCCACAGAGATAAACTGTGGTGCTTGTTGAACTTCCTGGATTTTGTTAAAAGGAAATCTATTGAGAAGGAAAAGTATGTCGTATTATAATATGTGCTTAAAATATTGAAATAATTAAAGAGAGTTTATGAACATCATGTGTATTTAAAGAGACCAACCTTATTTTGAATAGCTGAAAACAATGAAGTATACTTAGTGGAATGTCATGATTTCCTGACCACGTTTATCATGGAGATTGCATATAGTGTTGTTATTTAAAAACATATAAATCAGGTCGAATGCAGTTTGATTTTCCCATTGTTCAGGGCCTTCAGAGTAATTTTTAAAATCCATTTTCCTTTTTTCTTACATCAGCATGGTACCCCCTTAATTTTCCCCTCTATTTTAGACTTAACTTTATCCAAAAACCAGCCACTATTTCATGATTCTTTGTTTCTCTCTTTATTTCCCCTTCTCTCTTTCTTCTTTCTCATTCATCTGTATTGTTTTCTCTCATTTAGAAATTATACATACTTATTATAAACTTTAAATAATATAGGCATTGAAAAAGTGAACGTTTCTTGTTACCCCAATACCAAAAAAATTGTTTTAAGTTTTCCAATAACTGTCCCAACTCTGTCAATTCCAGTTTTCCCTATTGGTTAATGGCTCCTTTATTTAATATTCTAAATTCATGACTTTTGAGTGACTTTTTTTATTAGAACCACCTTACTTTTTTAAAAAAATATATATTTTATTGATTTTTTACAGAGAGGAAGGGAGAGGAATAGGAAGTTAGAAACATCGATAAGTGAGAAACATTAATCAGCTGCCTCCTGCACGCCCCCTACTGGGGATTGACCTGCACCCCTGCATGTACCCTGACCAGAATCAAACCAGCGACCTTTTGGTGCATGAGATGCTGGTAAACATCATTACATAAAAGGGTACGTCTGTTTTTTTTTTGAGTTTTATTCATTTCAAACTGGCCGGATCCGCGGGCTGTAGTTTGCCCACGGCTGATTCTAGAGTAGACAGTAGAGGGTACCAACCTCCAGGGACCTGTGTTAAGCACTTGTCTTCCTCATCGTGGAGGAGGAACTAAATAGACCATTGTTCCTTGCTCCTCAGCTCTCAGCAGGCATTTCCTGGGGCTGAACTGACATTCTCTTCCCCTGGCAGCTGCAGGGTGGACCTGCAGGCAGGTTCGATCTCTAGCTGTCCAGGGAACCAGAGGCTGCCCTCCCCTTCTGAGGAGCAGCCCAGGTTTCGGAGCTTCCCTTCCCTTGGCTTTGGGCAGTGAATGAACCGCCCCCTGCCCTCCCTTTGTGGGAATAGGCTGCCACTTTAGGAGCAAGCTTCCTGGAGAAGGGTCCGACTCATCCCGTGGCAGCTCCGAGCTAAGCATGATACTTGGCTTCTTTTGTTTTCAGCTTTGGACCTTAGTAGGAATTTTAGAATACAGGAACCATTCCAGCCCACATCTGCCACAGTGTAATAGAAAACAGCCCTTAGGATCCACCCAAAGCAGTTCCTGCCAATCAGGCACTCTAATGATAGGATTTCGGTAGCTGGATGAAGTTGCTTACAAAATTCCCCTTAGTAAATTTAGGCACAGCGGGGTGCACAGTCCTCAGGGTAAACTACCGAGCTTCCTGCTTTGCAATGTCTGCTCTCTTAAGCAGAGTATGGCATTCATAACCCCTACCACCACCACCTCCACCACCACACACACACTCTGTAACCATTAGGATGTAGTGTTTACGTTCTGACTTGTGAGGGTGAGGACCACAGTTAGTCTTGATACTTTTAGAAATGTTAGAAGGAAAATTCCTTTGATGGAAAAATCACTGTCATTTAGAATGCATTATAATTCAACATATCTGAAGCCTTTAGAGATATGCTATCAATTACCCATTTTTGAGATAATAGCATTTAAAAAGCTTTGCTGAAGACAATGGGAGAGGGTTGCAGTGTAGTTATGTTTCACCTTTTTGATGTTACTACAGTTGCTAATTTCAGTCTTAGCCTTAAAATAAAAAAGCCTTGAATAAGAACAATGTCTTGAGTAAGAAGTATTTTTTGTACTAACATCTGCTGGTCTTCAATAGATGCTGGCCATTTGCTGATGTAAAATTCTAGGTTCCAGCTGTCGCGAGTGCCCAGAGCACCGTGCTTGGGAGGAGAGTGATGTGCAATTCTTCTGAGGCTGGTATTTGCATCACATCATTGTAAAGCCAATCTGTGGTAAACTGTCTTGACGAGGGGTTAAGTGCAGCTCTGTCCTGCATCAGCGCACTCGGTGAACTCCGATTCTTGGCCTTTCATTGATTGAGATGCTTTGTTTCTTTGTGAGAACATTCTTGCTTTGTGTGAGGGAAGACTTTAATTAACCTTAAAAAACGGCAGTTAATTTTTATAGGAAATTATGCATAAGGAATGTGCAAGGAATAGGATTTGGAAGGACTGGAACGAGTACAGATATTTTCCTATTCAAGAATTTGGCAAATTCTGGTTGTTTTGACTGTCAGTGATTTTACCATTTCTACAAATTCTTTAAAAAGAGGAGCCAAAGTGGTAGTGAATGATGCCTTCCCGGTATCTCCTCAAGAAATCATTTATTTCAGTACAACTAGTCTAAACAGGACATATAGTAATCCTGTAGAAACACATTTTTCTTACTATAACATACATGCTTTCTCCAAGTTCTGTGATTGGGGGAAAATAATGTCTCCTTACTTTAGCCAACTTTCCAAGTTAACAACAACATTTAAGATATTAAATAAGAATTAAAATGCATGCAAATGACAGCCTGTGCCCTACCCGGTTTGGCTCAGAAGATAGTGCATTGGACTGTGGAGTGAAGGGTCCTGGGTTTGACTCCTGTCAAGGGCACATGCCTGAGTTGCGGGCTTGATCCCCAGTAGTGGGTGTGCAGGAGGCAGCCAGTCAATGATTCTCTCTGATCTTGATGTTTCTCTCTCTCTCTCCCTGTCCAAATCTATAAAAATATATTTAAAAAATAAAACAAAAAACAAACAAAACCCCCCCCAAAACAAATGGCACCCTGTTATCAGCCTCTCTGCTTCTTTTTTAATGATCCAGAGAAGAGGAATTGCAGTTTTGGGGGAATTTTGAATAGTATTAGAACACTATTTGCTTTGCAGGAAAGAGAAGTTTTAAACTTGTATTTTCAAGCAGCAAAATTGATGACTGAAATATTAGGACTCCTACTTAGGTTGTAGAAGTAAAAATTTCTCTCCCCACTGATATAATTTTGAATGCTTTCTATATTATTTATGTTTCTTAAAAAATGCTGATATTTTTCTCTAGTTGAGTGTTATGGAAATAATTGGAGTTTCCCATTTTAATCTTTTAGGTACGATGTTGATTCAAAGAGCCCCAACTTGTCCAAACATGTAAGTTCATATTTTATGTTTTTTATGACGATTTAATAACATAAACCATAATATCATGATTTATGATGGATATTGATGTTGATTTATTAATATTAAACTTACATGCCTATAACATTCCTGTAAGAATTGTCATAGAAAATAAATGACATTTTAAAGAACGCTAGAATAACATTTAGAAGAGCTTTTTACAGAAAGATACCTCAGTATGTGAAATGGATTAGTCTCATCTACTTTTTATTTTTTAAAGAAATGTCAGTTTCCTGTAATGTTTGAAGTGGGATGAGGCTAGATGATGAAATAGCGAGTCTGTCTTTTTGGGAGGCTTCACTCCTGAGAGAATGTGAAGTACATACTTGGATGCAGGCAGAGTGACTACTATCCCGCCGTCCTTGTAGCTCATTTGTTCAACAGTATTTTCTAAGTACGTCCTCATGCTGTCTCCCAAGCGGGTTTCTGAGGGGACAGTATGAGCAACACAGACACAGAGTCTGTCCTCAAGTCACTTACAGTCTCTTTTTTCCTGATCTTTCCGTTCCTCTATTGTTAAGAGCTGCTCTGCTCACCTGGGGAATTTGCAGGTTCAGGGCTTCAGAGGGAGGCGGATAAAGAGGCAGAGATGGGAAGGGAGGGATGAGAGTGGGGCTCTCTGGCTAGTCATTGGTGGCCCGGATCAGCTTGTTTGTTGACCTGTGGGATTGGAATTAGGCCAGACCTAGCAGGAAGGGCTGAAGGGGGTTGAAAAGAGCATCCTGAAGGGGACTTAACTGGGTGTCACATGAAATCTGAGTACAGAGAGAATTGGCAGCAGCACCAGGGCGGAGAGGCCAGCGGGACCACTGTCCAAGTCCAGGGGTTCAGGAGGGTCAGATTGTCCAGCTTTCCACGGTTGTAGGCTATTACCTAGACTCCAGTATATATGAGGTATGATTACATGTGTTATCTGATATATCTGATTTCCAGTGCAGTTTGGAGAGGAGGAATGTTTTCTTTACAGAATTGAGGTGACATAAGGGGTGACCCCAAGCTCGGAGACTGATTTGAGGAAACTGGGAGCCTGGGTATGGTGGTAAAAATAATAATTTACTGATCCTTTCTTTCATGGAAGGAATATTTATTTTTGTTATGAAGCATAGAATAGAAGCATTTGAAGAAAGATTCAAAGAACCGTCTGTTTTAGTGACTTTTCCACAGATTGAAGAAAAGTGCTGTAATAAGCTCATCCGTTTCCATAAGTAAAATTCAGTGCATTTGCCATGTCGCCTTCCTTCTCCTCATGATAAGGTTGATAGCATTGTAGCTGGACATTTAAATTATCCATAGCTTTGTATAGAAAGTTTTCTAAATTTCATTGGAAGGATCAGAAAAGGAGCCATGTTTTTTAGGCGAAATTACTTAGTTGCTAGGAAAGAAAATGCATTCACTTATCTCACATGCAGGTGGTTTATTAAAGGGATTTAGGAGCATTTCGTGTGATGTGTAACTTGCCTTTATGGGAATAAACTGCAATAGAAACAGGCACAGTGGATTGGGACTGAGGCAACTATTCATTCTCTCTCTCTCTCTCTCTCCCCCCTTTTTTGATCCCTTTCAGGCCACATATTCTTTGTCCTGACTTTCTCTGAGCTTCTGTTTCTCTCTGAAGATCACTTTTTTGATCCCTTTCAGGCCACATATTCTTTGCACTGACTTTTCTCTGAGCTTCTGTTTCTCTCTGAAGATCACAGTTCCCTGTTTATTATTGTGTAGATAGGGAGAATGACCTCCTTAACCCTGAGCGGACCTCTCTCCCTGATGTTGTTTCTGCATTTCTTGTTCAAACTAATCTTCAGAGGGAATGATAGCTGGGCAGTGAAGGACTCTCCCAAGGGGATGGATATTTTGAGGGTGAGTGTGAAGGTGGTAACATGTGGTCCTAACCAGCTTAGTTGCCTTGAGTTCAGGGCAGGGAGTAGTAGTGGGATAGGAAGGTACCTCATATCTGATTAACTCTGTCTTTCTTCAGTAGTCAGTAATGTCTAAATATTATTATGCAGGAGATGTCTCTTTTTGAGTAGTCTCATTCTTTTATTTTTTTAAATTTATTTTTCAATTGCAATTGACATATAATAATATATTAGTTTCAGGTGTGCAACATAGTGAGTAGACATTTATATACCTTATGAAGTGATCACCCCAATAAATCTAGTATCCATCTGATACCGTACAGAATTATTACAGTCTTATTAACTATATTCCCTATGTTGTACATTATATCCCTGGGACTTTTTTTTCTGTGACTATTTTTACAATTGGCAATTTGTACTTCTTTTTTGTTGTTTTTGTTATCTTCACCCAAGGATATTTTTCCGTTGACTTTTAGGGAGTGTGGAAGAGAGAGGGGAAGACAGAGAGAAACATCGATGTGAGAGAAACACATTGATTGGTTGCTTCCTGCATGAGCCCCTACCAGGGCCAGGGCCGGGGAGGAGCCTGCAACCAAGAGATTTGCCCTTGACCGGAATCGAACCCGACACCCTTTGGTCCACAGGCTGACACTCTATCCACTGAGGCAAACTGGCTAGGGCCAATTTCTACTTCTTAATCCCTTTCACCTTTTCCACCAATTCTCCTACCCCCAACCCCCATATCATGATCATCAACCTGTTCTCTGTATCTAGGAGTTTGTTTCTGTCTTGTTTGTTCATTTATGTTGTATTTTAGATTTCACATATAAGTGATATAATAAGATATTTGTCTTTCTCTGTCTGACTCATTTCACTTATCATAATATTATATGGATCCATCCATGTTGCCACAAATGGCAAGATTACATTCTCTTTTTAGCTGAGTAATATGCCATTGTATGTATGCACCACAACTTCTTTATCAGTTCATTTATCGATGGACACTTAGGTTGCTTTCATATCTTGGCTATTGTAAATAATGCTGCAGTGAACATAGAGGTGTATATATTTTTTCAAATTAGTGTTTTAAATTTCTTTAGATAAATACCCAGAAGTAGAATTGCTGGGTCATACGGTAATTCTGTTTGTAATTTTTCGAGGAACCTCCATACTGTTTTTTACAGTGGCTGCACCAGTTTACAATCCCACTAACAGTGCATGAAAGTTCCCTCTGCTCTACATCCTCACCAACACTTGTTTCTTATTGCTTTATTGATGATAGCCATTTTGACAAGTGTGAGGTGATATCTCATTATGGTTTTTATTTGCATTTCTCTAATGTTTAGTGATCTTGAATATCTTTTCAAATGTCTGTTTGTCATCTGTATGTCCTCTTGGGAGAAATATCTATCCAGATCCTCTGTCCATTTTTTAATTTGATTATTTTGAATTTTTTTTTTTTTTTGGTGTTAAGTTATATGAGTTACTTATCTATAATAATAATAAAAGTATAATATGCTAATTAGACCAGACAGCCAAACGACCTTCCGGACAACCTTCCAGATGAAGCCAGGGCAAGCTGTGGTGGCTGTGAGGGCTGAGCCCCTTGTACAAATTTTGTGCATCAGGCCTCTAGTATATTTTGAATTTTAACTCATCATATGTATCATTGGGGAGTGTTGTCTACCATTCAGTAAGTTGTTTTTGTTTTGTTGATGGTGAGTTATGTCTTGTAGAAGTCATGAACGTACATACCTTTTCAAATATGTATGTTTTGTAAAATAGCTTTTTTATTCCCATAAGAAAAGTTTTATGTCTTTCTCACAGTAAACATTCTTGACTGCTTTATCCACATCATATCTCCTTTACTATGTTCTCATCAGCATCCTTCTTTACAGAACAGCCTGGGTTTCTGTCAGAACTTCTTTTTCATTCTCCAACTTATTTTACTGCATTCTGGTTTCCATTTCTGCTTAAACTATCTGAATAAGTTACATTAAAATCTAGTGGCCTCTATTCATTCTTTATTTGAAATACTCCTTTGCCTTCCATGAAAATATCTCCCTTGCTTTTTCTGTCTCTCTACTTACTCGTTATCTACCATGTTTTAGTTTCTCCTTATTCTCCTATCTTTTACTATTACTGTTTCTTATGACTTTATTTTTAATTTTATCTCATCTTCCTATACAAGCTCTTCTTTTGAGAACACAACCATTTCCATGACGTATCCTGATGACTCCCAAGTGTCTAATCCCCCTGTAACCTCAGCAAAGCCAAGTTTCAACTGCTTGTTAAATATTTCCTGTTAGATATTTTGTAAAAGATTAAAACCTATACATATATAAAAGGTATAATCTTTTCCATCCTAATTTTGCTCCTCTGCCTATATTATCTATCCAGCTTGAGAATTATCGTCAATATAGTAATACTTACTTGGTGGAATTATGCAGTGGAATTCTCAAGTGCAGTTGTTTAACATTTCCCTCCCCTTGTGTCTCAGGGTCTGTTTTCCTTAACCTTTCTCATTTAGAATAGAAAGCTGTTAGGTTGAAATTTGGATGCATTGTCAACCCCTTATTTATTCATTTTATTGTTGGTTGGTTTG
>NW_006293951.1:1320950-1351479 GCF_000327345.1 Myotis davidii
ACCCATACATATATAAAATGTATAATCTTTTCCATCCTAATTTTGCTCCTCTGCCTATATTATCTATCCAGCTTGAGAATTATCATCAATATAGTAATACTTACTTGGAATTATGCAGTGGAATTCTCAAGTGCAGTTGTTTAACATTTCCCTCCCCTTGTGTCTCAGGGTCTGTTTTCCTTAACCTTTCTCATTTAGAATAGAAAGCTGTTAGGTTGAAATTTGGATGCATTGTCAACCCCTTATTTATTCATTTGATTGTTGGTTGGTTTGTTTATTCATTTATTCATTCATAGTAGTGAGGATGGATGCTATTGACCCACGCAGTTTCCCTGGTCTTTATTATGACAAACACATTTCAGATTTCTGAAATGATTCCTTAAAAAAAGATACATCTAGCTCTTGAACAACCAAGAATAAAAATAAATAATCAACAACACAGGCAATATTGGCTCATTGAACACCATAACACAGTGTTCTAGGGATCGTTCAAAAGGAACTGAGAACCAAATTGAGTTTGACTGAAAACACATTAAATCCACCTCTATCAAAGTCAGGGACTCCGGGATATTATGTCTGGGCCTTTCCACGCAAGGCTGGAGTGCCGCCTTTAGAGAACCGTGGTAGTCCCACCCCAGGGGAGATTTTGGAAATCTCTGGCAGCCCTGAGTCAATTGCAGAAAGTCATCTCTTTGGAAGTCATGTATGGAGGGGTCTCTCTTTTCCGCGTCCAACGCGGCTAGAGAGTGGTCCGGTTCTTTGAGTAGGGGCGGCTGGGGATTGAGAAAATGAAAGAAAGAGACAGAACACAAAGATGGAAGAAAAAAACTGGGACCGGGTGGGACCCCTGTCCTCTTCTGATGGAGAGACAGAGGCCCAGCACCAAACAGCGTGTGTATTTTATACCCCCAATACCAGCAAGTTTCACCAAAGGTCAAGACAAAGGAGATTATTTGCATTCTTGTAATGTCAGTTCTGGGTGGGCTTGAGTCCTATTCATTCCTGGTGCTTGGCTGGATTTACATAATAAAACCCACTCCTCCGCACCTCAGCAAAAGTGAAGGACAAGCTGAGGACACTTCTGCTTTTTTGGCAAAATGCGTATAGAGGAAGTGGCTCTGCCTACCGCCCTGGATTCAGCTGACAATTTATTAAAGAAAGGCCCATGTGCCTTCCCAGGGGCCCTCTACAGTCATGCTTCTCATTCAGTTATCATTTTTTTTTTTTTTATGAATCTTATTCCATTTCCTTGCCTGAATGGAAACTGAGCACCCTCTACTGTCATGTTTCTCACTCAGTTATCATTTTTTTTTATGAATCTATTCCATTTCCTTGCCTGAATGGAAACTGAGCACTAACTCTCAACATCTTCCTTCCCCTGTATTTCAGGGTCAGTCTTCCTTAACTTCTTTTTGTCTCACACACAGTATCTAGTGAGGCAACAGATTCTATTCATTCTAACAAAGACTTGTTTCTCTTCTGTCTTCTATACCTTCTGCTGTTACTGCCTTAGTTCAGATTCTCATCACCTTTGTCCTGGAATATTACATAGCCTCCTATAGTCCCTGTGTTTTATTTACCTTATATTTCAATGTTTTCTGTGCATTTTTCTCTGTTTTCTTAAATGTATTTAGTAAGCCATACAAATTAGTTGATAGGAGCCTGAGTTTATAAGTGGATGAATCATGTCAAAAGAGGAAAGAAGAGTGTTTTTGGGTTGCTACAAGAATATGGTTAGAAATTAACATCAAAAGTCCTTCTTTATTTGAACACATCGGAGTACAGGTTTTAGGCATAAGAGCATAGAACTCATTCAGCTCAAATGACTCAGGAAGCATTCGGAAGATCAGACGAACCAATAAACAAGCTCAGTCTATTTCCTGAGAATACAGTTCTTTAAAAGTGTGGCTGTCTACCTGCCAATTTTGCAAAGTGAAATGAGAAGTGGAACCTTTCAGGAAATATTTCTAACTGCCTGGGCCTGCATGTGGAGTGCAGGCACTCAGCTTTTACAAAAGGAATTTGATAGCAAGAGAGACTCCTTAATAATAAAATAGTTTTCTTTTTTCATTCTCATTTCTGATAATTTTGAAAGAAACCCCTCTGAGAATGACTTTATTTGGTTTCTAGAACTTAAAGATCTTGGGTCTTAAATTTGGGGTACTATTAGGGAAAATGGAAATATAGGGCTGTACCTTAGATTTCTGACATTGTAAATGAACAGTTGGTAAGTTGATAAAGGATCAGTATAAATTTAATTGATACTATTGATGATGCAGAACTTCTTAGTAGAGAGAAACAGTGTGATCCAGGTTGACTTGTGAAATCAGGAACATATTCCTTTAGAGATTTATCCATTTTATGATTCTCTGAGGAAATTACTTCACTAAAATATTATCCCCCAAAGTGTTAAATACTGTGAACAAAATCTGACATTTTGTTCAGCAGCTTTGTTCTCTAGTTGCTGTTCAGCCCACTCATCTTAATGCCATTAGCAGAACTACATGGCATACTTTCATTTGCATAATTGCATCAGCCAAATTATTAATGAAAAGTTTAATAACAGGCCCATAATTGGTGTATCTTATATTCTGCTTGGTGTTCTGAATCAGATGACAATGCAACTGTACTTGGTGCACTAAATTTTCATACCCATGAGGCAATCCAAAATGCATTTGTCCATTTGGTTAACCTCTGAAGGTACCCACTAAAATTTCTGTTTTAAACGTGTTTATGGCTCACTGGATCGTTTTGGCCACAAAACAACAACCTTCAGTTAAGGTGGGAATGGTCTTTACTATATTTTCTAAATGTTATCTATATAAACCCTCACATGTAGATCAGTTATATTTGAAAATTTTATTTGAAAGTTAATTGTTTGGGTCATGAACTGCATTTTCTCATAGGAGCAAGATTTTTTCATTAGAATAAAAGACCACTTAAATCATAAATAATTGAACTGAATTCCAATGTATAATCATACAGTCTGGCAAACAATCATATATTCTAGACAGCATCCTAGTGCTGAGGAATATAGCAATCAATAAGAAAAACATGTCCCTGCTCTAAAATAGCTTACATTTTTGGAATTGGGTAGGTGGAGTGGGCAGATTTATTCAATAGAAATAAATGTAAATTAATGGTTAATATAACTTACTTTTTATAGCACTTATATTAATAAGATAGTGATACTGAGAGAGAATGACTGATGAAACCCATTAACTAGAAGCTGAGGTTTCTCTCAACCAGGCAGCAGGATTCTGCATCAGTTCTCACCCTGGGACCATATAAAAGAGAAGTAGGAAACTATTGAAAGTCCAGGGGAAGAGCATTCCAGGCAGAAGAAACAGCAGTGCAAAGCCCTTGATTCAGGAAAAAGTTTGGAATATTGGAGTGACTGAAAGATAGCCACCGTCGATAGAGTATTGTGAATGATGAGGAGAGCTGAATAAAGTAGTTTGGAAAGGTACACAGGATTCTGATGATGTGGAGATTTGTAGGCCATGGTTAAAAACAAGTGTGGTATTTTTTTCATGGATTTCACTGGAGGAGGATGAGATCTTATGGATACATTTAAATAATGACTGGAAGCTGAAGTGAGAATGGGGTAAGGAAGCCAGACTGGAGTTAAGGAGACTATTGGTGGAGGTCTGAGAGGATGTGATTGCTGATTGGCCCACAAGCAGGCAATCAAAGGCTCCTCTCCCACCCCCTCCCTGCCCTTGGCCTTCAAATGTTTGTTCTGCCCATAGCTGGAGCCATTTCAAGAACACATTCTTGAGAGAGTAATGTGTCGTTAGACTGTTTGGACTGAATACATGACAGAACCCCATTAAGGCCTCTATATAAACTTTTGAGATTTTGGAGGTCAGAGGTAGCAACCAACTTGTTTTTCGGTTCCCCAAGACAAGTCTGGTGTGTAAGTTCCCTGGCTTATTAAAACTGTCACTACCAACATGGAGTGGTCTGCCTCTTTCTTTGGTCTCGTCTTGCTTTTTGTGTGAGGGGGCAGTTTTCGATTTCACCCAGGGAACTCCCATGATTGGGAACCAACAGAGACCAGTTAAAGACTGTTGCAGGTTGGCTAGGTGCACATGTGGTGAGTATAGCCCTTTTAATGGTAAGAAGTGATCAGATATGCCCTGACCAGTTTGGCTCAGTGGAGAGCGTCGACCTGCGGACTGAGGGGTCCCAGGTTCAATTCCGGTCGGGGGCATGTGCCTTGGTTGTGGGCACATGCCCAGTGGGGGGTGTGCGGGGGGAGGCAGCTGATTGATGTTTCTCTCTCATTGATGTTTCTAGCGCTATCCCTCTCCCTTACTCTATGTAAAGAATCAATAAAATATATTTAGTGATCAGATTTGGAATATATTTTGTTGTTGTGTTTTCTGATGAATTAGATAGCAGGTGTGAAGATAAGAGAAGTAAGAATGACTACTAGGTTAATGGTGAGAGCACCTGGAAAAATGGTGATACCGTTTTCTTTTGCAGTGGGATCCATTGGGAAGGAAGAGATTGAGAAGATGGAAGTGAGGATAGTGAAATCAGTGGTTAGGGCAGATTTATATTGTTTGAGACTCCAATAGAATCCAACTGGAGATACTGATGAGGCCATGTCTGGAGACTAGAGATATAGACTTGGTAGCTATCAACCTATAAACTTGAACTCAATAAAGTTATTAAATAAAATTATAAATGGAGAAGAGGGGAGGATAGAGCCTAGGGCCCTAGGGGGAACTTCAGCACTTAGAACTTTGGTGGAAGATTACCAAAATTATCAACTTAAAAGTCGGGGGAGGACATGTCACTTTCCAGTTCAAACTCTCCAATGGTTTTCCTCCACACCTATGAGGGAATTCATGGTCTATCATGGGCCCTCAGTTCCCTCCTCTCCTTCCATTCTCTTTTTTGCTCATTCTCCGCTAGACCCACTGTCTCTCCTGCTTTTCCTTGAATGCCCCAAGTATATTCTTATCTCTGGGCATTTGTTCTTGCTTTTTCTCCTACCTGAAATGATTTTATCCCCAGTCTTCACCTGGTTCTCTCCCTCCCATTGTTCAGATTTCTGTTAAATTGTTAACCGAGTGCATTGTCTGACTGTCCAGTGTCCTCTGATGACTCTTCAATAGTAACTTTCTTTTTCTGTGTAGCATGCTGTCTGGCCCTTATTAGATGATGAGAGCTAGCCTTATAAGCTATATTCAAGCTAAAGAATTGATGACTGATACTCTATTAGTGGATTATGTTTCCATTTGCATTTTCAGTAGGGCCTTGTAGATCTCTCTTAGACTTAGAGACAGAGATAGGGACAATGCCTGAGGTATGTTTGATGATAGTATTTTCAGCACTTACTAAGTTATATTAGGTAGGATTGTTTATATGTAAAACTGACCCTTACTCAGGACTTAGTATTTAATAATGATATTGTTCTATAGTTGTTATATTTAATATTATTATTTAATAATGATTTAATATGTTTCATAGTATTTAATAATAATATTTAGTAAGTTTTTCTAGTTGTTTGGCCTATTGATTTGTCTTGCCATGTTTATATAGTGAGAATATTTACTTATTTTCTGTTAGCATGTTACATTTCTCATTTATTTACTAATGAGTATCAGTATTCTACAAAAGTGATGTGCCTCCTTAAAGTAAATATTTTCTATAAATTTGTTATATTTTTGGATGATATAGTTTTATTTTAAAACCTATTCATATTATATAGTTAGCAAGTGTTAAATATATATGTTGTGGATAATTTTTTAAAAATTGCTTAATTTAGATCAATGACCACTTACTCATTGTTGAAAGCTTAAATTTCATTCAACTGCCTTATTTAACTGCCTTTATTTAGACTCTTAGCAAACAAAAAATATTTTGAAAATTAACAATTATCCTGGGGGAAAATAAATAAAGCTTTAGAAAATAATTTTGAAATTGTATTTATAATTTAACTACTGATGTCTGAGTGTAGAGATTTTTATGAATCTTGAATGTAGAATTAGCATTTTGATTTATAGACCAATCTATTCATTAAAAAGAAAATTCTTGCTTTAAAACAAAAGCTTTTATAGTAATGCTAAAATGTGACATCTTTTTTCTACTAAAATATTGAATCCAATTGTTTCATATTATGGTTGCCTTATTCCCCAAACAATATATACATGTGCTAACAACCATTAAGTCAGTATGAGTCATTACTAAAGTAAAGAAGCACTGTTTTGATTATTAGGAATTGTTGCTATATTGTACATAGTGCATAATATAACAAAATCACATCTTGATCTTTATAGTTGATATGATTTGTATGAATTAAATAACAAAGTAAGTCAGCAATATTAGCAGGGAGTACCAATAATGAAATAGTAGTAGATAATAACAGTAAAATTTAAAAGGCAATAGAAACTTTCCTCACCAGTTTTTTTTTTTCTTACTTGGTTAAAATATTGTAAAAGCAAGACATTTTGTATAACTTGTTCTCTCTTGCTCTTACTGGCATAGTGTGACTGTGTTTAGAAACAGTATAATGAACACAAGGTAGAAGGAATTAATGGAAGCAAATCATGACTCTATCTTATCAAGAAATTGATTAACTCCTGGATAGTTGACTGCACCCAATTACTGTGCTGTATTAAAACTAGCTATCAATAGCCTAGTCAATGCCTCTTAATTTAAATTATTTATTAATTAGAGATATTATATTTCAGGTGTTCATTGGACCACTTTATAAAACAAGAAAGCCATTTAAAGATTAGCATTGTAGACATTTTAGGAGAAAGATATGCTATTGAATACTTATGAAATTGTTAATGATGATGCAAGTGATAAACTGCAGGCATTAGTTTGCTTTCTAATAGTATAGAAATCATAACTTTCACTTTCCATTATTGCCTCCTGGTTTATTATACCAGTGGTTTAAAAACTGTCCTTTTTTCACATATGTGTGTGTGTGTATATATATATATATTAGAGGCCCGGTGCACAAAATTTGTCCACGGGTCACTAGGCCTGGCTGGCGATCAGGGCTGATCGGGGCCAGGCCAATCAGGGCCGGGCCAGAGAGGAGGCGACGGTCAGTGGGCCGGGTGTTGAAGGAGCAGACATCCAACGCCAACTCTGCCATTGTTGGCACCCCGCCACTGTGCAGTTCACCCCTTCCCCCACTTCTCCTTCCCTTGTTGCCAGCAGCTGGGCAGCGGACCAATTGGGGCCTGCTGGTCGGGGGGAGGGATGGGGTACAGGAGGTTGGCCACCAGCCCCGAGGAGGGAGCTGGCCTTTGCCCCCCCTGGGAAAGGAGCCGCATCTGCTGCCACCCAACCCTGGTACCCTTTCCCAGCCTGGGGGCCAGGGGAGGGACTGAGAGGTTGGCTGGCTGGGGGAGGTTGGCTGTGGGAATGCACTGACCATCAGGAAGCAGTTCCTGCATTGAGCGTCTTCCCCCTGGTGGTCAGTGCATGTCATAGCGACTGATTGTTCTGGTCATTTAGGCTTTTATATAGAGAGAGTAGTGGTCTGGTGCATGAAATTCCTGCATGGGGGTGGTTCCCTCAGCCCAGCCTGCACCCTCTCCAATTGGGGACCCCTTGTGGGGGTGTCTGACTGCCGGCAGTTGGACATCCCTCTCGCAATCTGGGATGGCTGGCTCCTAACTGCTCACCTGCCTGCCTGCTTGATCACCGCTAACTGCCTCTGCCTGCCTGCCTGATCACCCCTAACCTCTCTGTCTGCCTGCCTGATCACCCCTAACTGCCTCTGCCTGCCTGCCTGATTGCCCCTAACTGCCTCTGCTTGCCTGATTGCCCCCAACTACCCTCCCCTGCCAGCCTGGTTGCCCCCAACTTCCCTCCTCTTCTGGCCTGATCTCGCCCCCAACAGCCCTGCCCTGCTTGCCTGATCTTGCTCCCAACAACCCTCACCTGACAGCCTGGTCACCCCTAACTGCCCCCCCTGCCGGCCTGGTCACCCCTCAATACCCTCCTGCTGTCCTGGTTGCCCCCAGCTGCCCTCCTCTGCTGGCCTGGTCGCCCCTAACTGCCATGCCACCAGCCTGGTCTCCCTTCACTGCCCCCCTGCCACCCTGGTCACCCCCAACTGCCCTCTGCCGGCCTGCTCGCCCCCAACTGCACCTCCTGCTGGCCTGGTCACCCCACGCAGCCTGCTGTTTGGTCATCCATCCAGTTGTTTTGGTCGTGATGGCCCCTGGCTTTTTATATATTAGGATATTAGTTAAGATATTAGATAAAGTTGGTGTATAAGACACATTTGGATTTTATTATTTATTTATTTATATTTTTATTAATTTCAGAGGGGAAGGGCGAGGGAGTGAGAGTAGAAACATCAATGATGAGAGAGAGAGAGGGTCATTGATCAGCTGCCTCCTGCAATGGGGGATCTGGCCGCAACCCAGGATGTGCCCTGACTGGAAATTGAACTGTGACATCTTGGCTCATAGGTCGATGCTCAACCACCGAGCTATGCCACGGGGGCCGGGTTTTATAATTACACTCACTCCAAATAAGCATTTATATTGACCATGAGTGTAAAGTAGTTTTAGAAAAGAAATATATTTTTTTATTCAGATAATTGTAGTGTATCTCAAGTACTGGCATCTAGTAGTAAGTAATGCATTTTGAGTGTATGGTAATATTCTTTTAACCCCAGGGAAGTAGGGAGGAGAAGAGGGGAATATATTTCTTAGACACTTACCATGTTCCAAGTCTCTGTTCTAAGTGCTTTACATATATTATCTTATTTAGTCCTCTCAACAATATAATATGAAGGTATTATTTTTTTAAAAAATATTTTATTGATTTTTTACAGTGAGGAAGGGAGAGGGATAGAGAGTTAGAAACATTGATGAGAGAGAAACATCGATCAGCTGCCTCCTGCACACTCCCTACTGAGGATGTGCCCACAACCAAGGTACATGCCCTTGACCGGAATCAAACCTGGGACCCTTGAGTCTGCAGGCTGACGCTCTATCCACTGAGCCAAACCGGTTAGGCTAGGTATTATTTATTATGTCTATTTTATAGAGTAGGATACTAATGCATAGAGACATTAGTAAATGGTCAGCCAGAATATAAACACAGGTAATACAGTATAGATCCTCATAATTTTCACTGTCAAGGAATATGTTATACTGCTTTGGTATGTAAAAAAATAAATGTATGTAAAAAATCTTTTTAAAAGAACATATAGGAGTCATTAAAACTGGTAACTAGCAAGTGAGCAAAGAGACCAATAAACAATACCAGTTTATTTAAAACATAAAGTGTATTACCTTTTAATATGTGTAGAATTATTAAAGCACATAGAATTAATGTAATTTTTATGAACATAGAGAAGTAGCTACATTATATAAAATGTAAATGCATAGAATTGATCAGTAACTATTGGTACAAAGGAAATAATAAAGTAATAATTTTGAAGAAATTAGAATATTATGCTCCTTTATATAGTTATTCAGTTAAAGTAGATATTCCCCTGAATATTAACAGGGAAGAGAAAAGAAACATAAATGTATGTAATAATTAGCTGGAATCTGATGCTATAGCAATGCTTCCCTGGATTTTGAGCTGTGTTATCTATAATAATAAAACAATAATATGCTAATTAGACCAGACATCCTTCAGGACGACCTTCTGGATGAAGCCAGGGCTGAGAGGGAAGCCCGGGTCCTGGGTGCCAGAGGGAAGCTGGTGCCAGCAGCCGGGGGTAGGAAGGCCTGCTGTTGCACGAATTTCGTGCATTGGGCCTCTAATAATAATAAAACTAGATTATATTGGTATTGGAATAATCCAAACACTCCCTCTGATTTGTTAATATTTTTAACTACCTATGCAATGCACAGCTCATATTATTGTTATCATGCTTTGCATTGCTGTGCTGTATGCCTCTTGTCTCCACTTCTCACACCTAGGTTTTTCCGTTTGAACCAGCATATGAGATTCAGGGTAACATGTGGATGCTTTTTACAGAGTGATATAATGCATCCAATATGTAATAGCAGTATGGTTTATGTACATCTAAACTAATTTCAAAATTAAGTTCTATCTGTGTATTATTTAGATTATAAAGTAAAAGTTAACTCAACAAATATTTATTGATCTCATGGTCAGTTTGGGAAAAGCCCAAGAGTTAATAGGATTAAATACTTTGAAGTTTTTCTCAACTGACAGCCACCCTAGACTACATTTGGTCTATGTGTGTGAGCTGGGGAAAGGTACCTACATTTATTACTGGAAATACTAATATGACTGTAGTATAATGACTCATAAACTGGAAAAAAACCCCACAGTAAGAGATAATAAAGCAGTTCATGTTATATACCTATATTTTATTTTTATATTTATCTAACTACAGACTGTTTAAGAATATCCATTATAGGACACTAATTATGTTACTAATATTGTGTAAATGCATAGGACATGTGAGCCATTGAGATGACCAAAGAGTGGGTTCAGTGTTGACAAATATTATATTCTGATCTTTGCATTTTGAGTAGTAAATCTGTTCCTTGATAGGGGAATACACTAGCAGAGACAGTATAAAACAACTACAAAAATGCCATAAATATTTAGGGACAAAGTGTGCAATAACTATGGAGATAATGTATGTAGGTGCATTCTATAACTTTTTGTTGCACATTTTATTATTTTAATTTCCTTTTTGTGTCCAGCAATGGTGATATTTGTCTGTTCATTGTTGGATAGTAGTATGTGTCTCCTCGGATATTGATAATATGCTCAAGACTTCCGTTTTATTTTCTTTGATAACTACAGCACAGAATAACTTTTACGCAGTCATGTTAGTCCATTGTCCAGAACCCTTTAATATGTAGCATGTGCAGCTTCCCATCAGTATCAGTATCTCTGGAAAAGAATTCTGGAATCCCTCATATGTGATTTTTGCTGCTCACTCAGAAGAGCAATGATAGATTCCAAATCTTTAGTTTTTAACCCTAACTATATGCGGTGAGTCTTAGAAAAATTTAGGGTTGCTTAAAAAACCCAGAAACATTTTTGAAGTCCGGTTTGAAAATGGAAAAGACATAGAATTACTAAGAATATTTAATTTAAATATGACAGCTTTACCTTAAGTACTTTTTACCTATTTGAAAGCAAAATTTTAGATGATTTGCAACTTTATGAAGGTATTGTCATTCCGTCAGCCATCACGTTCCAGGTCCAGAGTATTTTCTGTCTCTCTCTCCCTCTCAATACTGTACCCCCTCCCCACAATGTGCAAGGACAGTTTATACCAAATCCCGTCACTTTTCTGTGCACTGTTTCCTATTATTTTCTACAACTTCAGTTTGATCCTTAACACTATGCTTCTTATTAATTGCTATCGCCTTCTGATTGATCTGGCTTCCAGAGTTTTCCTCCCTCCTCAGTCCATTCTGCAAGCTGGTACCTAAATAATCTTCAGAATGCTTCTGATTTTCCTAAGGCAAACTTTTTTTTTTTTTTTTTTTTTGCCTGGCCAAGGGACCCTCCACAGTCTTGCTCTTCATCTTCATTTCTGCCTTTTAACTTGGACCCAGTTTTTCCTCATTATGGATGTGCCTATAGCTCTGCTCTGTTCTCTAGGACTAGAGTGGCCAGCTTTCTCCTCTCTGTGATCTTATTCTTACCTGGCTCCCAAGTCTTACTTCCTTTGGGAAAAATAGCTCCCTGACTAGCCTAGCCTACAGTGGTTTTTTCTCTCATGGGCCCTAGAGCACCCTTCCTTCACTTCCCTACTTTTTTTTTTTAACTGAATGACATTGCTTTTACTTTTGTGACTTGTTAGTCATTTAAAATTTTTATTTAGTAAGACTTAAAACAACATTTTGTTCGCTGTCATTCTTTTTCCCTTCTTTTCTGGAGCTCTGTCTGGCCCATTCACTGCACAAATTTAGGGAGATCGCCCACTTTTTCCTTTAGGGCAGATCGCAGTTACATACGGGCTCAACTAGAAAGTGGCTCTGCCTAAGCCATCTCCATATTTCTTGCCCAAAATATCCAGATGATGTTGGAGCCCTTATTTTGTTGGCATGTGAAGCTGCATTGCATTTATGATATTTAACTTCTTAGGCAGCATATCCACGTAGAATACGAGTTAGCTCTGACTTTGCTGCTTAGAGACTGCTTAAAACATGGGTACATCAGCCTCCCAGAAGATTAGCTTCTTTTTATGTGAAATGAAGCATTAATAACAGATCTTGCATTTTGAAAATTAAAATCATCGAGTGTACTCTAATGAACTTTATAGTGTTTTATACTTAACCCAATTTCAGGCACTTACATATGTACTAACATCAACTCATGGAGTACACTGATTGAACCCTCAAAACAAGTTTGTGAGGGGGGCTGATCCATGTTAGAGAAGAGGAAACTGGTGAGAAATCATGTGCACAGTCCCAGGTAGTGGAAGTGATATTGGAAAGATACGTGGCAGGTGGCTCCGGGACCGGCTGTAGCCAGGACCTCTCTGTAGTGGCGCTGGCACCGTTAGCCACCACTGCTCTGTGCGTTCCCACTTTGCCACCTCAGCCAAAAGCTTAGCAGATCCAGAGACATCCAAAGGCAAGCCGATGGTGACTTCAAATCGTGGAACTTTTCCCCATTTCCATTTTAATGTGAAAAATGAACGCAATGTCTAAACACAGTAACAAACCTGCCCTGGGATTAAAAGGACAAAATGCTGTATAAACTTAGGGGAGAATCGCATTGCTAAAATGAATGCATTTGAGCTTATTTTATTTAATATTAGAAGTTAGAGAAGTCAGCGTTTCAGTAATGAAGGCAATGCCAGTGTGATTTACAAAATATATAGTATAAAGACAGCCTGGGGACTCATAAACTTTAATTCTTTTGTCTATTTTAGGACTTTCTGGGACAAGTGTTTTGTACATTGGGGGAGATTGTTGGTTCACAGGGAAGCCGCCTGGAAAAGCCAATAGTGTAAGTATTTTTAAATTCAGACAATGAAATGTTAACTCTCATTTTTATTTTTGCAGTTTGGAATTGATAAATACATGCTTGGGCACAAAATGTGGGTTTTAAAATCTTATTTATTGAGTTTTACTTCAAAAAATAATTTTGACATGTTTATAAAGGATAAGTTATATTTCAGCTGTCATTATGCCTTGCTACAAAATGTTCACAAAATGAAATGAGCACATTTAAACAAGGAGATATGTTGTTTTCCTTTTGCTATACTATTGTCTTAGATTTCATACTTTTTCTTATTTAGAGAGTATTTTATTAGTTTCTGTTATCAAACACATGTAGATTAAAACCTTATATATTTAATACAGTGGAAACATTGTTGAATGTTTCTAGACCGATATGGCTGTTAATTTCTGTACAATGCCAACCCAACTCAGTACAATGGGGGAGTTTTTCTGAAGTTGACAGCACAGCTTCCAAAAATTCAAAAAATGTATTTTTATATATTTATATAAAAAGACCAATAGCAGTGCAGTATGCATCAATAGCAGCAAGAGTTTTTCTAAGTTCTGCAGTCATGTGAACAAAATTATAGAGATATCTAGCACAAACCATTAAAGAAAAAGATTAAAAGGTCCAGAAAACAGCAAAGTTCTGTTACTGTTGTGATACCTGGCACCATTTTTTTTTCATTAGCTTCTTTGTCATCATCTGGAAAGAAAACATTCTAGAATAACATCATTAAAACCAGCTCTGATAAAGCATGGTCACTATTATGTATCATAAAGCAGGTACAAGATATTTTACACTCACAGAGGTATGATATAGTACTGCCCTCCATCTATAATGCTAGTGATAAAATTTTAAAGGCATTGTTCGAGACTTGATTCTGTTTCCCCAGCAGAGGGCCTCAAGAGAGGAATGACAACTTTTTGAAAGACATTTTACTCCTCGGGGCCAGGACTATATGTAGCACCACCTTTTATACCATATGTTTAATAAATACATTTTTGGTGATTGAGGTTTTAATAACTTTTATTACAAAATTGGTTTGTAAAGGAGGAGATAGGTGTAAATGTTAGAGAAGGTGGTTGCTGTGGGTTACATCTTCTACCTTCACCTTCAATTACTGGAATCATGCTTCATTTTTTTATTAGTTGAATGGGATAATCCTATTTTCTCCAGTTCCAGAAATTCGGAAAACAAACTCCTGACATATTTTCCTTATTCTTTCCTTCCCCTGTCCTCCTCCTTCTCCTCTTGCTAATTTCAATTATTTGGATGCACCTAATTGTTTATAAAAGATCAAAAGATCTGGGAAGAATACTAAGGCATATGCAGAGCTAAATGCAATGTCTAAAGGTTTGGGGAATTTTGAATCTATATCTTCACCAGTCTTTTAAGAATCTTAACCTTACAAAGTAAATGCCAAAACTCCACATATCTATTCACCTTTGACATCAAACACTATGGCCAAGGCATCATTTTTACATTCCCTACATAAAATTCAATACATAATGTGTTCAGTGCTCTGCAAGAACTTCTTAAGATAATAAGAGGTCTATGAATTCTAACTTCCTTTATTTAATTTGATTTTCTTAGAAAATTACTATAAAATGTTGGTTTGGAAACATTTGGCTATGAACTACCTTTTAAACATTCTTTTCAAGTGTAACTTGTTTTCACATATAATTATAGGATGTGGAAGCTTATTTAAATATATTTTGTTCACTTTAGTAGATAAGTAGTACGTTATTTATAAAGCAGCTATACATAAATATTTTATTAAGTACATATGATTTTTTTAATGAATATAATTATTATTGCATTTTTTAGTTTAGTGCTCAAGCCCATTGAGATTCCTGGAAAATCACAAAATCTATCTTTATTATTTTTTTTTCAGGAAAAAAAATCAACAACATAAACAATGACAAAGATATCTTTTAACATACTTTGAGAGAAAACAAAAGCAGTTAAAATATAATTTTTATTTCCGAACAACAGAGTAGATATTTTTATGGAATTTGCACTCATATTTTGAAATTAATTTTTTAGAGATTTTTATCTGATTTTTTTTCTCCATAAAAGGAAATCATAACTTTATTTCAGAAAGCTCTTAAATTACATAGCATTTTTCCCCAGTGAAAAATCATTGTTATAATAGTCCTGAAACATGTTAAAAAGTTTAATTATATTGGTTGCAGTATATGGTAAACAGAATATAGAGTTGGTAAAATAGGTTTAACGTTGGGAGTATGTGAACCTGGAGTTAATAAAGATATTGTAATAATCATAACCTACATGTCTTTTTTCCACCCACATATTATGCAAGATGTGGTCCTTGTTCAGCTAACTCAACAATTCCCACTAGATAAGACTAAGAAAAACAAATTCATGCTACTTAGATACCTAGAGTAGTGATTGGCAGAATATGCAAATGTGGGGAGTATTTGCTGGTATTTGAGTCACTAGCATTTTACATAACTGGAAGAGATGAGATGTCCTTTAGATTTTTCCTAGCTCCTGTTGAGGACGGTGTAGCATAAATGAGGTAAAGCCTTAGAACCCTGTTCAGATAAAATGAAGGTATTGTAACTGCACACTTCATGTCATCTAAGGGTATTTTGTAATTTAGGAAAATGTTGGTACTATATCTATCTTATTGAAAAAGGTCTAATTAATTCAATTTTTTAAAACTATGTGCAACTAATCTTTTATTCAGCGGTTGACCTTATTGGGCAGTCTTCTCAGGCAAATAGACATTATGAAAGGATTTAAAGGTGGGCTTAATGTTTGAGCAGTGGGATATTTTAAAATTTTAGTAAGTATAGCTAGGCAAATATTGGCTTTAAATGGGTAACAAAATGACAAAATGCAGGGCTTGTGAGTGGGAAAGAGACTGGCTACAAAAGAATGAAGCAAAGAACAAAACGATAAGAATGGTAGAATGGTGACCTGCTACCTGAGGAAATTACATTAACTGCTTGAGATAAAGAGCATGTGAGAGAAGGAATTCAAATGGAAGATTAACTAAAACTAGGACAGTAAAATTGAATGTCGTTAGCCTCCTAATGGAAGGATATCTTGGATTTATTAATTAAAGCATAGAGGAATATAGTCACATGCTCTCATCTGAGCAATTACTCCGACTCAGTGGATTGGAGGGAAGGGGAGTATTTTGTAGTCATTCACCCTCTTGCTTGAGACAGTAATGGCTTTTATAAAAAAAATTCTAGCGTTGAGAGAAGCATGTGTCTCGAGGAAGGGGAACATGTGGATTGAAGAACCAGGTCCTCTGAACTGAGCATGCTTGCTGCCTTGGGTTCTTTTGCGAGTTCAAGTGCTTTAAGAGAAGATGTAGCTTCTATTCAAACGGGATTTGACCCCCTTCCTTCAATGTTACTGAGAAGCAATCAAAAGCATTCATACACTTTGTTGTAAAGCGCATAGTTAGGGTGAGGAAGAGAGTGAAATGCTGTTTGCATGGAAATTTTCTCTTTCCGTAATGTCAGAGCAGCTGGTCCACTCCACGGATGCGTGCAGATTCCACCCTCATCCCCGCTTCCCCTGCTCAGTGACATCCTTTCCCATGTGCTTGCTTTTTTGAATCAACCTAATGGGCAGATGGTGGGGAGAGATCGGCAGAGTGGACGATACGGAATATGTCAGTAGAAGAAAGAATAGCTTTGGAAGAAAGGAGGGAGCCACTGAGAAAACTGGAAATAATACAAGGTCAGGGAAGTGTTTTCTTCTCTGATAGGCAGCTTTAGGACAAACACAGCTTCTAAAGCCTTCATGATTTTACCACATGATGTATGAAAATAGTGGAACAGATAAGAAGCATGATAGAAATAATGAAGTTCATATTAAGGAAATGATATGTATTTAACACGTAGCTCTTACATCTCTATCTCATAGTCCCTTTTGCCTCCCCCTGTTCCTGTCTTCCCCTGTGAACCTGTCCTGGCCAGGACTTAGCCATGTAAAGATAACATTGTAGGGTGGTCACTAATCATCCTACCAGTCTTTGTGGTCGGTTCCTCCTGGCTGGAGGTAGAAATAGAGTTCGTACACTCTCCCGTTGCAGCCGTGACTTTTGTCAGCCTTGTTAAGAGTTAGGGGATTGTCCCCAATGGATGAGTATAGGCTTCCGAATGCAGCACCAGACACCTCCTGAGGCAGATACTCCACCTGCAGTTAACAAAATGGACTCATCTTGTGTCCCGGATGTTATTTTTCTTAAATGGCATCATCAAAGTGACTTAGTGCTTATTTACTAATTTGTTTTAGATTAGAGATTTATTTTCCAATTAGTTTCCCCTTTGTATTCTAAATTATTCATAATATTCCCTTGTTTTTTTTCCCTTTAAATGGCCCAGTTTAAATTATTTTCTGTTCAGGTATTCAGAATAATTTCTTCTAGCTTCCTAATTGCAATTGTGTTATAATATCTCTTCAGAAGTAAACTTCTTAAAACGATGATAACTAGAAAATTTGAAGATGCAAAGCAGGCGTAGTAGAGCTTTAAGTTATTTATTATTAATCAAGTCTTTGAGAACTAAGTTATGTTTATTACAAAGGAAAAATAGTTTCTTGTACATAGCCATATGCCCTATTAAATAATCCGCATTTGAATTTCAGCTCATCTTTTTATTTTCTGTTTTTCAGTTATTTTTGTCATTTTAAAATATTTTTCTCATTTTTTATGACAATAAAAGTTATTTTTTAGCCCTTACCAGTTTGGCTCAGTGGATAGAGCATCGGCCTGAGGACTGAAGGGTCCCAGGTTCGAGTCCGGTCAAGGGCATGTACCTTGGTTGCAGGCACATCCCCAATAGGAGGTGTGTAGGAGGCAGCTGATCGATG
The DNA here is from genome assembly GCF_000327345.1 of Myotis davidii. Lineage (NCBI taxonomy): Eukaryota > Metazoa > Chordata > Mammalia > Chiroptera > Vespertilionidae > Myotis > Myotis davidii. The sequence goes on from NW_006293951.1 coordinate 1,338,756, forward strand.
TTTCTAACTCTCTATCCTTCTCCCTTCCTCTCTGTAAAAAATCAATAAAATATGTATTTTTTAAAAAGTTATTTTTTAATATCTTGTAGAAACTTAGGTGAACTATTTTGAAGTTGATGTTTAGCTATTTTTAATTTACTTTTTAATAGCAGCTCAGGATTTTTACAATTTCCAACAGTCTGTTCCCTTGCATTCAAGTTTTTAGCAAACACATTTCTCATATCTTAATTCTGTCCTACCCTTTGGTCTTTTCCCCTCCCCCTCCGAAAATGAGCCTTGTGCTACTTAATTTGCCTGCAACATTTACTGTGACTTCCTATGACTCATCAGCTCTTCTCTTTTAGATCATCCCATTATGATCTGGCATTATACCCACTCGGCAGTGGCAGTGTGTCTGTTCATGCTGTGAGATTGTATCTAATTTTTTGCGTGAGGCTGTCAGTCATACTTCTTCTATCTTTAGGGATCTCAGTGGTGGATTCAGAAAGTCTTCCAGAATGCTAGGATCAGTACCAGTTTAAGAAAGATTACCATTTTCTCCTCTGGGAGGCAAGCATTTATTACAGTCATCAAATAACAGACCTGTTTGTTCCTGTTACTCTGATCCAGGCTTGACTGACTGGTTCTGTATGAGAGCATGGGGCAAGGAGGCAGGGACTGGTGTGATGAGAAAGGCGATTCTTGCTCTGGGGAGGAGCTGGAACTCCAAGGGTAACTGAACTGGCAGAGGTTTTGGCATAGCGAACAGATTGTGTTCTTTGTAGGCTGGCTGTTGCAGCATTTGATCTTGGCGATTAGTGGAAGGTAGAAAAGAAGAGTGGGATCCAAGAGGGATTAGTAAGTGTCCTGATAGGTGTTGAAGACTACAGGGATAGGGACTTGGAGGCAGGTGATAATTAGAAGACCAGCTTGCAGTGGTCTAATGGACACAGAATCCCAGCTCTGACATAAGACTCAAGAATGAAGTCCTGTGAGTGCTGAAGTTCAATGAGAGAATTATGGGGAGGGGAAGAAAAACAGAAAGGAAGCTTGGGAATAAGGCAGAAGACAGGACATTAAAGTACAAGAATAGGGCTTGAGGGCAACTTGGGCCTGAGCCTTAAAGGGTTGGTTTAAAGATCTAACTCCAATGTGGCCTTATTCTGAGAGCTGTGCTGTGGCCCTCATGCTTGTAGAGATCAATAGTCAGTGTGAGAAGGAAGAGGAGGAGGAAGGACAGGAGAATGGTTAGTCTTGAAGGTGAGAAACATACAAATTTACAATGAAGCAGTACCTGTCTTTACTGTGCAATCTTTGCATGTGAACATACCGTGAACTTTGGGGGAATAGTTGACCTTCAAAGTCATCTTTATTAACTTCCCTGAAAATTAGACTGCCACTGTTATTCTCTGGTTTATTTTACTGGGCAGAGGATATTGGGCTGTGAATGAGATAAGGTTTTTAGTCCTATTTATATTTTTTCCATCGAGTTGTAGGGGTTCTTTGTATATAGTAATTTATATTAGAAATCCTGAATATTAAGCCTTTATCAGGCATATGATTGCATATGCACCCTCCCATTGCCTTTTCTCTCTGTTTATGTGTTCTATGAGGTACACATGTTTTAAAGTTTGATGTCCCAGTCATCTATTTTTCTGTGCTTTTGATGTCATATTCAAGAAATCAGTCAAGACCAGTGTCATGAATTTTCTCACTGTGTTTTCTTTTAAAAGTTTATAGTTTTAGATCTTACGTTTAAGTTGATTTTTATATATGGTATAAAATAAGGGTCCACTTTTATTCTTTTTATGTAGATATGCAGTTTCCTCACACCAGTTGTTGAAGAGACGGTATTTTCCTCATTGAATAGTGTTGGAATTTTTGTTCATTTGACCATATATGTGAGGGTTTATTCCTGGGTACTCTATTTTATTTCATAGGTCTAGTTGGCTGTCCTTATGCCAGCACCCACACTATTTTAATTACTGTAGCTCCTTTGTAATATGTTTTGAAATCAGGGAGTATGAGTCCTTCAACTTTGTTCTTTTTCAAAATCGTTTTGTCAATTTGGAGTCCCTTGAGATTTCATGATGACTTTTTCTTATTTATTTATTTATTGTCTAAAGTTTTATATACAGTGAGTGGCCATTTTGCTTATAAATTTTTTACATACAAAATACTAAGGTATTATAATGTTTCGGGTATTACTTTTATTATTGTGCAGTGCTAAGTATTCTTAATTATTTTTATTGGCTTTTGCTAGTTACTCAGCTTTCCATTTTTCTCTGTAAGTTTTAGTTATGTCATACATATTTACACTTTGTACACTATGCATAATATTTCTGCAACTGGACACAATGTGTTGGAGGCCGCCTGTCACTACTTGAGCCAAATTAAGCAGAGACAGGGTTGAATCATATCTGAGCATTTATTCCAGTAATTCCGGCAGCATGGGGAGAGCAGTCGGTCACCTTGGAAAATTCTACTCTGACCCCCCACTTGCCAGTTGGATGATTGTATACACATGAGGGAAAAATTAGCTGTGAGCTGCAAGTGTAACATGGAAAAGGGGAGGGTCGGGTCTCAGGAGCTCAAAGTTTGGTAACTAGGTGGCTAATCTTGTATGATGTTACAAACAGCTCAGCCTGTTCCTGGGACCAGAGAATAGTCAGCATTCCTGAGGCAAACTTCTGGAGGGGGTCAGGATGGGACACAGCAACCAAATCAAAGCCTGTCCTGTCCTTGGTCTCTTCACAAAATGTATTTCTTTTCTGAGTAATGGACCCATCTAGGCATCTTATCTTTTTACAGCCTTGTTTCCTCCTCCAGTTTCCCAGGATCTGTAAGAAAGCCTCTTATCTATAATTAGTAAGGTGAATAATTATTAAACAAGTGTGGCCCTACTCTTATTACATGCCCTTCCCCACTATCATTTTCACTATTCTATGTCCATGTTGGATTCTGCAGTCGGTTGTTTCTGGAGACACATGGTACACTTTTCCTTCAGTGTTTTGTAAATATATATATAATGCTTAATGTGAGATTATTTTCAGATGTAGTTTCAAGGCAGACTCTTTCAGAGAGGTTTTGCATTTACCAGGCACTTATGATCACTTGCATTTACTGAATTTTTGGTTAGAAGCTTTTATGACCACCCAGGTAGTAGAAATTAAGGCAGCAAGCCTGGGTAAGGTCTGAATTACTAAGAGACATATTTTTCTCTTTTATTCATCACCAAGTTTTCAGGCAGGGATTTATTTTGTACATACCTCCAAAGGGGATGTTTATATCTAATAAATGCTTCAATCAACCAGTCAGTGTAGTCATTGTGAGTGAAGCTTTATGCTGTGAGCTGGCCATTTATTGAATTTCTCATCTTGTGAGACTCCTTTCCTCCCCCTCTTCCCCCCCCCCCCCTTTTATGGGTCTTTTATCTTTATGCCCTAAGGAGCCATTAAAAACAAGCCCAAGATCAAACTCACCAGGGTTCACCTCTGCTGGTTTCCACTTCTGATTGGTTCTTACTTTCTTGCCTGGTTATCAGAGCCATGAGAAAAATTTTTGCAAATTGTGATCAGCATTTCAAAGTATTTTCAGGTGGTTGTTCAGTTAAGGTGTTTAGTTTGCCATAATTCCAAAAATATACATTTTGTGATTTCTACACAGAAAGAAGAAAAAGAAGGTACAGTTGGTTTAGAAAAATTAACTGCGAAATGCTGCTTGTAATATTGTAAGAAAGAAACATACAAGGATCAATTAATTGATCTCTTAGTCATAAAGACCTGGAGAAAATGGAAGATCCTGACATGTACAATTTCCCGAATGGGGAGTAAAGAGAGAGAGGAAACGAGATTTTGCGATAGGTAGTTTCCTGCACAAGCTGGCATTTTTAGCTCAAGATGGAGTGGTGCTCTCCAGAAGAAAGTTTAGAACAGAACGATAGAAAGGGAAGAGCAGTTTTAGAGTGAGGATAGTTTCATCGCTCTATTCACAGTTGAGAATACTTGTCCGTTCTTCCGCCTTGTTCCCAGTCGAGATACTCACACTCCAATCCCTGTATACGTGGAAGTTAAGGGGCATGTATTTGTTGCATACCTGCTGGTACAAATGAAACTATCAGGGATGAATAATATATTTGAGAACAAAAGCATCCATTGGGCTTTAATTTCACAATTTAGTTTCCAGGACACACAGAAGAGTTGAACTATGATTTGTGAGAAAAGAAGCATGAAATATACTGTTAGAACAAACATCGCCCTTTGGAAAATTCTCCTTGACTTCTCCCTTGTGTAAAGCAGGAAACCAGGCGCACCCCTTGCATTTTCCTATTGAACTTTTCTCATAGTGTCAGCCAGAAGCTATGCGAACATAAATATGCCAGAGACATGTGAAAGGAAAAGTGAATGGCAGTTGCAATTTGCTTAATTCTGCTTATGTCACACATTTTTCTTATATGTGTGACCGATTGCTAGGTATAGATATTTAACTCTCTTGGTTTACAAGAGGTTTGTTCTCATGAGTTTTGCTCTTATACAGCTTATAATCAACTTGAGAAAACAAGGGGAAAGAATATATGATTCTAACAATTTAGGAAAGATTAAAAGCTTAGCCTGTAAGTGCAGTGGGAGTGCAGAGAAGGCCGAACTTTGTGTGAAATTGACTGGGATAAGGTTTCATGGAACAAATGGAGTTTCATAGAAAGATATGGAAAGTTTGAGGCAGGGTAGGGAATAGTTAAACACACTACGGTATGTCAGGGTGTGGGAATGGCAGAAAGACATAAGTGCAAATAAGTTACCATGCTGATGAAAGGAGAAAGAAATATGAAACCAACATTAGGATAGGTTTTAATTACATAATAGAACTATTAGTAACCACAGGAGAAAGTTTTGTTATAAATTTATACCATATATCATATTATATCATCATATTATATTGTATTAAATATGCTAGATAATATGAAGCTACTGAAGATTCTTGTGCAGAGAACTGACATGTTGAATGTGATCAAAGTTTAGCTTCATCAGGATGTGTGGAAATAGAGGATAGACTTAATGCTGGAACTGGGAATATATTTTGTTAGGAAAGAGCCCACCTATTAGTAATACTCTCTTTATTTGGTTGTATACAAATATTAAATATGTAATATTGTAAATATAAGATATTAATGTATATACATATATTTTTTGCTGTTTTAGAGGAATTCCAGGGAAGAAATGTGGCACTATCATACTTACAGCAGAGGAACTAAACTGTTGCAGGGTAAGTCAATTTCTTTGGTTTAAATTGTGTTACCAACACTAACTTTAAATAATATTTCTGAAAATCTACACAAATGATTAACTTGAGTAATTGTAGCAAATTTAATGGAAAGTATGTGTTAAATTAATTTATAACTCATTAAATATCACTTTAGATACTTAGTACTTTAACCAGAGAGACTATATTCTGTAGTCCCAAGAGAATAATCAGTTAGTTTAATGATCTTTTTATAGAATAGAACATTTCCAAATAAAACCTAATGTCATTATCATTTGGGAGAGGCATTAATATAAGGAGTTGTCAGTTGTACCAATCAGTTTAGTTCTTGCAAAAATTTTGAAGATTTATGTGTGACTTTGAAGGAATATTTCTAGTCATTTGACCTTGTCCCTTTTGCATGACATACCCATGTTTCCCTATTTCTAATTGAATTAATTTAGAATATATACAGTCCCATCTTTTGTTAGCTGGTAAGTCCACATTTAAAAGAAGGACCAACTACCACTCCAACTAGGAACAAGTGCATAGTCAGTATTTTTAGAAGGCTGCTATTTTTAGTCGTGATTTGCTGATACAGCCATTGACTCATGTTCAGTGATTTCATTGTTGTCAGGATGAGCTGAGAGCTGGAAGTAATGAGGGTTCTGAATCAGAAGTCAGTGCTCTCTGTTTGTTCTGAGTGGCCCAACGGGTCCCTGGGAATTGTTATTTTGGGGGAAAAGAAATTATGTTTCAGTACTCTTTATTTACAATGTTTGCTTCATGATTTTATGAACAGAAGCTCCCCCAAAGTACCAAAACTTAATACTTTGACATTGGCTGTAGTTTTTATACAGAGAGCAATTAATTAGTACCTGAGTTTTTCACTTTCATCCCCAGAGGTTGGTTTTTTTGTTTTTTTTTTTAAGATAATCTCTATGGCTTTATATGCATAAGTATGTATGTAAAGGCAATATGGTCAGAAAAACATCATATTACTTGCCTGCAACTGCTGAAACTGAGCATTTCAATTAACTATGCACCCTTGGGACTCTGGGGGCTGGGATAGTGAAATAACAAAAGGAAAGTATAATAAGAGGCTGGTGGAGATAATTAAACAAGAATATTAGAATTTAAGCAGTTAGAAATGCATTCAAAGCGAAGGCCTTCCTATTCTTTTTCCTTATTCTTTGTCTTTATTCCCTGGGCAGGTCACAGCCACCTCAGTCTCAGTTCTCTCATGTGTAAAATGCCAGAAAACCACTTACAGTATAATGCTGTAAAAGACCATCTGACTGAACCGGGTTTGGTTTTGCTAGTAATTTGTATTTTGGCTTATTAAGTCACTTGATTGCTCTGAGTTTCACTTTTCATATTTACAAGGGCTGATGGGGGCTGGGGAGGGAGCCAAATATTTGAACAGGTAACTAGAATATTTTTTAAAATTTCCCCATCTCTGAAAATTGACTACTATATCATTAAATCTGAAAATATAATGTATATGAAAGCATTTTATGTATACTAAAATACTTTACAAAAATACTGCAGTTATTTAAATACAGGAATAATAGCCACCACCATCCTATTTTTTAGTTAAACTGGCACAATGATTTCTTTTAATGATACCGTCTAATCATCTATTACACTTCTTGTTTCTGAATTTCTTTATGTGTGTGATGATAATGAGTTTTGTATAATGATGGAGGAAAGAGAAAAATAAGTTCCAAGTCAATAAGATACTTGTTCTTTACAGTGACATTAACATGCTATTTTGGCAAAATCTGGTATTAAGGTGATTTTGTATAAATATGCCAGTGAACACATTATTATTCATCTATTTCAAAAGAAAATCAAGATACTGAGGCATGTATTGCGTATGGCCAGGCTACATCTTATGGTCAGGATGTCATGAGTGGTACAGTGGTTGAGCGTCGACCTAGGAACTAGGAGGTCACGGTTCGATTCCCAGTCAGGGCACACACATGCCTGGGTTGTGGGCTCGATCCCCAGCGTGGAACCTGCAGGAGGCAGCCGATCAATGATTCTCTCTCATCATTGATGTTTCTATCTCTCTCTCCCTCTCCCTTCCTTTCTGAAATCAACCCGAGCCTGTGCCCTTGACTGGAATCAAACCCAGGACCCTTCAGCCCACAGGCCAACACTTTATCCACTGAGCCAAACCAGCTAGGGCAAAATGCTGATATTCTTAGGACCTCCCCCAGATGGCTCCTCTGCAGGGAAAACAAAAGCATCATTTGAGTGATGTGTAAACCATAGCTTACAAGTAACTTGAAATTATCCACAAAGAACATTAGTTATTCTGATTGAATGATTCAGCAATATTGTACAAACGTGCTAGTCTCAGAAATGGGAGCTTGGGATACAATGGTGAGAAAACACAACCAACCACCTTGGGCCTTGTTTTTAGTGAACACGACTTGTGGGAAATGCAGATGACTGTGCAGGTAAATATGTCATGATGTTTACTAAGTGATCAAATATATTATGGGAAAGACAGTGGAAAATCTAACTTATAAGAGGGAGGATGTCATGTGGGCCTCTGCGAACAAATGACATGCAAGCTAAGCCCCGAGGAATGGTTTGCCTGCCGCAGGGTAGTAGGAATTCCTGCAGTCTGCACAGCTCGTGTAAGATCCTGAGGAGGAAGAGGAGTGTGTCCGGTGTTTGGTGACAAGGGCCTAGGAGTGGGGGACGATTGAGGTAACACTTTGCCAGATGAAGGTGGAAAAGGCAGCTCAGAGCCCATTTGGTGTTCAGCTTCATTCATTCATTCATTCATTCATTCAGTTAGTTAATTCTCACCTGAGGATATTTTTTCCATTGATTTTTAGAGGGCGGAAGGGAGGAGGAGATACAGAGAAACATAGATGTGAGAGAGACACATAGATTGGTTGCCTCCTGCATGATCCCCAACCCGGGCTGGGATGGGGCCTGCAACCAAGGTATGTGCCCTTGACCTGACTTGATCCCAAGACCCTTCAGTTGGCAGGCCTATGGTCCATCTACTGAGCCAAACTGCCTAGGCTGGTGTTGAGCTTTGTAGACCATTTTAAGAGTCTGTTTATCTGAAATACAGGAGAAAGCCTTGGAGCATTTTTGTTATGTACAGAAGTATTTCTTTCACATTTTAAGAACATGTCTGCTAAATGGAGAATGGATTGGATAGGTCCAAGAGAGGAAGAGGGAGAAAGGAATCAGTGCCATACTGTCCAAGTGCAGGTGAGAGAGGAGGTGGGCTTGGGCTAGAGTGGTGCCAGTGTAGCTGAAGTGAAAATTTGAGGAAAGTTTTAGACTCAGAACGTTACAACTTGATGAAGAAATGTGTAAAGGGTAAGGAAAAGGGAGAAATTGAGAACAACTTTTTGATCACTTGAGTGGATGATGAACCACTAATTGAGCTGGGAAAATTATAGGAGAAGCAAGTTAGATTTGAACTTGTTAGAAATGCCTGTGAAATATTCAAGTGGATTTCTTCAATAGGAAGTTTGTTATACTGATGTGGAGTGTTGAAGAAAAGTTTGAAAATTCTCTCAGGTGGTACTAAGCATAAGAGATTAAAAAAGAAACAAACACCTTTGCAATGATGCCTGTATATTTCTGAAAATAAGTAAATGCTTGGATTTTTTTCCTTATAAATTGGATACCTTTTGTGCTTGTTACAGATGAAATCCCTGCTATGTTATTAACCTGAATAATAGCGAAATATATTTTTTCCTAAATTTATATAATTTGATACGTTGAAAGAAATCTTTATTTTGAATTGGTTATTCATGTTGTAAGCCTTAAGGAATATAATTTGAAAAATTACAGCTTGGTATTACATTTACCAATGATCATGTGAAAATTTATTTTTAAACAATACTTGATCTCTTTGAAGCTTAATTCACAACCAGTTTGAAAAATACACATTTTATTGATCTATTAATGCCTTTCAAGTATATCAGAATGTTTTTTGGGAGTTTGTGTTTTGATTCAGGTGCTTTGGGAAAATATCTTCAAGGGGCTATTTATTTTTCTGTGACAAGAACAATGTCCTCGTCCCATGTTATTAGAAAACTACTCTCACCCAAGGGCATGTAATATATAGGAAGATGAAAGGGCATTCGAAACAAATAACGCAAAACAAAACAAAAACCCAGCCCTTTCTTCTCAATTTGACTTTATAGTTTGATCATCAGGTGATTCTCTCACTACTTCCTTAATGGATAGTATATCAATTTTTAATCTTTAAAGCTTAGATTTGAAAATTGATCATGGTTGAAGAGCTTGAGTTATTAGTGATATTCCTATTCTTGCTTGTGTTCCCTTTGTAATTTTCTTTGAAATGTGTATTGTAACTATACCTGCTTAGAAGTATAATGCCTGCTTTAATATGAGTATTCCTCTGGTAGAAGATATCACATCTGTATTCTAAATAACGAAGTAAAATGACACTCTTATCAATACTTTTGAAAATGAGAAATCTAGACCTATAAACTTCTCTGAGTATTGCTTGAGAAATGTTTATTAAGTATATCAATGAATGAATGAAAAACAGAGAGCATCATCTCTGGCATAGTGTTCTGGAATTACTGAAAGGAAATAAGGAGAATTTAGGTAGACGCTTAATCAGTATTGCTGGACTCTGCAAAGAAATGGTTGAATAAGGAAGTGCCTTTTTAGTCATTGTTAACATTTTCATCAAGTAGGATTTGAAACTATGACCTCTTGATTTAATCTGAGTTACTTGGACCCTCTACCTCTTTCCAAAATTGTTAGCATTTTCTTTCAGTTAAAAAAGCAAGCACACCAAAATAGTAATTTTGTTCTTGAAATGGCTAGTATTTTCTACTTTATTAAAAAGCTTACACTACCTAATTGAATAATAGTTCATATCTTTGATTTATTATACCCCAGTTTGATTAACTTTAAGCTAAATTACGTAGATTATGGATGCTTGAGTATATAAACTGAAAAAAATGATTGGTTTGGCATAGTGATCAACATGTTACATGTTTAATTTAAATTACAAATGAAAATGAAGGTGCTTTGTTTTTCTTCAAGTCCAATGCAATGTAAATTATTTTAATAGTAGTTATGGAGATATTGTGGAGCACTCTGTATAATTAAGAAAAAAAAAACTTCCCCCCCCCCTCCAGATAGTAAACTATGTGGTCCAAGTCTGGATCAGTCTTGTTCCTCATCTAATCATCTAAAACATCTTAACATCTAATAAATGAGAGATACTTAGTAGATGTTTAGTAAATATTTCCACAGGAATTTAAAAAATTCTTATGTTCTAAAAATGTGTACTTGAATAACAGGAGAAAATGAAGATTTGTCTTATGATATTGGATACCTAGAGTTATCTAGCTTAATATCACTTTTCAGAGGAAAATCGTTACAGATTTTAAAGTTATAATTTTGTGACTAGAGCAAACACAAAGTCAAGTTTTCAGTCTCATGGTCCTTAAAAACAATTTTATGTTGTCTGGGATTCTCACACACTTGGCCATTTGCAAGAAAATTTCACAAATTTGTTTTCTTCTCAAGTCTTATTTGTGATCTGTAGCTTCTGGTTATTTGTAATCCAGATTTTGAGCTATTATATTCATTTTGTTTTCAGGATGCTGTTCTGATGCAATTTTGTGCTAACAAGTTGGACAAGAAGGACTTCTTTGGAAAATCAGATCCTTTCCTTGTGTTTTACCGAAGTAATGAAGATGGCAGGTAGATTTATATTTTATGCATTTTAATACTATAGTGAGGATGCTATTTGAATTATTTATCTCAGAGAAGCTCATTAAATTGGTAAACAGAGAACAATATTTTTATTTTAAAAATTGATATGATTTCCATCTCAATGACAGTGCATCACTTTCTAAGTGTTTCATATGTTCTGTTTGATATTTAAAATGAATGATTTTCAGCTTCATAGAAACATTTCCTCTTTACTTTTTCTTAGAAAATGAAATGGACTTTATGGGTTGATTTTTTTAATACTATAGGGTTGTTGTTTTTCAATAACATCTAACATTCAGTAAAAATTTTATTACATTCCAGTAATTTGAATATTTTTAGCAGTCATTATTAGACTGGTTTCTATTTGGTTTGAAAATGTATCCATGGGTTATAGAGTGTAATACATATGACTCTACCACTAAATACATTTTATTGTTTTCTTTGATTCATATTGTAATGTCAGTATTTGTGGGAAAGTTTAGCAGTTAAAATTATGGGCTAAGTTTTTGTTGCTGTGGTTTAAATCATGATACTACTACTTACTAGCTATGGGATCATAGGCAAGTTTTTTAATACATGTGAAACTCAGTTTTCCCATCTGTAAATGGACTAATAATTACATCAACCTCATAGGGTTGTTGAGATTATTACATGGGTTACTATGCAAAAAGCATTCAGAAGCTTGCCTATAACATAAGAATAGTTTAAATGTTAGCTACTGTTGTTATTATTTTATAGTAAGGTGTTTTTTATATTGTTTTTCTTAACTATGCATAATAAAATATGAGCTAAAGAGAAAACATCATTTAGAGATTAAAAATTAGGGGACTGGAATAAAAAAAACACAATACCTGTTGATAGTACTACACTTATAAATATAGTTATATAATATGTTAATGTTATGTAATAAGTATGCAATATGTTACATAAAAATAAAAGTTTGTTATTTAAAATGAATACATTGGGCAGTAGAAAAGAATGCTTTTCTTATTGTGGGATTTTTTTTAATGCAGATACTGGGCAATTCTTGGCTATTATGGCATCCTATTATTAAATTTTGCATACTTCTCTTCTGTTTTGGTGGCTAGGATGTCAGAGTAATATTTGCATTTAAACACTGATTTTATCCATGTGAAAAATATTGGACAATAAAGAAAATAATCATATTTGCATGTCATTTTAAAGATAAAGAAAAATTAAAGAATGAGCTCAGAACTTCTTGAATCACAATGTTCTTTTGTTTCCTCTCTTCTGAACTACTTGTTTCTTGAATTTTCTATTTTTATTCTTCTAGTTTTCTTCATTGATAAAGATTAGTTACACATTTCAATCTATCACACATTTAATGCTACTGGTGAGAGTTAGATTGCAGGAATTTATTATGCTTGTCTGAATGATAACTTAGTCATTAAATGAAATCTCAATATTAAGAAATTAAAGTACATACAAGTAATAAAAATATCTCAAATTATTTAAAAAAACAACTATTACTAAAATTTGATAAATCTAATTTCAGAAAATTTCCCACAAATATAGGGTGTCCAAAAATTTATACATATACTTTGAATAACTATAAAGGCAATGCTTACTAAAATGCATTTTATTTTCAAAATTGAGCTCTCAGCTATTAAAGTATATATACATGTTTTGGGACACCCTGAATTTACACACATAAAACTAGTTCATGAGCTAGATGCAAGTATATATACTAAGACATATTTATTAGTACATTAATATATATGTTTTATTTTAAATGAGTAAA
>NW_006293951.1:1351492-1351759 GCF_000327345.1 Myotis davidii
GCCTCCTGCATGCCCACAACTGGAGATAGAACCAGCAACCCAGGCATGTGCCCCAGATAGAAATTGAATCTGGGACCCTTCAGTCTGCAGGCCAACACTCTATCCACTGAGCCAAACTGGCTGTCTTTATTTTTGACTGTAAAGATTTTAGTCTTATTTTTAGCATTTATTTGAATATGGAGCTATTTCAAAAACTGCCTGTTGCTGAATGTGTTTAAGGCTCATTTTATAGGAAAGAATAAAACTACTTTCCACATGAAGCATTAT
>NW_006293951.1:1352115-1355649 GCF_000327345.1 Myotis davidii
CATATACTTTATAACTATAAAGGCAATGCTTACTAAAATGCATTTTATTTTCAAAATTGAGCTCTCAGCTATTAAAGTATATATACATGTTTTGGGACACCCTGAATTTACACACATAAAACTAGTTCATGAGCTAGATGCAAGTATATATACTAAGACATATTTATTAGTACATTAATATATATGTTTTATTTTAAATGAGTAAAAATGCATTTACTTTCCACTATTTATAAGCCTCTATTTTAAAAAAAATATATATATATATATATACATATATATTTATTGATTTCAGAGAGGAGTGAAGAGGGGGAAAGAGAGACAGAAACATTAATGATGAGAGAAAATCATTGATTGTCGCCTCCTGCATGCCCACAACTGGAGATAGAACCAGCAACCCAGGCATGTGCCCCAGATAGAAATTGAATCTGGGACCCTTCAGTCTGCAGGCCAACACTCTATCCACTGAGCCAAACTGGCTGTCTTTATTTTTGACTGTAAAGATTTTAGTCTTATTTTTAGCATTTATTTGAATATGGAGCTATTTCAAAAACTGCCTGTTGCTGAATGTGTTTAAGGCTCATTTTATAGGAAAGAATAAAACTAATTTCCACCAGAAGCATTATTAAAAACCTTAATAATATGTGATTATAAATTTTTCTTTTCTGCTTTCCCATTAATTTGGTAACTTGACCTGTATTTATAATTAGGTAATATTTTTCCTTTAGAATAGCTATTTTTTTTTTGGTAAATGGCTTCATTTAAAGTACTTTAATACATATTACTTAATATGTTTTTCTTATAATGCTATTTATAATATATGCATACACTTTATATTTATAAAACAACTAGTGGCCCAGTTCATGAATTTGTGCACACTGAAAGGAAATTAATTAGAAGAAATATTTTAATATCACTATTTGCCCTTTCTCTATAATAGAAGTGTCAACCAAATTCACTATCGACAATGACAGATAGAAACATGTGCATGCAAATAGTGCCAGCAAGAGCTTTATATGTATCACACATGTGCGAGTCAGCTTAGCCTTTTATATCTATAGATAAACTTGCTTAATTAGACCTGCTTTCTGATTTTGCTAAACTTTTTCCAGCCCAGCGAAGCACCCCAACTTCTCTTTCCAGTAATTGTCAGCAACACAGCAGTAAATATCAACACGAAGCAGATTATTATTGTAGATCATGCAGGGAGAACAAAGGGTAAAATATTTAACTACAGCAGTGTTTGACTATATTCTGTGCAGTGAGAAAACCTGAAGTCATTTTGAAGGTCCACCGTTACTTCTTTTCAGTCGGGTCAAGTTTCTAAGTTTTCTAAATCTCCATTTTCTGGCTAATGAAAAGAAAATATGATTCCACCGAGTCTCCTATCTACCTACTCCAGGACTTCAGTGAGGATCGAATGAGATGAGGCTCGTGAAAACACTTCACAGACATTTGGTTACAGTGTGAAATGTTTCCTATAAACTGCCTATAAAGCAAGTCCTGTTCCTGGGCTGAAGAAACTGCAAGGAGGCTAGTTGCTAGGGAGAGGAAGCTGAGCGTTGCCACATGATGTCATTACCTTGATGGTTGGACACTTAGCACATTACACACACACACACACACACACACACACACACACACACACACACTCTTGAATATTAGAAAGAGCTACATCAGACTCCTGTCGGAATTTTCATTAGTGACAGTAGCACTGGAATTTCTGGTGAGATTTTGCTGTCTGTATCACATCTCATGTATTACAACTGAAAATGATTAGTCAAAGACAGATGACTACCTGGCTCATAAATACCCCACTAAGAAGATGATGCACTTAAGAAGTTTCAAGTGTCAAAGTATTTAATTACTGTGGTTGGTGATATTAGGGCTATAACAGAAGTTTTGATTTAACCTTAAGCAAAGAGGCCAGAAAGAAGTCCGTAGATTTTTGAACATGTGGGTGTGAAATAGTCAGTTAGTTGCTCCTCATTCTTTCTTTCTATCTATCTATCTATCTATCTATCTATCTATCTATCTATCTATCTATCATCTATCATCTATTTATCTATCTAATCTATCACCATACCGAAGACTTCATACATAGTAGAATTTGATACAAGAGAAGAAGAGAAGGCAAGGCCCCTTTGCAGATCGTTAAGAATGTATTATATTAACAAGGAAGGCCGGTATCTTTCTGAAACAAAACAATGTTTGTAATTTTGTCCCTAAGAATGTTTCTTAACCATTTTTTGTGTACTTTTGCTTTTTCTCATTTGAGTGCCTGTTCGTTTTTTTTTTTTTTTCCCCTGCCTACCTCTCCCTGATCCCATCTGTTTTTCTTCCCTCTGCTTTAGATAGGTTGACTACACCTTTCTGAGTCTTCTCTTTTAATAGCTTTTGTCCCCAGTGGCCCCTAAATTGCGTAGTGAGTCCATTCTGACAGCATTGACTATAGAGCTCTTTTAATTAAGTAAGAAGCATGTGTTCCTTTAGATGGGCGAGGATACTACCAGGAAAGGGATGGCACTCTGCCATAATTCTTATAATGAATACTTGATCTCTTTAAATATTTCTATTTTGACATCTTAATAGAAACAAACCTTCTTGCCTTAAAGGGAGAAGATAGACTCAAAGGCTTTACAAAAGAGAGTATTTGCTTGTGGGGGTTAAGTGCACAATGTTCATTATGGCAATTCTCATGTTCATGACTGTTAGAGAGAATCCTGTCTTTAGAATACGTCACGACTAAAGATTGGTGAGGACCGGGTTTATGTATTGTTCTAACCAAGACTATTTTAAACATTTTTAAAAAATATATTTTATTGTTGTTGTTTTTTTATAGAGAGGAAAGGAGAGGGATGGAGAGTTAGAAACATAGATGAGAGAGAAACATCCATCAGCTGCCTCCTGCACACCCACTACTGGGGATGTGCCTGCAACCAAGGTACATGCCCTTGACCGGAATCGAACCTGGGACCCTTCAACCCGCAGGCTGATGCTCTATCCACTGAGCCAAACTGGTTAGGGCTATTTTAAACATTTGCTATCTGACTTGCCCACTCTCATTTAAGCTCCAAGGTAGACTATAAATCATCACACCCGTACTGACACCCAGAGATTTGAGACGAAAGCTTACCCACTTTATCACTCTGTTTTTTAGGGTTTGTCTTTCAGCAAGGTCCCTTTTTCAGATTTCCAGGAGACAGCAAAAGCTTCCATATTTCAAACGGAAAGAGCTGTGTGTGGGCCAGGTTTTAACCCACTTTTAAGTAGGAAAGAGAAATGGGAAAAGGAAAGGGAGGGAAATTCCTGAAAACATGTTATTTAAAATATATATATATTTATTGATTTCAGAGAGAAAGGGAGAGGGAAAGATATAAACATCAATGACAAGAGAGAATCATTCATCAGCTGCCTCCTGCACACCCCACATTGGGGATGGAGCCTGCGACCCAGACATGTGTCCTGACTGGGAATGGAACTGTGACCGCCTGGTTCATAGGTCGACACTCAACCACTGAGCCACACGGGCTGGAC
>NW_006293951.1:1355739-1406909 GCF_000327345.1 Myotis davidii
GTAGTGGTTTCAAGAACATGAGGGAGACTACCTTGCTTAGGTGGCCCCCACAATCACCAGATCTCAATCCAATTGAGCATTTGTGGGACAAAATTAAAAGAACCATCAGGCATCTGGTTCCGCAACCATCAAATCTCACAGAACTGGACAGTGCTATTCATCAGGCATGGAGTCAGCCAATTTCTCTTTAAAGCTGAACTCCTCAAAAATGTTTATACACTCTGCCTCAGTTTCTCTGCTCTTTCTCAAACCCATTCCAATCAGATTTTTATCCCCAATACTCCAACAAAACAGCTTTTCTCAGGGTTTGATAACTCCTATTTTCAGTGATCTGTGGATATTTTTCCCTGTATTAATATGTCATCACAATATTTAGAGGTTGTTTACAAAGCAGCTTTAGAATGTATTGATTTTGCAGAATATCATTTGCAGTAAACTTAATTCAAAATCTTATTTGCTTTATATTATAGTGAGCTAATCTTTAAAGTTTTAAAACCACAAACCCCTTCTTATTAAATGATATAGTAGCAAAAAATGGAATGGCAACATTTATTCTGCACCAAGAGAGAAAGAATGACTACTAAAATTATATATCATAATTGAATCACAGAAATAACTGAAAATTCTTTTTTTTTTTTTTTACAGTTTTACAATTTGCCATAAAACAGAAGTTGTCAAAAATACTCTGAATCCTGTATGGCAAGCATTCAAGATATCAGTCCGAGCATTATGTAATGGCGATTATGACAGGTAAAATAAATGACAGCTTTTCTGAGAGCTTTGATTTTTTACTATAGATGTTGTATTCAATTCAACTTAATCCTAAGTTGCTTAAAAAATTAAAATAGCTTCTTTACTGATGTAAGTGTGTATGCACAAAAGAATGAATAATTTATTTATGTTTTGGGGAAGAGGGATAATTTGGTAAGTTAAAATTGGTTAAACTGACTGTATTTCCAAGAAGAAAAATGTGGAAAGTGCTAAAAAGATATTGAATATTAGTTTATGTTTTTTAACATATTACTATTCAAAAGTCATTCCACAATGTTCACTGCCTCAAGGCTTTCATTTGGTATTGTCTTTCTAGGCTGACATAAGTAAATATATGAAATATATAATATATAAGACTATGACTAGATATATTATCAACCCTGAAAAACTCCTTAAAATTCTATTTGCAGCACTGTTCTCATGGTTGCTGAATCTATAGATCTAGTAGGTGGGTGTGGTGGCCCTGAAGATCTTTCCATTATATACCTGAAAATTTCTTACTATCAAAGGTGTATTTTTAAAAAAATTAACATTGATGGGAAGCTTATAATATAAAAACCTCCATTCACCCCAAAAGAAAAGCAAATAAATGGAAAGTAAAAGCTCAGTCTCTTTATTTTATTTATCTCATTACTTGTATATTAGGAAACTGGGAATTTATTCTGTTAACTAATATCATAGAAGGAACTATTGATTACCAATATGTCATTATTTTTATTCTAAAATGTATCATGCCATTTGACTGTCATTTTATTCCTTTAATTGGATTATAATTTAATTAACTGGTTATCCTTTCTCTAAGAAGGTGCTTTTCATACTGTAGTTCAGCATCACCCCGTGAACCTTGTAGAAATTCAGGTTCTCAGGCCCCAACCCAGATTACTGACCCAGGAACTCTGGGGATGAGGTCCAAGGATGCATGTTTTTACAAGCCCTTCCTGGGATTCTGGTCTGGGCTGTGATGAGAAATCCTGTTCTGACACAATATTTTCAAAAGGAGAGATGTAGCTGAATGTCTCCCTACATTCTCTGTCACACTACACACCTCTCCCATATACTTTCCCTGCTCCCTTTACAGAATCAGTGCAGAATGTAGAAACCTCGGCTAAGACACAAATTGAATTTAGCAATAAAATGATCAAAGACAAGTTCAAATTACTGTGTAAAGCCTTCAGGCGTACACTATTTTGTCTCTAAAAACTACAATTCATTTATTTTGTTTTTGATGGATATTTTTTTTTATTGTGGATAGTATTACAGATGCTTCCTGTTTACCCCCCCTTAACTCCCCGTCCTCCATGCCCCTATTCCTCCCAGGTCTTCACTACCCTATTGCCCATGTCCATGGGCTATGACATATAAGTTCTTAGGTCATTTTGTCTTACTAAGTAACTTTATGTGTATGTTTTTCTCACGGACAGAACAATCAAAGTACAGGTGTATGACTGGGATCGAGATGGGAGGTAAGACATTGTCTCTTCTTTTACTCTTGCTCTTGGCACTTAATATGCTTTAATACATAAGTATACTGAAATGACCATGTTTTTGCATTTTAATTTTGTCCTCTTTTCCCAAATATTGCTGAAGTGTTCACATGAGATTTTAAGAATGAGTGTATTTTCTTTTCTTTTTTTTAATATATTTTATTGAGTTTTTACAGAGAGGAAAGGAGAGAGAGATAGAGAGTTAGAAACATCGATGAGAGAGAAACATCGACCAGCTGCCTCCTGCACACTCCCCACTGGGGATGTGCCCGCAACCCAGGTACATGCCCTTGACCAGAATCGAACCTGGGACCTTTCAGTCCGCAGGCCGACGCTCTATCCACTGAGCCAAACTGGTTTCGGCATGAGTGTATTTTCTTTAATGTGGAGATTAAAATAGAGGTCTTCCTCATTTCCAGTAACATAGTACATTTGGATCTAATATTTCTCATGGTATCCAACTTACAGATGTTGTTTTATTTCTGTATCTCACAATCTCTCCGAAGATTCCTATAATCTTTGTATCCCATATCATTCATGGGAACACACCTGAGTCTTCACCCCTCCCCCTCCAAAACAGACATACTCCTCACAACAAACAACAAAATAAAATGCAAGGATTATGTCTGATGATTGCCAGTAGAAATAGCTGTTCCGAGTTCCGCAGTTATGGTCTCCCTCTGCATATCACAGCAGACGTTAAAGACTAAAAAAGAGGGAATGTACTACCTTTTTTCTTTCTTCTTAAGTATTGTCCCACTGTTTCTATTGTTTTAAATAGGGTTGATGTTGAGGTGTTTTTAGATGATGTTAAAGCCAAGGTGCCCAGTAATGCTCAAATCTCGCCTTGGCGTAGAAAACAGCCTCTCCAGGTGGTTCCAGGAAGTGAACATAGGGAGGCCAAGGAGAATGACAAGTTGGAAAACAGAGGGCATTTAATTTTGCTTGGCTGCATGCCCTAAATTCCAGCCCAGGTGACTGGTGAATGGAGCTAAAGCATGAGCTTAAAGCTCAAGATCCAAGGCTTTTCTCTGCATTGTATGTAAGCCAGCACCCAGGCTCTAAGGGTCTGGATACCTGAACACTCCTATTAATATAGGAACAGGTTGGATCAAAAAGATTGGCCTGTCCTGAGAGGGCACCTCCCCTCACCCTTCTGCTGCTTGGGTAGGAAAATGCCTAATTGGAGCACCTCATGCAAGCATGCATGTGCCATTTACACAGACACTCACACATACGGTCCATTACGTGTCCGGGAATTTAGCCCAATTATCATTTTCTCCTTTCTAAGGAGTGATAAGGGAGGATGGAGAGAAAGGTAGAGATTATACTCCACACGGCAGCAGTCTTCAAACTATAACCCAAACATGATTGTGCTAAAGTGGCCTAACGTTTTTTGACTTAACGTTTATACCTAGAGATGATCAATGCTGTATTACTGATCTTTGGATTCCTGTCAGATTACTCATTTAATTATTTCTTTATTTAGAGTTTCTTTACACAAATCCTGCATGCATTCTGAAGAAATCTCACAAGATAACCTAATGTGTTTCCATAGGGACTGATGCCTGATTGCTTCACTAAACTTTATTCACTGAGAAAATGAGTTTTGCTCCTCAGAATAAATAGGAAAGAAACAATGCCAATCTGTGTAAAGTAGGCATTCTGCCTTCTATCATATATCCAATGATATACATATAGGGTGTGTCATATAAAGTTTTATAATAGATCATATACATTTTAATTGAGAATGGGCAAAAGTTGTGGCCTTTTTCTAGTATTTTTAGGAAATTGGGGGAAATTTTAACTTAAAACTTATAAACTAGGGGTATAAATTCAGATTACATGTGTATCCATGACAATTCAATCCAAATTTGCAAACTGTAGATATTTTATTGTATTGCTTTGAAGGGTGAATTTTTATTACTCTCTTGTTGTCTTCAGTCTATGTCTGAGCCACAAAATTTTTAAATAGCTTTGAAAGTTAGAATTACCTTGAAATTCAGTTATCTTTTCTTTTGATGTTGGAGTTTTGAGCATTTCTATACAGGATATGACATATTGACTGTTTCTAATGTGCCAGATTTCTTTGAGCATTTTTAATTTTATTTCCCACTTAATTTTCACAATAAGGGATAAATACTATAAAGGTTGGGGTAAAAGTAGGTTTACAATAATTAATAAATAATAATACAGGTATAAACTCTCACAACTGTAAAGCTACTTTTGCCCCACCCACCCCATATCGATACCATTTTATAGATGAAGAAACCAACACAAAGAAGTAAAATGCCTGAATCACACAACTAGTAAATGGTGGAACCAAGATCCAAACTCTCCAGTATGCTTCCAGTGGTGCATTCATAATTAAGACACTATATGTTTCTATAACATAATTAAAAATTCTGACACTTAAATAAAAGCCTTCAACCTGGACAATGGTCTTACCCTATGATTCTTTGGTAATTGATAATGTGGTGATTAGAGGAATTCAAGGGCTATTTAAGAAAGCTTTTAACATAAGTATGTTATCTGACATTTTATATTATCTGGAAAAATGGATGAAACATTCCCAGGAAGCAAGTCTTGTGTAACAGGCAGTTAGGTAGAGAGAAGTATTACATATTTTGAAAGAATCTTACTCGACATTGAGTGGGCCAGTTAAATGTATAAAATACATGATTTAGATTATGAGAATGACAGCTAAAATGAGATCAAGAGCAAGTGAAAGAGAGATAGGGAAAACAGAGATAGAGAAAGAGGTCATTTATGAAATGTACTGAAAAGAAGTGAAGGATTTGGATTTTTATATTGGGAAAAAATTTTCAACAAAAACGATGATTTACTTTTTGAGACAAGGATTTAGAAACAAGTTAAACATTTTGATTTATTTTGTAAGCTCATGTTGTCATTGTATCATCAACTCTTTGGGGAAAGATCGGCATTGGTGGATATGTTGTTGATTAATTTTTAAATTTCACTTCTACACACCACCCATAACAGCACATTCAAAAGAAATCTGGGGAATTAAAGACATCCTATATAATAAAAGCCTAATATGAAAATTGACTGAATGATGGAATGACCAGTTGCTATGATGCACACTGACCACCAGGGGGCAGATACTCAATGCAGGAGCTGCCCCCAGCCCACAGGCCCCAGGCCATCCAAGGCAGGTGCCAGTGGGGTCTCCTCCCTCCCCCACAGAGGGAGGCGACCAGTGGTGGGGGCGGGGCCAGCAAGCAGGCGGCGCCAGACTAGCCAAGGTAGGTGCCAGTGGGCCCCCCGCCATCACCCAACAGTTGCCCCACAGATTAGCCCTGATTGCCGGCCAGGCCTAGGAACCCTACCTGTGCATGAATTTCATGCACTGGGCCTCTAATTGATAATAAAGGGAGTGAAATTAGGAGGGAGAGGTTGTTAGGGGTACTTTAAACATTTCTTGGAAATGAATTATGATTAGCAGAATATTTAAAGGAAGGTTTTGTGATTTTACAAGTGATCTAATAGCTTCTTAATGTTGGGGTAAAATGATCTTTCTTTGATCCAAAATATAGCTTTACCTTTTGTATGAAAAATTTCAGTGTAAAAAATTTTTTTTCAGTGAATAATTCTATATAATTCAAAAGTGCTAAAGCAGCACTTTTCAAAGTTAGCAAAATTATTAGAATGTGGGTGAAATATAAAAGGCAAAATTAAAATCATGATTAAATAATTATTGAAAACCCTTTCAACTAAATAATATGTAGGAAATTATAAAAGCATATTAATCTCCAATAAAAATGAAGTATAAAACTTGTAAAATCCATATATTAATTTTATAATGCAGTAAAAATAGACACTGTATAGATAAACTGTTATATAAGTTGATATTCCAGCTTGTGCTTCTGTGTGATATAATAACATAAGGTTATTATACCTTTTCCATGAATTTTTGTTTATCTGACATAATTTCCCAAGTTCTTCCCTTAAGTCGGAGTGAATATATGATACCCATTATATTTCATAATAAATGTAATTATCGGCAGAGATTGTTTCTTATTCTTTATGTTTTTTCCCCATCATCTTAATATTTGTCAAAAATCCTGTGCACATATCACTCTTTTTAGAAAAGATTAATTGTTCAGTGGATTTTTTTTTAATAGTATAAACCAGCATTTTCCAATAGAAATAGGAGGTGAGTCACATTAGTAATTTTAAATTTTCTAGTGGCTACATTAAAAAGTAAAAATACACCAGTGAAATTAATGTAATGATATATTTTATTTAATCCTATATGTTTAAAATATTACTTTAATATAGGGTCAATATAAAAATTATTGATATATTTTACATTTTAAAAATATTTTATTTTATTGATTTGAGAGAGAGAGGAAGGGAGAAGGATAGAGAGATAGAAACATTGATCAGCCACCTCCTGCAGGCCCCTCACCAGGAACCTAGCCAGCAACCTGGGAATGTGCCCTGAACTGGAATCGAACCAACCCCTTGGTTCAGGGGTTGACACTCAATCACTGAGCCACACCATCAGGGCAAGAATTTCTTACATTTTTTTATACTAAATTTTGAAATCTGTTCTGTATTTTATGCTTACAGCACATCCCAGTTCAGACTAACTGCATTTCAAGTAACCAACCTATATCAACATATGGTTGGTGGCTACCATGTTGGACCACATCATGTAAACTTTAATGAAGTATACAGCCTACATCCTAAATAATTTCATATCAGATGAAATGTTTTCCCAGCATGTAAACAGAAGTTTAGAATTATTCCCTTATAAAGGTGGAAAAACTGTTCAGATATCTATATTATTTTGTGTATAAATTTAACCATAAGAAACCAAGAAATAATGTGATCTTTCATCTAGAGAAAATATTTTGTTCAAAGATTCAAGTGGAAAATGCTTGACAGTGTTACTTGCTTACAATTACATTTTCTTTTACTAGCCTAGGTACTTCAGATAGTTGAGATGATGATATTCACAGACTTTCAGAAGTGGTGTAGTCTTGAGTCACAATTCTGGTGGTGTGTTTGATTCAATTCATCAACTTGAAATTATTTCTGAAGCAAACGTCTCGTGTATCTATGAGGCCTACAAAAATGTGGCAATGCTGTTGAACAAATAACCAGTTGACATGAAATGAGGTACCTTGCCTTGCGTTCCTCTGGAACAGAAGAAATGTAGTCATTTGTCCTTCTTTATTTCAACAATTAACAGTGGCTTAGCGTTCAGAGGCATTACTTGGCCTTGATATGAATAATCAGTTTAAATGGACTTAATTTTCCACAAGTTAAACCACTTTGCTTAAATCACCTCCATAGTCCCCACCATTTCTCCCAGGACTGTGCAAAATGAATGTTTAAATCTCATTGTAACAACTGAAAACCTGAAGTGCTGAGGAGCTGACTAGTCTTGGTTACAAAGCAATCAGGGGAGGTATCCTTGAAAAGCTTCGCTTGATGGAAGTTGCTTCGGCTGACTTTGTGTGGCTTAAATTAAAATTCAGGGAGCGTTAGTGGAGCAACTCTGCATTAAATCCGTGTGGCTTTAATGTGGGGCTGATTGTAAAGGGGCCACCAAGTGGATCACTGTCTCCCATAAAATGATGATGTGAAGAAAGGGCTCAGCCAGTGAACTGCTTCTGATGTCTATTATCACTCTGTATTTTATCAAATCTAGTCATTTTAAATAGTGATACTTATGATCAGTGCAAACTTCATTTATCTGTTAAATGTGTATGGATGCTGTCAGCTTTTAGTTCCCTTTGAAGATAATATTTGATAAATGCATTTGATGTTTTGTTCCTGTGATTATGTGTCATCCTGGTGTGAAATAAGTGTTACTTGTAAGGTGTCTAAGACATGATAACTCATTTAGGAGGAGCATGTGCAAATCTTTTATATTTTTTCATTTATTTTAAATATCTTCACGTATTCTAATTAACCCTTTTCTAACAATAGCCCTCTATTTGCTTGCAGTTAACTCTGTGTCCTGAAAGCATATTCAATAGACAAAATTCAGCTGCTTTCCTTATTCCACTACCTATCACTTCTTTGAGACTTAAAAAATGTTGATAAATGGAATTGTATAATGTACATATTGCTTACTGACATACTATTGTTTCTATTAAATTTTTAAGTAATTTTTTTGTTTGTTTTTGTTAATCCTTACCCGAGCATATTTTTCCATTGATTTTTAGGGAGAGTGGAAGAGAGAGGGAAAGACAGAGAGAAACATTGACGTGAGAGAAACATATCCATTGTTGCCTCCTGCACAAGCCCTGACCAGGGCCTGAGCTGGGGAGGAGCCTGCAACCTAGGTATGTGCCCTTGACCAGAATTGAACCTGGGACCCTTTGGTCCACAGGTCAATGCTCTATCCACTGAGCAAAACCGGCTAGGGCTTAAGTAATTTTTTTAAATCACTTTTGGAAAAAAATTGTTATTGAGCATTTATTATGTACTAAAGTGTTTTCCAGGTGATGCAACTTAATGAAAAACTCCAATCTTCATATAATAATATTTTTTAATATGTTTTGTTATATTCTTCCACTCACCTGGAGTGATTTTGGATTCTATCAGATCTATATTTCAAGGGGGGAAAAAAGCTTGTTCTAATTTTCAATAAAAAGAAAATTATATATACATTGACCCTTTACTATAAGATGTTTGCAGGATAGATTTGGGGATATTTCAGGGTTGGCCATGTGCTTTTTTATCACCATAAACTTGCTTAGATAACCTCAACACTTTGAAAGCTGTTCTGTGTTCATTTTTGCCTGTTGGTTTTCTGTTCAGGCCCAATTTAATGCTATCAATTGTCAGAAAGCTTTCTTTATGCATCTAAATTCATTGAATTCCATTCTCCTGTGTGTTGTGCTTACCATTTAGGAATGGTTATTAGCATATCTAACACATTATGACTTAGGTTGAAATGATTTGTTTCTGCTTTATCTCTCATATGAAATTATAAGCTGCTGAGGTTACGGACCGTGTTTTGTTTTGATATTTCTCACAAAGCACATTGCAGTGCCTTTAATGCCGTAGCTTCTTGCTGTGTTATTTCAATTCTATAGGAGAGAGCATTTGAAATAACTGTCATCTCTCTAATGAACACTCAATCCTCCATCAGTGCTTTTAGATCTCCTCCTTTCCACCCTTTACTTGAAACTATGAAATTATCTTGAATAATAGGAGAGCTTTTATTTCTCTAGTGAAATTTCAGGCAGTGAGGAATTAATTCAGCTGTCATTTTTGTCTCTTTTTTTCCATCATTTGCAGACATCTTAGATTTTTTATTAAGATCATATATCTGTCATACAGATTATAATCTCTGCTTTATTCCATATTTAAATACTGATGACTTTCACCAACTCAACAGTAGAACTATCTAATTCAAGTCAACAAATAGAATAAATTTTGATTTTCGATCACCTTACTATTTATTTGACTCCATTAGAATGTCATCAGTCAAACTGGAATATAAGTTAATTTCTAATTTTGCTATAACTTTAGAGTCCTCAGTGATTGAAAGGACCTTTACAGTTAGCTTTTTATTTTATAAGAAGGAGGTCGAGTCTAATTATTTCCAATTTTGAATTAACCATCAATTTCAGCACTAAATCTGCCTTTCCTTTTATAGATTTTATTTTATTGTGAGAAGGTCAGGGTTGATGTTCAAAATTTTTATCAATTAGATGGTGGGTTGGGTACTTGAAGCCCTTTTCTTTGCCAAGATAACCTCTTAATTGCTAGGTTGTGGGGTGGCCTGGAGAGTTCAGGAAAGTGTCTTTAGAAGCTGGAGTAGTTGGAGGCACACAGAGATTCTCACCAGAGGCTAAACATCGTGTGAGAATAGACAGATGTTTCTAAATTTTTAAAAAAATATATTTTGATTGGTTTTAGAGATGAAGGGAGAGAGAGAGATAGAAACATCAATGATGAGAGAGAATCAGTGATTGGCTGCCTCTTGCATGCCCCATACTGGAGAGCAAGCCTACAACCTGGGCATGTGCTCTGACTGGGAATCGAACGGTGACCTCCTGGTTCATAGGTCAACAGTCAACCACTGAGCAACACTGGCCAGGCTGTTTCTAAATTTTTACATTGGCATTTAATCTACTGATTCACACAACTTGAATCCTAATCTCTAGGCATTACCATAATCCCAAACTTGCAGACTTGAAAAATTATAATCATATTGATTCCCTCCCTTGCTTTCATCCACCATAATCTGTCAACTGCCGCCTCTTCCATTGGGAAGAAATAGACAGTGAAATGATGCTGATTTTCTTAAAGTTAATTTTAAATTATGTACAGTTTCCACTGAGTTAAAAGATGGGCTAAATATGGGCATTTATAAATAGAGTATAAATACTTATTACAAAGTTAAAATGAGTTTTTGCAATAGTGTCATAATTTTTATAATATATAAAATATAATTTTTATAATAATATAATGGAAATAATAAGATAATCATAAGAAGATGATAGTAAGATACTGGAAGAATAGTAAAGAGAGCAACTAAGCCGTAGAAAATAATTTTACAATGCAGCTTAGGGAAAGGGAATAGAAATCAAAATTAAAGAAAGTTGTAATCATAGAAAAAGAATTAAAAATGGAAGAAAAAGAATTAAAGTCATAGAATTTAGCTATACTAATAAAAGGGTAATATGCAAATGGTCGGTACACCCTCATGCATAACAACTGATCAGCAGGCTACGTGTGCAGCAGGTGCAGGTGGGCGGGGATTTGCAGCGTTGGGGACTTGAATCACGCCATCACAATCCATCACCAGGAGGCCTATGGCCCAGCAGAGGCCTCCACAGAGCGAGGCCTAGGGGTCCCTCGGCACCATGTGGCATGGAGGGTGGGCCCCAGCTCCAGCCTACCTCTTTGGGGCAGTCAGTCGAAATTATAAGATAATCATAAGAAGATGATAGTAAGATACTGGAAGATAGTAAAGAGAGCAACTAAGCCATAGAAAATAATTATACAATGCAGCTTAGGGTGCATGAATCTTTGCACCGGGCCACTAGTTTAGTTATAAAAAAGAAGGAAATATATGGTGAAGGACTGAAGAATAAAACAAAATATTCTAGTGAACTCTGAAATGGGGCAAAAGAGTGGAGCTGAGGTTTTATAAATTTGTGTGAGAAAAGATGGGGGTTATAAGTCCACCTTTGCAAAATAAATAATTTTATATCTCTAGTGCCACCATTGCTGAATTAGGGTTAACTCTTTGGCATAAAAAATAACAAGATATCTGAAAATCTTAGTCTTTTATTTAATCTGTAGACATAATTTAGTATTTAAACCTATAACTCTTGGAACCCAACATTCTACATAAACTCAAGTGGAGGCCTGCTAGGGAGGTAGGCGATTTGTTTGAGGACAACCAAGATTCTACTTTTAATGAGAATAGACAGCATATATATGGGTCTTGTTTTCTTCTCAGTTGAGCTACTCTATGTCTTTCGATTGAAACATTTAAGCCATTTACATTTAAATCGATTATTGAGAGGTCCATATTTAGAGCCATTTTATTCTTTATAACTATGTTTCTATTTTATTTTATTATTTGTTTTCTACTTCTTAAAGAAGTCCCAATAAAATTTCATGTAATACTTGTTTGGTGGTAATGAACCCATTTAGCTTTTTCTTGCCTAGGAAGCTCTTTATTTTTCCTTCAAATCTAAATGGATAGCCTTGCTGGGTAAAATAATCTTGGTTGTAGGTGCTTGCTTTTAAATACTTTCAGTGTTTCATGCCAATCCCTTCTGGCCTGAAATGTTTCTTTTAAGAAATCAGCTGACTGTTTTATGGGGCTCCCTTGTAGGTAGCTGTCTTTTTCTTGTTGCTTTTAAGATTCTATTTGCCATTTTTATTATGATGCATCTTGGTGTCCACCTCTTTGGGTTCACTTGTTTGGGATTCTTTGCATTTCCTGGAATTGTGTGTCTTTTTCTCTCACCAGCTTAGAGAATATTTTAGTCACTATTTCTTCAGGTAAATTCTTAATCCTTTGTCCTTTCTCTGTCTCTCTTTTTCTGGTACCCATATGATGTGTATGTGTTATGCTTGATATTGTTCCAAAGGTCTCTTAAACTCTCCTCATTTAATTTTTTTTTTCCTTTTTGCTGCTATGATTGGGTCTTTTTACTGCCATGTTTTCCAAATCTCTGATTCATTCATCTGCTTCATGTAACCTACTGTTGATTCCTTCTGGTGTATCCTTCATTTTAGATTTTCTATTCTTAATTTCTTACAGATTCTTCTTTATGGTTTCTATGTCCATTTTTAATGCTTACTATCTCTTTAAGTTCTCACTAAGTTTATCCATTCTTCTTCTAAGTTCCTTGAGGATTCTTATAACCATGGTTTTGAACTCTGTATTTGATAGATGGCTTGCTTTCATTTCATTTAGTTCTTTTTCTGGGGATTTCTTTGGTTCTTTCATTTGTGGCATGTTTCTTTGTCTCCCCATTTTGGCTGCTTCTGAGTATTAGGTAAATTAGCTATGTCTTCCAGCATGGGTATGGTGGCCTTATGGAGTAGATGTCTTATGGGGCTTGATGTGTGCAGTCTCTCTGAGCACCTGCCCTAGGTGCTCCAGGAATGTCTGTTGTGTGGGTTATGTGAGTTCTCCTGTTATAGTTGAATTTTGATTGCTGTTAGCCTATTCGTGGGTGGGGTTAACTCTCAGGCTGGCTATGAGGATTGACTCAGACCACAGTATATGAGGTAGTGTGTGGGAGCTGGATTTATGAAGCGGAATTCGCCCAGCAGGGTCTGGTGCCTGCTGAGGTCTCCCTTTGAGTGCGCTGTTTGTGGAGCTAATTGGGTCATGCTCTGATGTGGTCTGAAGCCATCCAGTGGGTCCGTTGTTCCTGCCTCTTGGGAGGGATTCCAGTGCAGGGATGTCAGGCACTGCCTGTGACCAGCCCTGGGTTACCTGTTTCAGGCTAAAACGTGATTCACAGTTTGTGGTTGCCTCTGCTGGGTCTGGGTGCACATGGGAGTGGGTAAGCTGCATACCAAGTCTAGATTTTACCAGCCCCGAGCCCAGAGACAGGCCAGCAAAGGGCCAAGACAGCTCGAGATCTACCTCTGCCTGCCAGCTGCCTGTTAGCCCAGTCACAGAAAGAGGCTCTGGCGGTACTCGGTTAGGGGGAGGTGGCTTCTTAGTGAGTCACCAGGTCAGCACCAGTGGTGTTCACCAGGTTGATACAGATTTAAACTCGGCACCAGTTCTGGGTTTGAGGTCACTCATCAAAAGTGTCAGGGTACACCAACACCAGCCCCCACCTGCCAGGGCCTTATATACCTTAGAGTGGGGTCTCAGGGAATTTTCAGGGTGAGGACAAAAGAGTTCATCAGGCTGACAAAGACCAAGATTTAGCCCTGTGGAAGGAGGGCTCTGCGTAGGAGTGGTGGTTCCAATGTGCAAGGGAAAAATGGTCCCTGATTTAGAAGTACACAACTCAGTCTGCCACCTCCTGAGACTGCCCTGACCTCTTCAAGAGCCTTCCATGAAAGTCTGCCCCAGGAGTCCAGGCTGGTGGCAGCCAGCTGACCCTCCACAGGGCTACAGCTTCTCAGGGCAGGGCCACAGGGAGTCTGGAGGGTGGCGCTAGTGCGTTCCGTTAGCTGATGCCATATGCAGAGTAGTGCTTGAGCAGGAAGCTCAAGCCTCCTGTGGGCAGTGTGGGTGAGGGACTCCGCACAGGGATCTTGGCAGCTGTACCTTTTGCCTTTTCCCCAAAGTCACACATCCTCTGAGCCACCCTCCCTTTGCTGTAGTGCAGGGTGAGTGGCTGCCAATGAGATTTTGTGTGCTGCCCCTTTAAGAGGATGCTAGGTTTGTATCAGACACCTATCTCTCCCTGAAGGTCAGAATCCCTGCTGATTATCACAGTCAGATGTTATGTGGGCTCCTCTTTTTGGCTCTGGTACACTGGGCTGGGGGTCCAGCATGAGGTGGAGACCCCATGCTCCTCAGGGTGAACTTGGAGGCTGAGATAACCCTTTGGTTCTCAGCCACCGCACGTGCGTGGGAGGCCAGCCCTTTTGCATCTCTGCCCTGCCTTCCAGTCTCAATGTAAATTTTTCTCTGAATCCTTGGCTATAAGACTTCTGTTTAGTTAGTCTTCAGTTGGTTATCCAGGTTGATTGTTCTATAATTTAGTGGTAATTCCAGTTTGGTCTTGAGAGGAGGGGAGTGTAACTTCCACTTACTCAGCCATGATATGGGATAGGTCAGATTCTTTTGTGTGGTCTGATGATAGTAACATTACTTAAAAATGCCACCACTACCACCAACACACATCTTTGTGTGTTTTGGGGATTGTTAAAAAGAACTCAATGAGTTGCCTCTACATGGTTGGGGAGAGCCTTTTGTGAGTAGCAGACATTATTAACACTCTTCGGCTCTCTTTAGAAAATGACGACACATATGTATATGTATGTGTGTATACGCATAGATAGGTATATGCCTGTATGTGTATATGTATATGTATATGTATTCTTCAGCAGCTGGGCTGCCTTTGGAGGTGAATTGGCAACGGTAGCCAAAGAGAGCCCAGTGTCAACTAAACATTCAATCAACCCTCTAGGAAATGACATCAAGACAATTTGTTCACCAAAGTTTGCAGTTTCTTTCAACTTTAGAAATAATTCACTTGGGTAACATTTTACCCAGAACTGCACAATCGCCTCAAAAGTCTGAAAATCTAAATTTACAAAAAGTCTTAATAGGAAAAAGTCATTATATCTTCATATTATCCTCCAGTCTGTGACCGTGCTTCAGTCTTTCCGAGCCTCCAAACTTTTGTAGAGTATCGGCCAGTAATTTTGGCTAATGCCTTTCAATTTTTGTTTGCCTTATTTTTCTTATGATTAGATTTGATTATGCATTATTGTGTTGTCCTCATCAGTGTTTTCATATCCAGGGGTAGTTGATGACAATATATGGTTTGAAAATGTCACCCAATGCTATTCGATTGTTTAGACCAGTGAAGAGACAAAAGAGGAAATGTATCTCTGAAGAGACAAGAGTTGGATTGGGTCACAGGGGTTGGAAGTAGGAGATAATGAACTCTTCTCTCTGTGTCTTACTTACCTTATACACTTCCAAGCTACCACAAGGTAGAGCAGGACAGATTCCTCTGTGAAATCATTCATGGCGCCTGAGCTCCCTTCCTAACTCTGAAATTCACTCTGAAAGGTCTAAGCTTTTGTCTGAACCTGATTTTCTGCTTCAGTAGCCTGGGGATAGTGATAGTGGAAAGGAGAGCACTAAATGAATAAAAAGCATTCCAAATAATTTGATTCCTCTCTGACCTTATTCATGTGCTCAAAACAAGCATTAAAAGACAGGGTTGGTTGACAACCAACATACAACTTGCATTGTGATTAAAGTGGAAAGTTTATGTTGAAGGTACCCATTATGTCTGGAATAACAGGATATTACTGTAGAATCACTCCTCTTAAGAGCCTTTGAATTTTACACATGATGAGAAATTATAATCAGATCAATCAATTAAAGGCACAGCGTTAATCTCTTCCTTAATCATTGACTTTGATGGATATTTTAATTTTATTCAGGAGGCAAATAAGGCTTGTGCTTGTGTGTAAATAAAAATGAAAGGATTGTGAGTATAAAGATTTTTGCTTGTGCTCCCTGTTGAATACAGTGATTTTCTGGTTACCTGATCTGAAATGAATTGTAAGTCAGTGGCATCAGAGAGCACAATACCATAATTCAAGGTGCCATGTTTTGCCTACGAAGCATAAATATTTAAACATTTGCATTACTATTTCTGAACGAGTGGATTAAGTAGCTGTGACATATTAACTCATGTTCTTTTGGGTATGATTGAAATATTACATTCAATCCATACACCCCGTGGGGAGAAAAACACACAAATCCCTGTGTTCTATGAAACGTTAAGAAAAAAATCTCATTTTAATGTCTTGCTTCCTTAACTGGTGCCAGCTTTGTGATATGATATGGCAGCCATGTTGCAGGTGAGAATTTAAGATTTCCATTCTGTTCTTGGGAGGAGCAGTACACAAGTGCACCCCAGTCTCCCTACTTTCTCTAAAAGTTGTTTATAAATTGAAATGTAGAAAATCAGAAGCAGAGCTGGAAACCTAAAGTGCTGCTCTTTTGTGTGTTTTACTTTTAAAGGGAAGGTTGTTTAATGCAATGCATTTTATGTGTTGTAAGCTTGTTATTGTAAGTATTAAGGGGTATTAAGCAAGATTTGTTACTTACACTTTCAAGATCAGGACTTCCTTATATCTAGGACCATGTACTGACATTCTATTTTACAGAGGTCATATTAGTCTTATCTATAAAAAATATATAGGTCTTAGCAGGTAGTGTTTTTAATGGAAAATGATAAGTATTTCACCGTAATAAAATGTTGTTATTATTATTATTAATTATTATTATTATTGGGTAAATAACACAACCATAGATAATTGTATACCCTACCCCCTGCCCCGGATAATGCATTTGCCAAATTCCCAATTACTATGTTGCTATTGTCAGATATTTTAATTCTACATGCATTTTAAATCTCACCAGACATTATAATAATTTTATAGCCAATATTGACACATTATTGTTACCAAAAGTCCATACTATATTCAGATTTCCTTAATTTTTACCTAGTGTCCTCTTACTGTTCTATGATTCCATCCAGGATACCATATTGCATTTAGTTGTCTTATGGGCCTATAGGCACCTCTTGGCTGATGCGTGTTTTTTTATGGTTAGGCTATGGATGTGGACTTTTGAGAGGAAAACCAGAGGTAAAGTGCCATTTTTATCATGTCATGTCGCACTATCAGCATGAGTTACCACTTTTGATGTTGACCTGGAGCATTTGACTGAGGTCGTGGCTGCCAGGTTTCTCCACTATAAGCTACTCTTTGATCCCCTTTCTACACTGTACTCGTTGGAAAGAAGTCCCTATGCACAGCCTACACTAAAGGAGAAGGAGTCACACTCCCCTTTAAGAGCAGAATATCTGCATAAATTATTTGGCATTCTTCTGCATTGGAGTTTTGTCTCTTCTTCCCATTTATTTTGTTATCCAATCATTTATTTAGGTTGTGGACATTTATTTTATCCTTTGAGTTATAATGCAAATAACTCCCTTTAATTTAAATACATCTTTCTCAGCCTGACTACTGGCAGTGTGAACTGGGAATAGAAGAAATCTCCCGAGGAATATGTTCCTTTAAAAAAAGTTTATCTAATTTACAGTCTCTGGGGGATGTGTAACTTTTGAAAATTAACATTAGTTCCAATATGTTCACAAGCCACAACACTGTCCACACAGCGTTAAGAGCAAGGTGCAGGATGGGGAGCCATTTCCACCTGGGATCAGGCGGAGCAGAACAGCGGAGGACGCACCACACACTGGCTCTTTCTGCAAATCTGCTTCCCGTCAATTTAGCGACGGGCAAAAAGAGTGCACATTTAAGTTTAACATAGGCAGTGCTTTAGGGCAGGGGAAGGGTGCGCCCCCCCCCAGGGATTCAAGACTCGTCAAAAGGCTTGAAATTGACATTTTACTGTAGAATTCTTTGCCTTTACTGATATCACTTCCACCAACATTGGGCTTAAAACTGTTTGTATGTGTTAGGGGGTGGAGGGTGTTCAGAAATGCAAAAGTTAGCTTTCTTCAAGAAGTGTAACGTTTACCAGGGAGATATAAAACTTACCCTCAAACCATTATAACACAAGTTAGAACTCGCAATAGATGAAGCCTAGAATGTGCGGTTAACAGCGTGCTCCTTGGATTCGGACAGAGTTGGAGTTTGGGTTGTGAGTCCACCACTTAGGAGTTGAGTTGTTTTAGAGAAGATACTTCACTTCCCGAAGACCCAGTTTCCTCATCTGTAACATCAGGGTAACAACCTCTGTGTATTATTTATTACACGTAATTGTGCTCATGATATATTTATGTAAATGAATTAAGTTTTGAACACATAGTAATCGCTCAATAAATGTTAGCCTTATAATCCTATATAATAAAAGAGAAACATGCAAATTAGCTATCCCTCCACTATGCTTAAGCCATACCCACCATCCACACCCTCCAGCCAATGAGGAGTGGGGGCGGGGCAGGTATTTCCCCCATGTTGCCATGGCGATGCTGGGGAAGTTCCAGCCCCATGGCCGCTTGTGTGTGCACAGGTGCAGGGAGATGGGGTCGGGGCAGGTGCTTGCATGCACACGGGTGCTGGGGAGCTGTGGGTGGGGTTGGTCGTGCAGATGCCCCTGGGGAGCCAGGGTCAGGCGGGAGCTTGTGTGTGCATGGGCGCTGGGGAGCTGGGGATGGAACGGGGTGCATGGATGCCAGGGAGCCACGGTCAGGGTGGGAGCTACCCCCCGAGTCGGGCAGAAGCTTCCACCCCATTGGAGTGTGTGGGCGGGCGCTGGTGGAGGTTCTTGCTCTGCAGCCGCTTGCACGTGCCGGCACCAAAAGGCCTGTGTCCCCGGGATAGGCGTCCTCAGGAGCCAGGCTACCCCAAGCCTGTAGGCCCGTGCCTAGGCTCGGAGTGGCTGGGGTCCCAGAATGTGACAGAGGGTGCACATCGGGCTGAGGGGACTCCTTCCCCTCTTACCCCCGTGCATGAATCTTTGTGCACCGGGCCCCTAGTTATTATACATATTTAAATAGTTTCAGTTATCTTTCTGTTCTAATAGAGGCTACATTTTATATTGAAATATCATTAGTAAATTTGTGAAATGGAGAAAGTTCAGGATGTCTGGGAATGTGGCCCAGTCCCATTTTGTCCAGAGTCTGGGATGTGTGTAGAGAAGTCCTGAAATATGAGATAAATATGGAAGCGTCAATCAAGTTGAAGCTTTAAGAGTTTGTTGAGAGAAAAATTGAGGAATCAGATGTAAATCAGATCAGGGAGTAAACTCTATTTTGTAAATGTAGTCAGAGAGGCTTATAGTACAGGGAAGTTATTTTAGTTTCAATTAAGTTAATAGGAAATAGCGAAACAGTATTATTGAATCACAAGGAAATTGTGATTTATTATGAAAATCTTTTGTCATATTTCTCTGTATAGTGAAAGTTGTTTCAATGTTATACCATTGAAAATCATGAACAGATATAAATATTATAGCACATTTAATTTTCCTCCCTTTAATCTTAATAAAATCTAGAAATAATTGATGATTGGGGAAAAGATAATTATAAGAATAAATCAGTGAAAACCGTGTTTAATACTTTTTTAAAGTACTAATCTATAATTTAATATAGTTTTTTAAATAGGACAGGTAACAAAGAAAACTATAAAAATGTCCAATATTTTGAGATATCTATAACAAAATTGACCTAAGAATCTCTCCACTTATCCACCCAAATTCTCTGATTTATTCTGGAGACCAGGCACCTTACTTCTAAGAATAACTATTTTATTGTGCTACTTACTGCCTTATGCTCATGAACTTTGAACACATTCTCACCTCTTGATCATCCATTTTTAATTTCACAGAAATGTCTCAGAGGCTGAAAAGCAATTTGTGACTCACTTAATTCATTTTCTCCTCTACAACACAAGAATAGCATTTCATTTGTTTGATATGCAAATTCATTTTTTTATTCAAAATAGCCATCTTGAACAAGATTCAGAATGGGGGGCACGTTTTTACTCATTTTTAAATTTATGTATGTCCTCTTATTCTTAAAAGGATCCAAAGCAGCTTATAATAAGATATAATAAACATCTATCCTAATAAAAGGGTAATATGCTAATTAGACCTGACATCTTTTGGACTTCCTTCCTGACAAAGCCAGGAGCGTGGCTGGCCTGCAAACTCCCTGCAACCCCTTGCCCAGGCCACCCTGGCCCCCAGCGGGGACCCCCACCCCGATCCAGGGCCCCCATCACGGCAGGCCAGCTGGCCCCAACCCGTGCACCAGGCCTCTATCCTATATAATAAAAGGGTAATATGCAAACTGACCCTAATGGCAGAACAACCGCTGGACCAGTCACTATGAGACACACTGACCACCTCTTAGTCCCTTTTCCCGGCTGACAGATTCTGATTGTTTGATGGCCACCCGAGACAGGGGTGGGGCCGGTGAGCGGGCGGGAACAGCTGACCTCTTAGTCCCTTCCCCTGGCCATCAGGCACCAATCACCCTATGGCGAATGGGGAACCGGGAGTAGGTGGTGGCAGGGGTCAGGGCCGGCTGCGGGCAGCTGGGGAAGATGGCCCTGATTGCAGGTCAGGCCTAGGGACTGTACCTGTGTATGAATTTCATGAGCTGGGCCTCTAGTATTATATAAATCACATAGTAAATTCTGGTGAACTACACAATGTGAGGAAATTGAAGCCAGGAGAAAATATTGGAGAGCTATTAGAAAAAGCTGTAGGGGACAGCGCAGAGAGTTGTACACCCAGGCTGAGAGTTGTACGACCTGGGACACGGAAGCTGATACGCAATGCAGTCCATCCTCTCCTGAGAACTGCCTATCATTATGGAAAGATTTACAAACCTCGTGGCTGAAACAGTTTAGTCCTGGAGGCACCCACTCTTTACAACCCCGGCCCCTATTGCCTGTAATCTGGTCCTGGGGTGCCTGGAGGCACCTACCCTCTGTGACCCCCCCTCCCCCCGCCCCAGCCTGCATGTTTTATAATCTATAATGATTCTACCTTGCCTACTTTCCCATGTTTATAATTCCTACTTTCCCACATAATCTTTGTCCTTCTACCCAATATATGCAGCTGGCTTATGGGGAGAGGCAGAGCAGATTTTTGTGGATGACCTGCTGCTCTCCCACGCTGCCAGCAGTATTGGAATAAACACTCATGTATGATTCAACCCTGTCTCTGCTTAATTGGCTCAAGTAGTGACAGGCAGCCCGGACCCCTTGGTTGTCCAGTTACAACTGGACTGGCTTTATCTAGATGGATGTATTACTTGGGGACTTGATTAATTACATTTACTTGACAACAGTAAATATTGCTTGTCTCTACCAAGTTTTTGATTAGTGTTAAGTGGCAGGAATTTAATGTTAACAATAAGAGTTGAATTTAAACAGTTAACCAAGTGGGATTAGGATTTGTAAAATCAGAAAATTACCTAATGGCTTAAATGACTCAGGCATTATTTTTAAGGCCTCTATAATAGATTCCTACCACTCATGTGGTGAGCTCTGGTTATATTAGGCTTGTCCATACTTATCAATATCAAAGTATTGTGGTGGAGTCCTATAAACAGAACCTTTATCTCAGTAATTATTAAGATATCAGAAACACACATAACAATGAAGGAGGGTAGATTCAAAACAGAATCTCCCTAATTTAAGTTGTTAAGATCTGCAGAGAAAGATATCACAAGTATTAACTTGCACTTCTGAAGGTTAAAGAGAATTATTTATAAGAAATTGTATCACTGCCCTAGCTGGTTTGGCTCAGCGGATAGAGCTTTGGCCTGCAGACTGGAGGGTCCTGGGTTTGATTCCAATCAAGGGCACATGCTCGGGCTACAGGCTCGATCCCCAGTAGGGGGCGTGCAGGAGGCAGCCAGTCAATGATTCTCTTTTGTCATTGATGTTTCTGTCTCAATATCTTCCTCTCCCTACCTCTCTGAAATCAATAAAAATATATTTTTAAAAAAGAAATGTGTAGCACCAAAGTACTGTTTTATAATTTTCCTTGTGTATCTTGAAAGAGTAAGAGTGCTAGGGGTGTGGGCTCATAAATGCAAATATATTTATCACAGCCTTCAATTAACTCCCCCCCCACACACACCATTTTCATGTGTATAGATCTACTTCTGAAAATTAAATCTTGAAGAGGTTAAGGTGATACTGGGGTAGAGGAGTGCCATGTGTAGAATACTGTGATAAATGTAGAAGATCTTTGAGATAGAACTGGAGGCTAGATATCTAAGTGAGCTATATTTTAAATAATTCTTTTAAAAAATTTAAATATGTTTTTATTGGTTTCAAAAAGAGGAAGGAAGAGGGAGAGAGCGATAGGAACAGTGTTGGCCATTAATGATGAGAAAGAATCATGGATTAGCTGCCTCCTTCATGCCCCCTACTGGGGATGAGCCCGCAACCCAGGCATGTGCCCTAACCAGGAATAGAACCATGACCAGGGTTTCATAGGTCAGCGCTCAACCATTGAGCCACATCGGCTGGGCAATAATTCTTTTTAAAGAAACACTTCTTATTGCAGAAATTCTAATCGAATGAAATGACAGCTGTGTTTTTTTTCCACATTCCATCTTTTAGAAATTGTATTTTCTTGGCTAGACCCAACTTTTTGTGGCTTGTCATTGGTCATCAGGTCTGTGGGAGGTTTATAGATTTTAGTGACTCAGCTAAGCATTAAACCAAACCCGGGTGGCCAGGGGTGGGGGGCAGGTGGGGGCATCTTCATTTTTCTGATAATGAACAGATTTCATTTGCAAAGCAGATGGACCAATCTTAATTTCTATGATAAGAATAGCAGCAAGATCCCTTATCTTTGTTATAGGACTTTAGTTCCTGCAGTCTTCATCTTCTTCCTCTGAGGCACTACACTTTACCATGGGACGGATACCAACATTTCACCCTTATTTCTTAGCAGCTTGTGTTCAACCTAGTGCTGACCATTCAATTAGCAAAGAGTAGTGGAATATAGCTCCCTCTAAACTGCTGAATGCGTAACATGTCTTAAAATTGCATAGGTCAGTCTCAATAATCATGCTGATAGGCATTTTATAGTTGGTGCTAACACATGCTTACTCAACCCCTCCCCCTCCCACCTCCACCGAAACTGAGAAGGCATCTGTAGAAGGCCTGCTTTCTCAGTGGCTATTGCTTTTAAAAGGTGAAGAAACTCAGAATAACCATGTTGGATATTCACGGTATACTTTTAAGTTGTTCTTATTGAAAATAAGGCTTGGTGACTATTGTCCATGTTAACAAGGGATGATGACCTTTTAAAAAGAGTGCCCTATTATATCCTGATCACGGGAAAGTTTGGTGATTTTTTATATTTGTGATTATTGACATGTGTAATAATAAATTTTTGAGTGTCTTAAACTTTCATCCCATTAAATAGTTATTTGGATACACAGGAGTTGAAATATTTTTGAAATCTCAGTTGTTAAGCTAATATTCCTGTTTAAAATATTAATATTGGTGGGATAAATTAAATATTGGAATGCTAACAAAATGTACTTTTTGAGTACACAAAATTTGGGGTTAAAGAACAATGAAATTACGTATCAGTCTCCTTTTAAGTATAAGCTAAGCTATGTTTCTAACAATATCAAACATTTTCTTCATGATTAAACTATACATTTCTTAAAAACTTTGAACATAATTGACAGATATATGAAAACTAATACTATATGTTTTTTTCTCCCTTAATTTTAGTCATGATTTCATTGGAGAGTTTACAACGAGCTACAGGGAACTTTCTCGAGGGCAGTCACAATTCAATGTGTATGAGGTAAAAGGAATTTTATTTTATTATTTCCTCTGGAATAAATACATTTATGCTTTAAAAGTATAGACTTTGCAAAGGATAGTTGTCAAAGGTTAACTTAGTACATATATATGTATATATGAATCTTTAAAATTATTGACAGGCTTGTTTCTGAGATTAAGCCATATTATTTCTCTCCAAGTGACATGGTCTTTTAAACCTATTTTGAGACATTTAAAGTTTTTGCCTATGTAACTTTTTCTTATTTTTAAAAATTTCAATAGGATGCAAGTTTATTTTTTTCTTAAGCTTCACCCTTCATGTTTGCCTTCCCACTAACCTCCTCCTTAAGTCCTTTGAAATATAAAGAGTAAAATATGCATTTTAGTTGTGTCAGCATGGTGATATAAAATGAACTGTACTTGGCTTAGTGTGTTTGTGCACATTCACTGTGGTTTAGATGAAGACTAAAGGGAATGGCAAGGCATGATTCAGGTGTTAAAGCAATCTAAATTATTAAAGCAAACGCACTAGTGATTTCTGCCTTAACTGCCAGGTCTGTGTTGAGCATATGCTATGTTTTAGCACTGTTAATCCTTGAGCTATGTTGTCTGTACATTCTCTATATTTCTAAATTTAACATACATGGATAGCAGATGAGAATAGCTCAGTATTTAGTCAATAATGGTAACTATTTCCCTGCCAGATTGATGCTAAAATTGACCTCTTTTAAGTTAAGAGTGGAGGCACCACCTCCTTCTACCACCTTACTGGCCTAAAGCAGTTGTATTCCATGCATTCATTCATGCGTTAACTTATAAATGAAATATTTATTACACGGCTTCTATATTCTCACGCTGTATCCGGCCCTGGGGACACAAAGATGAATAAAAATTTCAGTGTCTGATGGGTGAGACAAACGCAGGAAATATATTTAGTGTATTTTGAAAACTGCTCTATATAATAGTATATACTTAGTGGACTATGAGATATTTGGGTTGGGGGCAAACTCAACCCAAGAAAGCTTCGTAGGCAAGGACAAAGATGGAGTAATGGATCAATTTTTATATCTAAGTCTTTCAAGGAAGGAATATTAAGGCTCTAAACAGGTAATGAAAGGAATGTAAGACAGGCTGTACTTGCATAGAACCCTGTTTTCTCTGTCTACCCTCAGAGCTGAGGAGGAACGGCCTGTGTACCAGCGCTCCTGGTACTTCGGACTCATCTACTGTCAGTCACCACATAACCCTCCACAAACCAACCACTCTGCATGCGTTGGTGCCCTCCTTATGTGCCCCAACAGGGTAAAACTCTGGCTTGGCCATCACCTGCCCTTTCAGCAGATTCGTGGTGGGCCAGTAATTAAGAATTAGAGCTTCCTCGGGTCTTTCCTGGCCATGTAGAGACCCGCACATATACTTGACCTTCTAGATCCCAGCAATATGCCTGAGCTTTAAAAAAATCTAGATTAGTTTGGCAGGTAAAGTTTGTCTGATTTGTGGGATGAAAGCATTATCCCCAGAATTGCAGTTATACTGGGTTGGAACTCATTTTGAGGCTATTGCTAGGTCTATAGTGGGGTCCTTGGTGGGTGTGCTTATCACCAGGGGCACGATTGGTCCCTAGGTGGAAGAGACTGGCTCAGTGCCTTTCTCAGTAAGGTGGTACTGGGTCTTCAGTCAGCTAACATGTTACTAGGTGCACAGGTAGGTGTGGCTTGTGCCAGGTGCCTGGGAGGTCTCCCCGCTTAGTGGGCCGGACCTGGGCCATGCCTAAGAGGGCCTGGAACTAAGCCCCGGGGCTCTTTCAGGTTCCATAGCCAAGACTGAGATCCGTAGATCTGGCTCTGGAGGCACAGATGAGCATGTGTCCTGTTAGGCCCTTGGGTGGGCTGGACCCAAATATAAGGATATTTCAGGATCTCCTGAGGTGCACATGAGTGTTTTATAGTGGGTCTCTGTGTCAGCAAGATTGCTTACAACTGTGGCTGGGTGGGTCTGGAAGTGAGTGTTGGGCCCTTTAAGGATCTAAGGGGTTGCAGATAGGACCATCACCCTGGATCTGCAGGACTATTGGTGGACTGCAGCTGTGAAGGGGCCGGACCCAAGTAAAGGGCCCTTTTAGGCTCTCCAAGAATGCAGAAGGCGATGTGTCCTGCTGGATCCATATGCCAGCAAGCCGTCAGACTTTTTTAATCTTTATGATTTTTTGCGCTCTGTTTCAGCCAACCTGGGCCAATTACCTTTTTCTCTTTCTAGACCATTGCATTTGTCTATTCCCTTTCATTGGAACCCTAGTTTAAATGAATAAATTCTAGTTCAAATAATACTTACTTATAAATTCTTTCATTTCCCTATTAAAATGCGCCCTTTACATTTTGGATTGAGACGTGCTGAAAGATCCTTTTTTAAGGCATTTATCCTGTTAGGTTGATTTATCCTATTAGATTAAAAGGCTTTCCTCATCTTCATGTTC
The DNA here is from genome assembly GCF_000327345.1 of Myotis davidii. Taxonomy (NCBI): domain Eukaryota; kingdom Metazoa; phylum Chordata; class Mammalia; order Chiroptera; family Vespertilionidae; genus Myotis; species Myotis davidii. The sequence goes on from NW_006293951.1 coordinate 1,381,942, forward strand.
TCTCTATCTTCCCATATAGAGAGAATATTACTGCACTGTAGGATAAAGTAATATTTCTCATGCACAAACAGCCCCAAATTCAGTCTTCTGTCCACAAATTATACCTTTATCAATTATTGTGCAGCCTGAGTGTCTGGTTGACATTATTACCAGAATAAAGCAATATAGTCCATAGAGCCCTTATATATCTACATATCCGGATGATCTGCTATGTTAGTGTATTTAACCTACTGAAAAATTATGTCTTTTGACTATGCTTTTCTGTCACAATGTATATATATATTTTTTCTACAAAGCACTTATTATTATTTAGAACCTTCAGTATTAAAAGTCTTTCTCATATCAAGAGATGCAGATGGGTAAGAGTAATCAATGCATAACATCACTGAGAACATTAATAAAATAAAGCTTTTTAAGATGAATGAATAACCGTAGTAACTATGGCAGAGGAATTTTGGCTAAATGACTGCAGGAGTCATAATAAAGGCATTGGTAAATGAAGAAAGGCATAAGAAGTAAAGGCAGCAGGTTGAGCTACACATTTTAAAATAATTTTAGTATCAAACCTAACACATTGTAATTGTTTTATCTTTTTAAGGTGGTGAATCCCAAAAAGAAAGTAAAAAAGAAAAAATACATTAATTCGGGAACAGTAAGTCAAGTATTATGTTATTCTTTAAGGATTCAAACAAATGAATAAAAATGTATAGGTATAACAGTTTTCATCAGAATCGAAGCAACTCTTCACTTAGAATTTTAATATGAAGGTATATAATAGAAAAATAAACTGCCATGGGAATGTTTCTAATGGAGAACACCTTGTGGGAGATAGTGAGCCAGCTCTCTGCAGGTTGCTCTAGGTCAGCGGTTCTCAACCTGTGGGTCGCGACCCCTTTGGCGGTCGAACGACCCTTTCACAGGGGTCGCCTAAGACCATTCTGCATATCAGATATTTACATTGCGATTCATAACAGTAGCATTATTACAGTTATGAAGTAGCAACGAAAATAATTTTATGGTTGGGTCACAACATGAGGAACTGTATTTAAAGGGCCAGAAGGTTGAGAACCACTGCTCTAGGTCCAGGGGGTCATAATGCCTGTGAGGGAAGCTGAAGTTTTGTTAAGAATAATTCTTCTTTGGAACCACCCTAGAGAGAATCAAGCAGACATGAAAAAATGTAAGTGGTAGTGAAAAATACTATAGTCCTTATAGGCTAACCTTAATTATTATGACTCATTTTATAGCATGAGGAAGTACTTGTTTATAGTTCATTAACATTTACAACTCGGTAGGAATGCTTCACTAAATCAGTGCAGAAGGTGCAAAAATGAAAGTATCCTGAAATTGTGAAAAATCAAAATCATCCTATTTTGATAAAAAAAAAATATATACTGAAGATTTTACCCTAAAACTAATTCTCTTTGGGGGAAGCAACTTCTGCATTCTCTCCAAGTTTCCTTTTAAACATTTCTATAAAGCAAGACACCTGAAATATTAGATGGCCTCATTACCGAACCATGGCAGAGACACACATTTCCTTTGACACAACGAAGCTTATTCATTTTGATTTTTTAGTTTTAACCATTTTTCAACTCCCTTTCATCTTTTCTTTTATCTAAAATGAGAAGTAACACAGTGTCCTTGAAAATAAGTTTTATGCTATTCTTTAAAGGAACTAAACTGGTCATAGAAATTAGTTAAAAATTTTTGGCCCTTTTCCTTCTGATAATTTTAAATGTAAGAAAAATCAGTCCTGCAGATTTTAATAAAGAATATCTTTGATTTTCAAATGCTAGAAAATATGATTTTCTCCCTAATAGTTGGGGTTGGGGGGGAGTCCATTTGGGGTTGCAATTAGTACTAGCTGGTGATCCTGCCCTGTTTTTCTCTTTCATTCTTTCTTTCTTTTCTTTTCTTTCTTTCTTTTTTTTTTTTTTTTCAGGTAACCTTACTCTCTTTCTTGGTAGAAACAGAAGTTTCATTCCTTGACTATATTAAAGGAGGGTAAGTTATTTTCTGAAATTGTTTTATTGTCTAAGCATTCCTTTAAATATGTGTAGCAAGTGCTACCACTAGGTAATAGACAACTGAAATAATCACTTTTATTATGTTTTGATGGCGGATGAATTGCACTTTTGTTTCAGACCTATGAGATAAATTTATATGCCAAGAGCTATTACTTTTAGAAAAAATTGTAACTTTTCTTTGACCAAGAGAAAAAACTATTGCGTTAGTAATAGCTGTAAAGGTATATGTGCTTTCATAGAATGCTTTCATTTGTCTGACACCTGGGACTTTTTAGCTTCACTTTTTATTATTTTTCAAATTGAAGAAAAATTTTAGCTGAAGGCTTATTGCAAATGTTTATTCTAGCGCCAGCTTATTAAAGAATATATCTTGTCATGAAATGGTAATGCAGATATGGATGGTGAATAATCATTTAGTTGCTCTCTACGCTTCTAGAAATATATTAGAAAAAAAATTGGTGGTTGTAATCATTCTTAAAATTTGCCAGAGTCCATACAGAGCCTGTCTAGGTAATGTATTATGGATTTTGCTCCTATTTTTTTTTAAATCTAACCAAGCATCCCCAGAGATTGCAAACAATCATCTATTACCATATGGTCTAAAATATCCACATTTTCTAATTTATTTGCTGTCACCTTGTATTTACAATATATAAAAATGCTAAGAAGACAGATTTGAATTTTTCATAATTTCATGGCAAATAAGAGCAGACAGAGACAAAATTCATGTAAATCTCTTCCTAATTACAACTCGGCAAGTGTTTATTTTTATTTTCAATACTCATTCACTGATTAATTGTCATGAGGCAGAAGAAGAAGACAGGATGGAAGACTGAGGGGGCAAGAGGAGCAAGGATAGTTTCCCCCAAAAGAGAGAGCTTTCCCCATTTTGCTCTTATTTAAGGAAACAAAACAACCAAAAACAATGCTTGCCTGAGTGGAGAATCTTGGCTATATATAGACAACTTGCAACCAGCCACCTGGCTACACAGTCATAGAAGCTATGGTGGTTCTTTCAGTAAAGTTAAAGGAAAGCATACTAAGTGGGAGAAATGTTTGCCAGCTCTCCTTAGTATTCCTGGGTCTGCACATATTCTTATCTTTATAAGATGGGATAATAAAACACTGTGTTTATAAAAATAATAATAATAATCATAGACCCTGGCCAGTGTCCTTAGTGGTTAGAGTGTCAGCCTATACACCTAAGGGTTGCAAGTTCCATTCCAGGTCAAGGGCATGTATCTGGGTTGCAGGTTAATTACCACCTGTGCTCCCTCTCTCTCTTTTTCCCTCTCTCCTTCCCTCCCTTCCACTTTATCAAAAAATCAATGGAAAAAATATCCTCAGGTGAGGTTTAAAAAAAAAATAGATACCTGTATAAATAAACTTCTTAGTAGCTGTAGCAATAAAGAAAGGTGGTAAGACAATGGATATATCAGCATAGTCTTTTTTTTTTTTTTTTTTTTTTTTTTGCCATAAGGAGACTTTACTGAAAACAGAAAACCGGGCAAACCAAGTATTACAAACAGGAATGTAGACTTGTAGCAAAACAAAACTGGGGGAGGCGAAAAAAACAAAAAGGGTGGGGAGGAAAGGTGGAAGGGTGTCTGTCGGAAGAACAGAGGAGGCTGGGGCAGAAAGCAAGGAAAGGGAGGAGTAGTTTTCTTCTTCCTATTTTTTTTTTAAAAAAAACACAAAAACACACACATGCACACAACTAATGTTTGTTCCTGAGTAGAAACATAAATAGGGCAGAATCGAACACTGTTCTCTCTTCCAAATGCAAAAAAGTAAAAGGCAAGAAATATTTAGAAATGTCAGCATAGTCTTTTTAAACTAAAAATAAAAAAGTGTTTGCTCTATCTGGCTATTATTTTCCTGTTGAAATAATAATTTGAAGTTTTAAAATGTTAAAAATGTCTTTTGTTTTACTTTGTGGGCATGTTTTAGGTGTGTGTATGTGTGTGTGTGTGTGTATAAGAAATACCCACTATGTTTTGTCAGCAGGGAAAATCTAATAACATTAAAGAAATCATTTTTATTGATTTTTCACATTTTCCTACTATACCTAGTGCAATGACAGTCTTGACTATATCACACTGTCATATTTTTCTGCTGCTTCCAACCTCCAATTTTATTTTATTTTTTTGGCTTACACACACCCTATTTTTAGCACTGTCTGTGCTAGAAGAAATGCTTGTGACCTTTTTCCGGCAGAAATCAGTATATAAATGGAGCCCCGACCTATGAGGTACACTTTGTTTCAATCCTAACTTCCCTTGAGTTGATAAGATTCCATTTTTGATTTACAAATGGGATCTAGGGAAATAGAGTTTGAATTTCACTACATAATTAATGTAGCTGGACTTATATTAACTTTTAAATTATAACCATATTATCTAAAAACTAGAGCCTGATGCATGAAATTCGTGTAAGAGTAGGCCTTCGCAGCCGCAGGGGCTGCCTCCATCCTGCAGCAGCAGCCCCAGCTTCGTCCGGAAGGTCGTCTGGTCTAATTAGCATATTATGCTTTTATTATTATAGAGGACATAAAATAGTATTTGCAAAGAATACATTTTTATGTGAAGATATGCATAATACGTATTTTTTGCCAATCTGACAAAAAAAGATAGCTATAATTTTGATTCCTTCACACCAGATGGCTATTGTTGTGTTGACTGTTGTCATTTTTTCATTTGACAATCTAAGGGGAAGGAGGTCTGTGCCCCTGACTAAATAGTCAGCTATTGCATGTTTTAAAAATCCTTGTGGTACACCAGTATGCCTACTGCTGCACACCGGTTGACAATTGATGATCTAAGTGTACAAATGCACTGCAGTGGTGGGAAATCATGTTAAAAGTAAAGACATTATTACACAAAACTTCTGAATAATAGCAAAATAGAATATAATGAGCTATACTTACTTTAAATTAATTATAATAATTGACCATTAATTATGTATAGTTTCAAAAATGGATACTGAATCTTATCTGAACAACATCAAATCAGAATTCCTAGTCTTTTGCAACTAAAAAAAAAATTCTGAAAACTGTTAAACACCTCAGTGATATTTAGTATTCCTCATAGTAATTTTTCCACACAATACTTTCCTTTTATTAGTGTTTTATTTTCAGGTTTTTGGAAAGAAATATTATGTCTCCCAAATTTTAAACATAAATATCTACATTTGTGTTTCACATTATAACATTAAATATGAAATGGTACAAAGAAAAATTAGGTAAAATGAAAATAACAATATGAAGCTAGATCCCCTATAATCATACTCTGTATAAATAATTACTGCTAGAAATTTGTTCTCAAACACACATTGTTTTTATATCAGTGTGATCATACTGTGCACAATATTTTAGAATGTATATTTTTTCATTAAACATATTGCATATATATATATGTATATATATATATATATATTTCCATGTCATTACCTTATTTTAATAGTTTTTAACTGTATGGATGCACACAATTTAGTTTAAAAATATCTTGTGCTACATATTTTAGTTGCAACTATTTTATTTTTCCATTATAAACAAGGCTTCACTATAAAAACAAACCCTGGTGCATATGTTTTGTGCACTTCATTAAGCATGTCTACAAGGTTACTTTCTAGAAATAGTGTTGTTGGATGAAAATGGTATGTGTATTTCATCGTTTGTTAGATATATCTAAATGGTGTTCCTGAAAGGGCAATAATTTACACTTCTAACCTTTGCATATGAAAGTACCATATCTTTATCCTTACTGAAGAGTGCCACTCCTTTTTCATTTTTGCTAATTTAATAGCTAAATATTATAAATCATCAGTGTTTGTCTGTGAAACCTCTGCTTATTAACTGTGAGGTCCTTTGTCAAAGCTGATTTTTAACTGGTGGTGTCTCTGGAAACAGATTTCAGGACTCTTTTTAAAAAATTGTTTTGCGTTTTGTCTGCTGCTGCTTCTCTCAGTCCCACCAAAAGAAGGTTTGAGTGTTTTCAACTGAGAACAGAAGGCAGAAAGCTGACTGGCAGCTATATCCCTAGTGTTGTCAACACTTCAGCTAAACTTCCCCAATATTCACATTTTGGTCTTTTGGTCTCTACTCCTCTTCAGCGCACATCTAAAAAGACTCTTCTTAATTTAGCCATCTGGCCTTGTTTCTTTTTGCCTTGTGATTGCATTGAAGGAGAACAATAAAATAAGCTGACATGTTGGGCTATAATCAAGCAAGCAACCCCAAAATAGTATTTTGGAGGTTGTATTAGCATATTTGAAGATCCGTTTTTCAACATTAGCTTTTTTGAAGAAATGCTCCACCATTATATCAAAATATAATATTGCAGAAGCTATTGGAACTAAGTGTTGAATTCAGTTTGGTTTTTCTAATAAATCATAGAAGCTACTCACTTTTAACTTAAATACCCAAATATCAGCATTTGTTCTTGGCATTTGTGGATTGTTCTGTTGTTAATTTGGGTTAGCGACATTGTTGCTAATTGTCATGGCATCAATTCAGGGACCTACTCACCATAGTCTTTGTAGCCTAGGAGAAACTGTTGTTGAGTTATGCTTATTTGTGCTGAATCTTAATTGGCAAGTAAAGGTAGAGGTCTTCAATAAAGGTGAAAAATCATCATATAAAATATGAGTAACAATAATTAAATTGGTAGTCTGGCTAGTTCCGGGTCACTTAAAATAAAGTTAGTTGAGCTTTTTCTGTATTTTTTTTCGCTACATGATTTTTCTAAACTATTTCCCTTACATGGGTTGGGTGGGAGAATGAAAATAAAGGGGGCAACACCGTTGACTGATGTGGGATATGTAGGACTAGGAGATTGTGATTAACTCTTTGAAATGCTCAAATTGCACTTTAAAATGTCATCTCTCTTCTTGTTTCATCTCACACAAATATAAGAAAATAGAAAGTTATAAAAACGTTGTTTCCTCATGAATCCAAGTAGAGATTTTGCAGAGTTAAGAATGAACACATTTAAATACTAAACAAAACTGTTTTCATAGACCTTTAATATCTTCCCTTTCAAATGAAAGTTTTTACAGGCCTAATTTGTAGTGTTGCATATTCCAGGAGTCCATTATTTTCATCATTATCGAAGTAGGCATTTACATGAAAATATAACCTTGATTCTGAAATCATTTGTTAGCTTGTTACTGTTCATTCACTGTCTGAGCTCCTAAAACACTGTGTTTGGCTGCAGTCTACAGGTCTATGGATTCAAGTACACAGTGAATAGAGGAGGCATGAGACAGATGCATTCAAAATCAGCCAAGATCCTATTTTTATGTAAATATCTTGTGAAATAAAAGTCTGAATTTTGGAACTTTTTTATTTAAGCAGTACCATGATTTTCCTGTAGTGTAAGAAACATTTTATGACTTGAAGTAGTAAAGAGTTTTATTTTCTACAAAGAAGAAGAATATCCACAAAGGAGGTCTTACTGTAGAATAATAAACCCTGTTTGCCTCTTCTGGGTTGTTGACCTTAAGGTCATTATTTTTAATCACACTCTGTATAATTATTGGAGTGTTTTTAAATTTTTTTTCTTAAGATATAATTTTATGAACATGGGGTACATATATTCTTTCTTATCGGTGTTTTGGGTTTCTTAGGATATATTCGTAGAAGTGGGATCAATGAGGGGAGAAAACAAAGGGGACATCTGTAATACTTTTAACAATAAAGATACATTTTTAAAAAGAGAAATAATTTTAAATATTAAAAGTCTGATATAATTGGCCACTAAAGATGTTTATCCAGTAATTAATTTATGGTATTCAATATTCCAGTTACTATTTTGTTGTTGTTGGTAATCCTTACCTGAGGATATTTTTTTCCATTGATTTTTTTAGAGAGAGTGCAAGGGAGGGGGAGAGACAGGGGGAGAGAAACATCGATGTGAGAGAGACAACATCGATTGGTTGCCTCCCGCAACTGAGGTATGTGCCCTTGTCTGGAATCAAACCCGGGACCCTTGGGTCCGCCCTATCCACTGAACAAACTGGCCAGGGCAATTCCAGTTATTATTGATAAGGGTCATGTCAGATTTATACAAAATTACAGAAATGTTTTGAAATCTGTGACTTCCTTTAGGGAAACACCATTGATTATCATTGGTGAAATGGCTTTATTGATCTCTACAGATTTATAAAATATATTCACATATTCCCAATAGTTCACACTCTAGGTATCTGAGGGCAGAATAATAAATTTCAGTTTGGTTTTTCTACTCTTCCATCCTCTATGTGTCTTAAGTCTTCATGAAACTACTCCACCACTAACATGACCAAGAACACATGTTTGTAAAGCTTTCTACATCTGCTAGTATTTGACTGGCAGATGAGGGGGGAAAACAAATTCTGATGCACACCAGTCCCTCTAAGCTCCCAGGATTTCACATCAACACAAACCCTAGTTTATGCTTTTATCAGACAATTGAGTGTATTAGAAACTTGCAGGTCTACAAATGGTCAATTTTCTTCCTGTGAAGAACACCCAAACTCTCATCCAACTGGTCCTGATATCCTACCACTTATATCCAGTGTTAGTTTCCGGTGTTATTTTAATTATCTGTTTGTATGATGTGTCTCTCAAAGAGACTGGCAATTTTTAAATATTTTATAGAGCTGAACACACAGTAGCCACTGACTAAACATAATTTAATTAGCAAGCCATTTTAAGCTGGACTTTTGACTCTTTCACCCAAATCTCTTAACATAATGAAACATAAATAAATAGGGCTTTTAAACAAAGAGTGTGACAATTCAATGATCCGGATAACAAAACCCCATGTGTGTCTCTCTCAGAATTTCTCATCTTGTGACCTTTCTCTTTGCATGCCTCATACCACAATTACCAGACAAAACAGATGGACCAGGCTTTCTGGGATAAGAAAAGATGCTTTTGTGTTGCCTCTGCCAGAAATGTTCTCAACTTAACTCCATATCTGGGTTTGCAGTGACTTGGAGAAGGCAAGTCAAGACTAGAAGCATCAGGCGCTTATTCTCACATGTTAGAAAGGAAACATGAGAGAAGGTGATAGGGAGATGCTAAGTGCGCAAGTTCTGGGCAAGAATCAAAATAAGAGGGAAATGTTTGACAAGAGGTCAAGTATAGAGCTGGCTGCTGATAATTGAGGTAGTGCATAGCAGGGGCTAAGGAGCTGGGCTCTGGCATTAACTGCATAGTTCAAATCCTAGATCTGTCTCTTGTTAGCATAGCCTGTTTCCATTTCTATGAACTAGGAATAAAAATAAACATGCCTGTCTCATAGAGAAGCTATGTGGATTAAATGGCATATAGTTAATCTTCAGTAAACGCTACTATCATTTTTCTGGATAATTTGAATTTCTTTGAAATTCCAATATATCTTACATTTGATCATCATAATATCATTGGTGGTAGTTGTCTTATTTATCTGAGACATGGAGAGAAAAAAGATATATTCATATTTACAAAGTCAATAAAAGTCATTTTTTATTTTTTAGTTCAATTCTCTCTGCTGGAATGCCAGGACATTCTTTTGATTCTAGTCGATCTTAATGCAAATTGGTGACCCTGAATCTAAAATTTGTCTGACATTGTTGATAAAAGATTTATCAATATTTGGGGGGAAAGAGCTACCTACTGTTGTAAACTAATTTTAAAGACTAAAGTGGACTTCTTGATACTGTTAATTTAAATGTGAGTTGAATATCAGTAAGTTCTGTTATCAACAAGCTCCATAAGGATTCTTTTTTCCTTAAAAATACTTGAAGCCAGTGCAATGATGCTGTTAAATGTTTGCCTTAGTTTTATAAAATTGGTGGCAGTATATTGGTTATGTTGCCTAAGGGAGCACATCTTGCCAGAACATGAAACACTATAAGGCTTTTGGTTTTTTTCAAATCCAATTTCTTATTGGAAAACTGAATATACATGTCCAGGATTGTTTATAGTGCTTCTTGTGGTGGCACCCAAGTGTTTTGCTTTCATCAAATCAGTGGAGAGCTAAACCCTGCAGCACTAAGTGGGGATAAATCTAATGAAAATAAAGCCATTCTGCCTCCTATAAGTACATTCACATAGAACATTACCATACATAAACTAAGCTCATCTACCCTAAGATTTAGAAGAGAAACTTTTAAACATATTAAGGCTCATCAACCTTGTTTTGGTTAAAACTTGACTCTATATTTTTCACATGCAAAATGCATTCTTTAGAAGTCTAGAGATGACCAGTTATCTCTTTGGGGATTGGCAGTTAGTTCATTTTCAAACGATGTTTTCAGAGCTATCTATTTCAAAGTCAGAGGAAACTTATATAGTGTCATCCTCATAACCATGGCTGGTTTGACCAAAATATCGATAATCTATTTTGTATCAGGCTGCTTCTTAGTTATGTTTCATGACCAGAGTCTGCACTTTTAGCCACGCTGTCTCTAAAATAGTATCTCTTTGGTGGGCAATTAAAAGGTTGCAGGGGGAAAAAGAAAGACAAACAAGGGTAGCTTACTAAGGGCAGGTTTTGGTAGGGTGGGTGAATTCATTACTAACTTGGCTCAGATTGTTGGTATATGGTGATATTGGAATGTGAATTGAACATTAGAAGATTACACTATTGTTTTTAAGTTATCTACAGACACTCCTTACTGCCTGTACTGGTTGGGGGTTCATTGCGCTGTCATCGACACACCACTGACCAGCTCTGTGAAGTAAAATTTCCCAGGGCCAAAACCAGAGAAAGCGGATGACAGTTCCATCTCTATATCAAGAGTTCATTAAGGGTCCCTACATAGGAGGTGCTTCTTGGGTGCTCCTTGACATGAGTATCTTAGTGCCTTCCGCCCCCCAGACTGTGTGCTTATGTCTCCTAAGCAGCAAGCCTCCATGCTGGGAAAGGAATGCTTGGGTGAGCAAAGGAACCAGGTGCTGGGAGGCTCGGGATCCAGGGCCTGTTAAGTCATGGATAGCATTGAGGGCGTCTTGCTCTGGAGGCATGTGGGAGCCCTGATCAGAGTACACTGGATGTTCAAGGCCAAGTTACCACACGCAATTACAAAAGCTTGGACACCATGATTGTACTGTATGCAATGTGCAGGCCTGTATTTCTATAACCCAAGTATTGATGTCACTATTTGGCAAGAAGCCTCTTTGGTCTAAGTTGGTATGAAAATGTGTTACTGCCCTGACTGGCTTGGCTCGGTGGATAGAGTGTCGGCCTGTGAACTGAAGGGTCCCAGGTTCAGTTCCGGTCAAGGGCATGTACCTTGGTTGTGGGCACATCCCCAGTAACGGGTGTGCAGGAGGCAGCTGATCGATGTTTCTCTCTCATTGATGTTTCTAGCTCTCTATCCCTCCTCCTTCCTCTCTGTGAAAAATCAATAAAATATATTTTTTAAAAACGATGTGTTACTGACCAGCCAAGGCGAGGCTGCTTTTAAAAAAAAAAAAATGTATTTTTATTGATTTCAGAGAGGAAGGGAGAGGAAGAGGGAGATAGAAACATCAGTTATGAGAGGGAACCATTGACTGGCTGCCTCCTGCACATTGGACGGAGCCTGCAACCCAGTCGTGTGTCCCTGACCAGAATTGAACCCGGGACCCTTTGGTCCGCAGGCCAACGCTCTGCTTTTATGTATACAATGGCCCCTATGTTTGCTGAGGCTGCTTTGCACAGCTACTGCTCTGTAAGGCTACTTTGAAGAACTGTTCTGTCTGATAGCTCCTTGTTGGCAATGAATACTTGGTCTGCAATAAAGACTCTCCTATAAGCCTACAACTACCCATATCTTCTCTAATACCTGGCATCCATGAAGGGCCAGTCCCTGGCAGAGGGGCTCGAACCCAACAAGGCAGAACTAATGGGAATTTGTTATTAGCCCAGAGCTCTCATGTACATTCCACAACCCATCCCACGGTCAAGGCTCAGGGTTCATTCAGGAATCAAAATGTTGTATTAGTTTCAAGATGGAGCCACCTTTGTTTCTCACAAACACAATGGGAAGAATTAATGAAACACACACACACACACACACACACACACACACACACACACACGTTAATGTAAAGAAAGAACTGACTCCTCTGACCCTGGAGGAAAGAATTAATATGAACCAGGAGAGAATGGCGTGGATTGCTGAAGGTAGCTTTCCTACAGCCTGTAGAATATTTGTTATGTGCAGGTATTTTGGGTTTTATTTCTAACTAGAGGCCAGGTGCATGAATTCGTGCATAGGCAGGGTTTCTTGGCCTGGCTGGCGATTAGGGCCAATTGGGGCCATCTTGCCCAGTCCAGATCGTGGCCAGGGGGTGGGAACATGGGAGGTTGGCCGATCGCAGGAGGTTGGTTGTGGGAGCGCACTGACCACCAGGGGGCAGTTCCTGCATTGAGCATCTGCCTCCTGGTGGTCAGCGCGTGGCATAGCAACCGGTCGTTTGGTCATTTGGTTGCTTAGGCTTTTATATATATGTATAGATAGATAATTAGAGGACTTCTTCAGAGTAGATATTACCTATTTATCATGAGATTATTGGGGCTCAGACACTTGGCAATTTTGCAAAGGATTCACAACAAGGGGACTAGTTGTGATTCTGGGTTTCAGACTCCTCTGTGATTCAGAAGTTCATAGTCTTTCTACTAGGCATCAGTGCCTCCTCAGTACCTACCTTAGTGAAAAAGGAATTCGGCTGGGTAGTCCTTATATTTTTTGTTTGGGGTTGATATTTTGATTATGCCACTCATGAGATATTCTCTAAACTAGTGATTTGAAAAAAAAGTTGGACATCTTGCATACCTTCCTTGATGAGTTCTTGAACTGTAAGACCTTGAGAAGTTGTACTTTGGAACACTCTTATTGTGTTAAAAACAAAAAACAAAACTGAAATCAGTCTTCACTCTGGAGAAAGCAACAGGTTTGTTAATTTGTGAAAATTAGATTTAGTAAAGACCAAGATTATTAGCATAAATAGTTGAAGAATCACATCACTTGTCTCCAGTTTTATTCTTCTTTTTGACATTCGCTGATCCCTCAGAAATTCAGAAAGCTTGGAGCGATAGAAAGGAAAATAAGGCAGGGCTCAAAGCTTATGATTACTGAATGCACAGGGGTTTTGTTTGAGGAAGGACCCAGGTAAGTTCTAAAAGGTTAGATCACTCATGGTTCAGTTTGAGGTGGGCATGTTAGGGCCTTAGGGGCTGGTGAGAGGAAAGGAAAGCTGACATGGGAGGAATAACCGGCAGCTCTCTGGCAGGTCCAGAAATGTAATAAGCACGGAATCCTCCAGTTTTCAAAGAAGTACACAAAAGTCAAGTCCTGCAAAACTAGCATCGATAATGTGATAATAATCATAACAACTACTTACTGAGTGTCGGCTAAAATACAGATGCTTTTCTTGTCCGCAAAACAATCCAAGGAAGGGTTTTGTTTTTTTTTAATTTGTTTTTCTCCAATCAAGACCATATTTTATTTCCCCCTTATTATTATTATTACTTGTCATGGGAAGGTACATGTAGATGCCTGTTCTAACATAGTCTGGTCCCTGTAGCTGCCTCTCCAGATAGTTCCTGGCTGGGTAGTTGCCTCTTACAATAGTGCCCGATAGTGCCCGGCCTGTAGCTGCCTGGCAGTGACAGCCTCTCATGGTAGTGTCTTCGTCTTAATAGTGTCTTCCCCTCACAATAATGCCTGGCTGGGAGGCTGCCTCTGGCAGTAGTAGCTGCCTGTCTCGATAGTGTCCAGCCCGGTGGTTGCCCATCGTGTTGTTGTCCAGCCCCATAGCCGCATGTCATGAGATTTAGGGGATTCTGAGGAAATCTGGGCTTTAAAATTTATTTTATTTTATTTACAATTAAATTTATTGAGGTTACATTGGTTAATAAAATCATATAGGTTTAAGGCACACAATTCTATAATACATCATCTGTTTTTTGTATTGTGTGTTCAAGACCCCAAGCCATATCTCTTCCCATCACCATTTATCCCCCATTTACCCTCTCCTGCCACCCCATGACCCCCTTTCCCTCTGGTAATGACCATACTGTTGTCAGTCTATGAGGTTTTGTGGTGCTTTTTTTCCCCTTTTTGTTGAATCCCTTTACCCTTTTCACCCAGCCCCCTCCTCTTCCCCTCTGACAGCTGTGAGTCTGTTTCTATTTTGATCGTTTATTCTGTTCATTAAACTCCATATATAAGCAAAATCATATGGCTCCTGTCCCTCTCTCACTGGCCCACTACCCCCAGCACAATACTCTCCAGGCCTATCCACATCTCTGCAAAAGGCAGGATTTTCTTCCCCTCCGTGGCCAAGCAGCTTTCCATTGTGTAAATGACCATGCTTGTTTTACCCACTCATCTGCTGACGGGCACTTGGGTTGCTTCCAGATCTTGGCTATCATAAATAATGTTGCAATGAACATAGTGGTGCATATATTCTTTCGAGTTAGAGTTTCAGGTTTCTTCAGATATATTCTCAGAAGTGGGATTGCTGGGTTATCGTAAGGCAGTTACATTTTTTATGTTGGGGGGAACCGCTGTACTGTTTTCCACAGTGGCTGCACCGATCTGCATTCCCACCAACAAGCATGAGGGTTCCCTTTTCTCCACATCCTTGCCAACACTTGGTTGTTGACTTGATGATGATACCCATTCTGACAGGTGTGAAGTGACATCTCATTGTGGTTTTAATTTGCATCCCCCTGATGACTAGTGACTTTGAGCATCTTTTCATATCTATTGGCCATTTGTATGTCCTCTTTGGAGAAGTGTCTATTCAAGTGCTTTGCCCATTTAGTAATTGGATTGTTTGTGTAAGAGAGTGTGTGTGTGTGTGTGTGTGTGTGTGTGTGTGTGTGTGTCTTTTTGGTGTTGTGTTTTAAAAGTTCTTTATAAAATTTTGAATATTAACCCTTTATCAGATGTGTTGATTAATATATTCCCTCCTTCAGTGGATTGTCTTTTCATTTTGATGGTGGTTTCCTTTGCTGTGCACAAACTTTTTAGTTTGATGTATTCCCATTTGTTTATTTTTTTTCTTCTGTTTACCTTGCCTGAGGAGATTTATTTATCAGAAAAAAAATATGGCTATGAGAAATGCCCAAGATTTTACTGCCTTTGTTTTCTTCTAAGATTTTTATGGTTTTGAGTCTAACATTTAAGTCTTTAATCCATTTTGAATTTATTCTTGTGTGCAGTTGTAAGGAGGTGGTCCAGTTTCATTTTTTTATGTGTACCTGTTCTAACACCATTTATTGAACAGACTATCTTTATTGCATTTTATGTTATTGTCTTCTTTGTTAAATATTAATTGGCCATAAAGGTGTAGGTTTATTTCTGGGCTCTCTGTTCTGTTCCATTGATCTATATGTCTATTTTTATGCCAGTACCAGGCTGTTTCGAGTACAGTGGCTTTGTAGTATAACTTGATATCAAGTAGTATGATTCCTCCAACTTTGTTATTATTTCTCAAGATTTCTTTGGCTATTTAGGGTCTTTTTTTGGTTCCATATAAATTTTTGTGACATCTGTTATTGTTCTGTGGACTATGCCATTGGTATCTTGATAGGAATTGCATTGAATCTATAGATTGCTTTGGGTAGTATGGACATTTTAATGATGTTAATTCTTCCTATCCATGAACATGGTATATGCTTTCACTTATTTGTATCTTCTTCAATTCCTTTCTTCAGTGTCTTAGAATTTTTCAAGTACAGAACTTTTACATCTTGGTTAAATTTATTACAAGGCATTTTTTATGCAATTGTGAATGAATTATTTTCTTAGTTCACCTTTCTGATAGTTCATTATTGGTGTATAGACGTGCTATTTCTGGGTATTTTGTATCCTGGTATTTGACTAAATTCATTTATCAGTTCTAGTAGTTCCTTGGTGAAATCTTTAGGGTTCTCTATATACAGTATCATGTCATCTACAAATAATGACAGTTTTACTTCTTTCTCTTCAATTTGGATGCCTTTTATTTTTTCTTCCTGTCTGATTGCTGTGGGTAGGACTTCCAGTATGTTGAATAAGAGTGGTACTAGCAGACATCCCTGTCTTGTTCCTGATCTTAAGGAAAATGCTTTTAGTTTTTGCCCATTGAGTATGATGCAGGCTGTGGGTTTGTCTTATATGGCCTTTATTACATTGAGGTATGTTCTCACTATTCCCACTTTACTATGAGTATTTATGATAAATAATCCAAGGGAGGTTTCATTATTCTTAATTTATTACAAATGAGGTGCAAAGAGATTGAATAGCTTTCCCAAGATCACATTGCAAGTAGGTGAAAGTATTTATATTTGAATTTGCATCTCAAAGCCTGCCCTCATTCTAGCAGATCTCAGTTGTCAAGGGTAATGAATCCTCTAAAGTTTATGGGCATGGGAAGCAGGGATTGTGAAGATGCAGCGAAACTTAGAACCTGGCTGCTGTTTGTGTTGCCAATTAGGTAGTTGAACTACTTTTACGAAAGAGGAAAAAGGTAAGACAGAAAAGGATTTAAGGTTTAGCGCACAGTGAGCTGAGGTTATGCAGGATTAGGCTGATGATAATGCCAGAGACAAGTGAACAGGTGTAGGGCAGGTTCTAGAACTGAAGTAGAAACCTGATGGCATAGCCAGTAAGTCAGGCAGAAGCAAAGCCTTGGTGCCAGCATGGCAATAATGAGAGGGATAGTAAGAGTGGGAAGACATCTCATCTGCACTTTTGGTTCTAGAATCCAACAGCTTGTGGAGCTGCATCTGCATTTGTCAAGATGCATTTAAAGGAGGAAGGAGGAAAGTTTATCTTTCATGTTAATAATGTTAAGTTTGTGCAACTAAACAGAACTTGAAATTGGGAAGAAAGTAATGCAATCCTTCCGTACACCCCCAGCACAGTTGTTAGTTCTCAAGAATTAATGTATATAGACAGTTGTAGGAAAGTTATTTTAGATGGTATTATTCTGTGTGTGCATGTGTGTGGGCGTGCATACATATGTGCGGTTTTCTTCAGTATGCACACCTGTACTTGTTTTCTATGGATCTTTGCTTTGCTAGTTACATTTCCCATCTTGACATCTGATTTGTCTGTCATTCACAGCTTTTGGAAAGGTGGCAGAGTTAAATAAGGACTTTTTCCAAGTATATATTTTAGCAGTAGTAGGATGTATGAATTGGGAAGTCTCATAAGATGTTACTACTAACTTATGAAATTTGGCAGGCATGCCTTGTTTTATACTCTAGAATATAATGTAACATAAATGTAGACTATAGTAAAACAAAATGACAGCTAAAGTGACACTTCCTGAACAGAATATTTTGAGACTCACATGTGATAGTTTTATGAATATTCTGAATATGAATATTCAATCATCGCCTGTAAATTCAGATTTCTTATTTTGACACATGATTGATTTTTTTTCTCTAACATTAGTCTTCAAGAAATATTGAAGAATGAAAAAGGGTAACAAGATTAATAATGAACATGTTTTGTCTGGCTTACTTTTATGACACAATTAATTTATCAGAGTCTTGAAGAAATCTGCCTTATAGTCTAAAGTTATGGTTTTGCTAGCAACTTAAAAAAAAAACTTTTATTATTTTTTTTTCAAAATACACTTGGTATATAGTAAGTATACATTATACTATTAATGTCAAATTCTTAGAAATCATGGGAATGAACAAATTTTAAGTGCACAGTTGAGATTTAGGTTATGTTATTAACTATGAATTGTTATAAACTCCTGTGCTGTTTTTGTCATTTTTTTTTTGTTAGTAAGAAGCTGGAATTGTAAACTCTATGAGTTTTCAAGGATAGTGTTTGGTTTGCTACTGCTTTCTCTTTATCACTTAAACACAGGGCTTGACCATCAGAAAATGCTCAATAAATAATTGTTGAATTATAGTTTTTTAAATGAAAAATCCAAATGGTGTAATAACAGGCTAAGGGACTGTCACAACCATGAAGCACTTTGTGAATTGAGCTATCATATTTTTCTTCTGATTTGCATCCTGCTGATTCAAAACAGTAAAACAGTAAGATTCTTTCTGACATGCAGAATGAGGCAAAGAACCAATCAAATCTTGAAATCAGTCAACCACCACGTGGGCATTCCAATGTGTGGAAAGCATTGTGCAAACACTGTTATAAAAGAGAATTGAGCCCTGGCCCTTATAGCAAAGTGGTTAGAGCATCAGCCCACACACCGAAAAATCGTGCCTTGGATTCCAGTCCCAGGCACTTATGTAGGTTGCAGGTCGTCCCGCCCCCATCTGGGCCCCTGCAGTTGGCAACCAATCAATGTGTCTCTCTCACATTGATGTTTCTCTTTCTGTCTCTCCCTCCCTCTCCCCCTCCTTTTCCCTCCCTTCCTCTCTCTTTAAAATGCAATGGAAAAAATATCCTGGGATGAGGGGTAAGGGGAGAGAGAGAGAGAGAGAGAGAGTGTTATTGTGCCAGGCACCTTCCCTCTGAGAGTTTTAAAACTTGACTAATGTCAGTAACTAGATTGTTGGAATTCAAACCGAGTTTTTTCAGACTCAAAAGCTGTACCCTATCTAATACACCATACTCCCTGTAGTATAGTCAGTTCAATCCCTTTCAGCAGAATGACAAGATAATTCACCGATGGTAACAGTTCTTTCAAGTTCCTTAAAAAGATTTATTATCTCAAAATGTATCCCAAGTATGTTCCTATATTCTTTTTCTAAAAATTTTAAAACTCATTTTGGTTCATACTAGTTAGTGTATGTTCCAAATTAACCTATATTCCTAGCCTATAAACCTAATTTCTAATTTAAAAAGAAATTACCATGTAGCTATAAAGAGAATCTTTATTAGTTTTTTTTATTAAATGTAAAGCATAAAAGATACATTCCTTAGGAAATAATGATTGAGTTTGTTTCAATACCTGAATAGTATTTAGGGCTCTTCAGGCTTAATTTTTAAAGACAGAAGGAAATGTTACTGTAGTTAGTGCTAAGAGAACTAAAAAGGACCCTATGCTGAAATACCTAACATCATCATCACAACCAGCAACACTACCACCATTAAAACAACACTTTCAGACCTGAAGTGGTAAATCAATTGTGCAGTGTCAAAGTAAGTTGTTACTAAAAATAGTCTAAGTAGTCATGTTTTCAAATGATTTGCTTTTCCAATTAAAATTATTTTTTAAATTAAATATGATGCAGGTTATACCAGTAATCATATCATTGTCACATATTTGTGTTTTTATGCCTTACTTGGTGAAAAAGAGGCTAAATTACTTATAGAAAGACTTAGAGGTGTATATTTCTATCAGGAAAAAAAAAGGAACAATATAATCCCCCAAAAATCATTTTGGGTTAATTATCAATTGCTGAAAGTATACACAACCAATTTCATCCAAATAAACATTTATATCTACACACACACACACACATACACACACACACACACCAGAAGTCAGTAATCACTGAGAGATGGATCGGTGTCTGAAATACTTCATTTTTTTAGGAAAGCAGGAGAAAATCGTGTTTTTTTTTTAATTTTGGAAAGAAGGAGTTCAAGAAATGATATTACTAGAGTCCTAGAGATTATTTTAGCCATGTCACACTTTTAAGGGCGTAATAATTTAACATGGATTATAGAATAATTTTGAAAGCAAATTAAAAATGAATGTGGACATTGGAGACTGGCAAATAATTATTTGCAATTTGACTTCTTCATTTTTATTGCGGACACCTTATGTTTTATTTTACAGGTTTATAATTGTAAAGGTATTTTGCCAAGTTCTTACCATTGAAAACTGCCTATCTGATACTATCCAGTGTGTATGTACTATAACATAGTTGTCAGTAATATTTAAGAAAATCAGTTATGTTAAGTAATATGGTAACACAAATGGAAATCAAACTTTTTGTGAAATTATTTCATTATTAATGATTTTTATTTACTTATATTCTAGAACACAAATCAATTTCACAGTGGCTATTGATTTTACAGCATCAAATGGTGAGTTTTATGACTACCCTCTAATAAAAATGATCAGCAACTAAGTGAAATATAAAGATTTATTTTCATGATGTTTTGATATTTTATTTCTATATTTTCATACTTCTGAAGTGTTTTATATAAAATTCAGATATTCAGATAAATTTTCCTTTTTTTGACATTATGAATTAGTTCAGGTATAGAGAGGGCTACAAGAAATATAACAAAAGTATGTAATAGTCCTATTCAAATTTATTAAATATCAAAATATGGTCATTTTTGTTTTGCATATTTTTAAAAAGATAATTCCAGATTTAGTTAAGCCCATTATGTACCCCACTCCATTTCTTCTATCCTCCCCCCTTCTCCATACATAATTATAATCCTGAAATTTGTTTATAGTCCTCATTTTTACAGTATTTCCATGAGTATTAATTTATATGAATGTAATTCAAGTGCTTGTACCTTAGTTGACATGCTTTATTTTTACTTGAATATTTAAAAATTATTCATGTTAACACATTTATATTTAATTAATTCAGAAGAGGTGTCATCTAATAGTACATGTGCAGATATTTATAATTTGCATATCAAATATTTTAAAAAAGAAAAGTAGTGGACTTTTAATTTTATTTTGAGGTAACTTTATTTCAAATAGGACAGTTATCTGATGTCAATTATGTATCATTAGAACATGAATCTCATTATTTAACTTTTACCAGAAGTTGTCATCAGTTTATATTTATCTAGGTGTTTTTTTCTAAATTATTTATTGTGCTTATTATGGTCCTCACTTTATATTTCCTTTACCTCACATTTCTTTCACAGTGACTCACATTTCACAAAATAATAGAATTTTTAGGTAAGAAAGCACCTTGGAAATCACTTATTTCAATTGTCCCCTTATACAATGGGGGAAAATGATCCAGAATATCGTTTTAGTAATAAATACATCTTGGCTTATTAATTCTTAAGTTAGAAACTAGGAAACCAAACTATAATTCAGGAACCTAGACTACATATTAAATTTATTCTTCAGCATTATGACTTCAAGGTAATGATTTTTATTCATGTGTTTTATTCAGTAAAATGTGGAACATAGAAGTAAAACCTAAAGCCCCTCTGGTTTAAAATACTAGCTTTTATTCACTGATGAACATTAGCAAGAAGAGCAAGAATCTATTCAATAGAAAGACACAAACTTTTGAAACTGTCTTAAAAAGTAGATAATCTGAACAGACCTTTAATAAAAAATTGAATTTTGTAATAAAATGTTAATACTACCCACAAAGTTTATCTGGACCTAGGTCCAGATAGCTTCACTGGTGAATCCTACCAAACACTTACAGGAGAATTAATAAAAATTCTTCACAAATTCTTCCAAAAAATAGAAGAGGAGGGAACACTTCCCAACTCATTCTATGTGGTCAGTATTACCTTGATACCCAAACCAGACAAAGACATCACAAGAAAAGAAAAACTAAAGATCAATATATTTTATGGAAAATGGATATAAAAATTCTCAATAAAATGTTAGCAAATTGAGTTCAGCAATACATAGAATTATATACTCTGACCAACTAAGATTTTTCACAGGAATGCACTACATTGTCTTAATATTAAAAAATCAAATAAGGCAAGTAGAAAATTATTTAAAAACCACATAGTCATCTCAATTGATGCAGAAAAAGCATTTGACAAAGTCCAACATACTTTCATGATAAAAACACTTAAAAAAATAGGAAAAGAAGTTGCCTTAATAAAGGGACTAAAGGAAAAACTCATAGCTAACATTATACTTAATAGTGAAAAGCTGGATGCTTTCCCCCTAAGATAAGGAAGAGGACAGAATGTCTACTATTACCACTTCTATTCAGCATTGTACTGGAAGTTGTATCCAGAGCAACTAGGCAAGAAAATATATCCAGATTAGAAGTAAAGAAGTTAAACTATTTTTATTTGCAGAAGACATAATCTTGTATATAGAAAATCCTAATTAACCTCTTAAAAATCTATTAGAACCTATAAATGAATTCAGTAAGATTGAAGGATAAAATATCAATATATAAAATAATTTTTTTCCCTATACATTTCCAATGAACAATCAGAAAATGAAATTATGACAACAATTATATTTACAATAGTATCAAAAGGAATCCAATACTTAGGAGTAAATTTAACAAAGTGAGTATAAAACTTATCTCCAAAAAACTATTCAGAAAAAAATTGTTGAAAGATTAAAGGTCTAAATAAGTGTAAAAAACACATTTATTGATTGGAAAAGTCGATGCTGTTAAGATGGTAATATTTCCCAACTTGATCTCCAGATTCAATTTAATCTCTATCAAAATTTGAGGAAATGGGAAACTGACCCAATTGAAAGCAGACTTGAGGGGGGAAAAAAGATTCACAATTCTCAGTTAGCCATAATCTACAAATCAGTTATCAAGTATTGGTGAGCATGTAGAGAAATTGGAATCCTCATACTCTGCAGATGATACTGTAAAATGGTGCAGCCACTTTGGGAAATACTTTGACAGTTTCTCAAGTTATTATAGTTTCCATATGACCCAGCAATTTCACTCGTGGATATAAACACAAGAGAGATGAAACCATGCCTCCATACAAAATCTTGTACACGAATATTTTTAGCAACATAGCCAAAATGTGAAAACAACCCAAATGTCCATGAGCTCACAAATTGGTAGAAAGATGTGGTATGTGGATATGAATACTATTCAGCAATAACAGGAATGAAATATGAAGTGAAACATGCTATAACATAGATGAACCTTGCAATGACTATGGAGTGACAGAAGCTAGTCACAAAAGACCATATCATATGTAACTCAACTTATATGAAATGTCCAGAATTCCCAAATTAATAGAGACAGAAAGATTAGTTATTGTTTAGGGCTGAGATGGATGGACTGACAAGGAAATGATAGTGAATAGCTACAGAACTTCTTTTTTATTTTATTTTTTAAATATAAGCGAAAATTTGTTTAGAAAATCATAGAGGTAGAAGCAGTGAGCCTTAGAGGAAGTAAGTCTTCTGGGCTGCGTAGGCTCAGGAAACAAATCCTGAGGTGATGAAAATGTTCTAAAATTGATTGTAGTGATGGTATATATAAAATCTGTGAATATACTTAAAATTATTGAATTATATAGTTTATAAGGGTGAATTATAAGTTATATGATTTACATCTTGACAAAGCTTTTTTAAAGAGCTTTTAAAAAAATAATCATATCCAAGTAGGGTTATATTTTACAAAAGCATGGTGTATCTCTAAAGCAAAATTAGATGTCAATTTGATAATATTCAGGGTTTAAAATTTTACAAGAGCCCTAAGTAAGAGTTACAGCTAAGGGTAAGAACTATGAAACGCGATTGCCTAGATTCATATTCTAGTTTTACCAAGTATTGTTGTATATTTTAGGGCAAGTTATTTAATCTGAAAATTATGTAATCTAAAACATAGGTATACTAAAAATACCCATACATCATTGAAAAGGAATAAATGAGATATGAAGTAAGGAGTTCAATACATGTTAGAGTCCATGCGATTATAATTACTATTATTATTAATTGGGCTCCAATATTATCAGCCTACTACAAATTCATTCTTCATAGACATTGTTGCAGATTCAGAGGTGGTAGAAACATGGCCTCGGATTCAGGAACTGTCACTCAGTTTGGCAAATTGCTGTACTTTGTGCTGCAGAACACAAGAGCCATGAGCGTAAGAGAGGACTGTAAGTGCCACTAGAAACAAGGAAGACATAAGCTGGAGGAGAAGAAAGCAAATTTCAGGACAGAGTGGTAACTTGAGAGGTCATGATTGGAAGGAAGACACCTTTAGCGGTCCAGTGAAAAGACTGGTCTGGATGAAGTTGCTGGAAAGAGTTAAGCAACATCTTTGAATGGGTAGGAGCAAGCCCAGTTGTGCATGAGGCTAAGTTGTTTAGACAAGCTGGGTATATTAGTGGTATTTTTATTTTAGGATGTGATTTTCTAAGTGAAATTGAATATTGCAACCATTGGGTAACAACTCTTATACTTGAAAATGTGGCTAAATAACCACTTAGTCAAGGAATGGTATTGCTTATCTGTGGCTCCAGTGGGCTTTTGACTAAAGGGCAAAATTCCTACTTTAGAAGAAATTTGTCAAAGAAGGATTGTACCAGACAAATTAAACAGGCTAGGAAGACTCTATTCAGAACTATTACAGTAGGGATCAAAGCTATTACAGTAGAAGAACTGTAACAACTCCTCCAAAACAAAAGAAGGGAAGGAATTTAAGTGCTGTGGTGATCTAGTAGGCAAGTACTGGGGGACATTATAGAGGAGGTAGTTTGTGTGATTTTGTCATCTCTATTTGCTAATTAATATTTCTTAAAGTTAGGCTCCTACTGTCCCACAGAGACTATAGGTGACAGGGATGGTATCTTTCCTTTCTTTGTTCAAATTTAAATTCTTTATTGTTTAAAGTATTAAATATGTCTCCTTTTCTCCCTATTGACCTCTCCCTGGCTGCTACCACCCCCTCCCCGCTCCCCACTCCAGCATTTACCCTCACCCCCTTACTGTCTGTGTCCACTGGTTATGCTTATATGCATGCATACAAGTCCTTTGGTTGATCTCTTACCATCCCCCGCTCCTCCCACCACTGCCTTCCCTCTGAAGTTTGATGGTCTGTTCGATGCTTCTATGTCTCTGGATCTGTTTTTGTTCATCAGTTTATGTTGTTCATTATATTCCACAAATGAGTGAGATCATGTGATATTTCTTTCTTTTTCATGATGATATTTTAAAGGACTGGCTCCCAGGTCCTTGAGAAAGATATTCCTGGGTTGTAGGAGATTGAGGCCTCAGAAGGTGGAGTTTTACAATTGCAAGTTATCTAAAGTAAGTGCTCTGAGTAAAGGGAGCTCGGGCCTGTAGTCAGGAGAAACCTGTCTAAAGTTTAGTCACACTGAGGGGAATTTTAG
>NW_006293951.1:1407093-1414105 GCF_000327345.1 Myotis davidii
CAGTGTGCTTTACTGTTTTTAATCACTGCCACACACATAATCTCATCTTGTCCTCCCAGTAAACACTGTGGTAGGATTTATCACAGCATTTAAAAAATATTGTCCTGCAAATGGCAATACTCAACCCTGGGCCTTCTGCCTCCTACTTAGTCTAGTTAGAAACTCTCAATCATTTTTCAGATATAGATATTGAAATTAGCTTGAATTTAACAACAACTATGCACTCCTTTTTTTAAAATGATAAATTGGAATACTTCTGAAATATTCAGTTTATTTTTGTGATACAACTTTGGGAAAAACCTCATAATTATTCAAGCTCATTAATTCAGTTGAGTCTTCTAATTATAGGCATAAGAATTCAAGCTAAAGGCACATATTTTTCTTAAAAAACTAAATATTATGATAAAATAAAATTAACAAAAGTACTTTTATACTACTCTGGAACTGAATTTTAATAATAGCTTTGATATTGACAGTGAAGAATAATTTCTGAAAAAAATCTGCATATACTTTGGCATATCTTTGGGAAATTATCTACATATGTGATTGAATTTAATAAACATTTCTGTTTTAATATCCATTCTCCCCCTCCCCACCACCACCAAAAAAACAACTATATTTGACATACCGTGGGTATAGGCAGAAAAAACACAATTTTTAAATATTTCATTCTGAAATAGATATCAAGAATAATGTTGTCCAAAATATTGTCTCTTTAGCCTGATCACTCATGTTTGAAATATTTTTTTTTTGTCATCAGGCAACCCTGCCCAGCCCACTTCTCTCCACTACATGAATCCTTACCAACTGAATGCCTATGGGATGGCACTGAAAGCGGTGGGAGAAATCGTTCAAGATTATGACAGTGATAAAATGTTCCCAGCTCTAGGTTTTGGTGCAAAACTGCCTCCAGATGGAAGGATATCTCATGAGTTTGCTTTGGTAAGAATATGTCACAAGGATTGGATATTTTGGGGAAAAAAATAACATGTTGAACTTTTAAATATCGGTTCACAGTTTCTTCTTTAGTCAGTCATGTAGCAGGCTTCTGTGACAGGAGACTCTGCTTAATTTGCTCACTGACTGACTTAGGGATGTGGTATTAATGGAAACAAAGACAGTTAAATAGATTAGCAATAAATCTTTACCTAAAGTGCATCTGGTTTATAAATAGGGGGTCTCTTATGGTTTTCTATCGTTGCATAACAAACCCCCCTAGACGTTTTAGGTGTAAACCAACACCATTCTGTTTTGTTCATGACTTGTAACATTTGGGGCCTCCCCTAGGATGGCTTGATTGGCTAGAGATGGCTGGAATTGTTCAGACGGCACCATACTCTTGATTCTGGCTGTCAGTTGGATTCCTCTGTTCTTCATGTCCTGTCTCCTGGGGCAAGCATGCTCCCTAAGATGGCTTCTTTGCTTGTGTCTGATGACTGAGCTGGGATGGCTGAGATAGCTGGATGGCTTGGACATCTTCCCCTCTTTCTACATACAACCTCTCCATGTGGCCATCATGGGATCCTCAGTATGGTGGTCTCCTGGTAGTCAGATTTCTTACATGATATCCGGTTTCCCCAGAGTGAATATTCTAAAAGGCGGGGGCAGAGACTACAGGGCTCTTTATACCACAGGATGGAAGTCCTGGAAAGGGCCTTGATCCACATTCTCTTGCTCAAACAAGTCAATAAGGCCAGCCCAGTTTCAAGGTAGGAGAAGTAACTTTTATCCCTCAGCGGAAGGCAGATCAAAGAATGTGTGACTGTATTTAATCTACCTAAAATGCATCTGATTTATAAATCTTCTAAATAGCTTCTCTTAAAATGGCATTTCAAATTTAAAGAAGTAATCATAGCTGGAATTAATTTTTTCAAATATGAAGCAGCACTTATGACTATAATTAATTAAGATTTAAGTATACTGGAGTAGATATGAGTGGAATAAAAACATTTCTCTAGTTAATGTTTAATTTACATAGATCTATTTTCATTTGTGTGACTGCAGGTAAGCAATGTGTTGCAATCTACTTTCAAAATAGACTCCACATAGATAATTCTGATAGACCCAGCCAGCCTTACTCTTACATGCACTTTCTGATAAATAATGGGGAAATCAATAAATGATGGTGAGCTATTATTTTGGAAAAAATTTAGATTTTTCCTAATAGAGGTACCTCCCTAGCCTTCACTACATGTTATAACAGGTAGATAATCTCTCCAGTCACTCGTATTTTTGTAGGTCTTTGTTGTTTGTATTCTTATTACAAAAGCAATGTATGCTCCTTATAGGATTTTTTTAAGTTCTATAAGCAAAGTAGACAAACATTAACACATATGCTATTTTTACTAAGTAATTACTGAGTATCAATCTAAGTCCTTTATACTTGTTTTCTTATTCAGTCTTCATAAAACTTCTGTGTGGTAGAGATATCATACCTCTCACATTATTCCACTGTAGCAAGTGCCATTCATATTGAATATGATAAGAAGACTGCATCCAAGAGTTACATCACTCGGCTCAGAGGCTTAACTAGGGTTTTAACAGACAGGACTTGAACCCAGATCATCCTATTTTAGAATCCATTCTCTTAACCACCATTAAGCCGCATTTTATAAAATACCTGTATTACTACTGCTCAGAAATGTCTTTTATTAACACCATTATTGTAACATAAAATACTGTTTTAAGAACAGTATTTTAATATTATTACTGCTGTATTTATTCTTGCTTTCCTTTTCTATCCCCCACACAATTTCAGAAAAAAGGTTGCTATAGGGTTTAATTTTTTTCTCCCATGAAATAGGCCACATGCCACACTCCCAATGTCATATAAAAATGAGTATCTGTTGGGATTTTGTTTCTGGAGAATTAACATTTCCCAGAATCTTATAAGACCATGAAAATAACTCATGTGATCCTAAGTCTTAAATGCCTCAGGAAAAAGGTCACGAGCTATTTTAAGCCTAAGAGAAGAAATAATTACGTTAGACTAAATGAGGTTTATTACTTTTCCTTCCATGAATGTCCTCTCACCCTTGTGTATGATTTTCTTCCTTTTTCTCTCTCTAATCCCCTCTTCTTCTTCTTCTTCTTTTTTTTTACCTCTACATTTATTCTCCGTATCCAAACCTATGCCAATAACTACTGCTAAGGAAGGCTTTTTTTTTCTTATTTGCACCTTGAACTGTTCTTTCAATTCAATTCAAATACTTATAGGCTAGAGTCATACCCCTTTAACTTTACAAAAAATAATCTCCCAAATGACTATGAAAACAATGAGATGCTGCTGCTGATGATAATACTTCAGTTTTAATATTACTTAATTGTTGTATCACTTTAATTTTTTTCAAAGCACTTTTGTTTACTTAGAAAAGCCAGATGAAGGTTAAATAAGTCTTCAGTGAGGTAGCATTTGTCTTGATTTGTAGGAAAATATTCTGAATTAAGCTCATCATAAATAACCACAATATATATTCTATAAGTGCCCAAAATATCAAGTACAAAAACTTCAGTCTCATGTCAATATGGCACTTCATGTTCATAAACTCTCAGGTTTCCCTGGTAAGAATTGTGATGTGTAGTCACAACCATTAATCTTTTTATCCACATTTTATCCACACCAAGTTCATGTAATCTTTCAAGTGGCAAGGGAGGCCTTTTAAAAAATTAAATACTCCCTGCTTGGTGAGCTTGGGGTTGTCTCAAAAGCTGAAATTGAGCTTTGCTGAATCAAAAAGATCTCAGGTAAACCCAGGCTTCCCATGTGAAATATGTGTAAGAATGGATGTAGTCGCATAAGAAAAGGGGGTGGGAAAAGAGAGGCAAGAAGTCCTAGCATCACCTGTGAAGCCCTTTGGGTCGTGAAAATGATGAGTCATTGCTCCCATCTCTTCAGGATTCTCTGTGACTCCTTCTGGAGTTGTAACTGAAAATACAATAGCGGGGGGCTTCAGAGGACGTATTTTTCACAGCCCTGTGGCCAGTGATCCTTACAAGAAGGATCCTTCTGCATCGATCAACAGAGAAATGCTTATACCTGTCCGAGCACTTTCTCCTACTATCTAAAAGAACTTGAATGCTTTTCACTTATTTGGGCATTTATAGGTATCTATGCAATTTAATATCTATGTGTATGCCTTTTCTTTAAGCTAGACGTAACAATTTAACAGCCAAGGGTCTTTACCACTGTTTGCATTAAATAGCAGCTCCACAGATGTTTGTTTATTGAATAAAAGGGCGAATTCTCTCAGCTTTTCCCCACAGTCAGCAGTCTCTGGGCAGCCACAAGGTAACATTTCAAAGAATAAAGCCCGGGCCCCTGAGAGCATTTGGTCAGTGTGGCGGCCCTGCTGGAGGATATTACAGGCCGTAGGTAACAATGGACCTTAGGCTGCTTGCCCAGCACTGAATCTAACGCCCCAATTACAACCCCTTAGTGAGCCAAATGGAGGGAAAGCCGGTGAGAGGTGGACACCCCTCCCCACTGAAGTCTGCACAGTAGGATTATTGCGCATTTTGAATTCTGTTCTGTATATTTCTATGTGTTCCACCAATTGACATTCATTATTTTATAAATGGGAAAGTTGTTAACCCCTTGAGTGCCGCGGAGCGCGGTCACGCTCCTCCTGTCTTTCGCCAAAGGTGCCGGGAGCGCTATCGCGATCCTCCTGCAGCGTCCAGTCTAAGTCTGCTTTTATTAGTGATGATGATATTGCTAAACATGTCAATTCTTGCTGTGAAGATGACGATTTTGTGGAAGATATTGAATATGTAACTTCATTTACTTGCGATTCATAATTTTTTTCCTCAACTGCTGTAAAATCAGCAAAAATGTCTTGGCAATTTTAGCATAGTTCCTAGATATTGGTTGGCACTCTGAAAAGGGAATATAAAATAGAGCATCCTTTGCCATCTTCATTAATGTAAGATGAAAATGAATCCTCTTATTTTTTAAAATGTCCTGTATTTTTGTGTGCCAGATCCTGATACAAGCTTATTTTAATTTGTTTCAACAAGCAAAAACTAATTTGCAACATAATTATTTTAAGAAATGAGTTTTTAAAAAGACTTAAAAATCATTTTATAACTCATTACAATGTTGTCATTAAGAAGAAAATCTTTCCACCAAGAAAATTAAATGGTGAGAAAAATGGTGACCTTGTAGTTTCAATTCCAGAGAAATGGAGGAATATATAGTTTTATAGAAATATAAACTCTCACTCAAATGTTAAAAAGACAAAAAGCTCAGAATTATCCTGGTTTGTAAACCTCAGAATTATTCTTCAAGGGAGATATATTATACTTTTTAATGCCCAAAATGAATAATGGGCTTTAATTTTAATTGCTTCATACTTTATCAAGGGGAAAGAACACTGTAAAATTTTATCTAAATGAAGGTTAAATAGGTCAGCTCAGATTAACATCAACTGCTTTGTGCTAAATATTGAACTTTTATATTTTAATTTAATCAACTGCTGTAACCAATTTTATAATATAAAGAGGTCGTTATGAGTTTTATGCTTTTAAAATTTACATGAGGTTTAGTTAATAAAAAGTTTGAAGAAAAACAAAAGGAAAACGTGTATACATTCTTATCTCACAAAATGGCAACATTGAAGTGGTTGATAACATCTGGCTTAGTTTCCTAAGATCCCCAGGCTTTTAATATGCTCAGGGTTTTATAATGTGATGGCATAGTGTGGTGAAGAGACTGGACTCTGGGGTTAGACTGCATGGGTTCAAATATTGGCTATTTCATTTGTGTTGTGTGGCTTTTGGGCACAGTATTTAAGTTCTCAGTGTCTTAGTCTATTTGTAAAGCAGAAAAAATGACACTAGTTTATCTACTTTCTTAGGGTGGTTATAAAAACTATATAATGTATGTAAACATTTTCATATAAAGCTCAGTATACAGAAGTCAACAAATTTTAGTTACACATTAGCAGTTCCTTGTGATTGTTCAAACACAGACATGCTAAAATTATTGCTGTTTAAACATTGTGCTATACTTAGTGTTTCATTTCTAGCAGACAAATTTAAGTAGAAGGAATAATGTGCACTGTATGAGATTAGCTTATAAAGGCATTGGGACGACCTCCTTGCTCCTTCTCTTGGATTGTTCATTCTGGGGACGTTAGCTGCCATGTTGTGAGAACACTCAAGTAGTCTCCTACTAGCAGCTGTGTAATGTGTAAGTGAGCCTTCTCAGAAGCAGATCCTCCAGCTCTGGTCAACCTTTCAGATGCCCAGGTCTGCATCTTGACTGCGAACTCATGAGAGATTTTTAGTGAGAACCTCCTGGCCAAGCTGCTCCTGGATTCCTGCCACCCCAAAAGTGTGTGCGATAATAAATGCTTATTGTTTTGAGCCACTAGCTTTTGGGATAATTTGCTGCATAGAAATAGGTAATGAATACACTGCCTTATGTGTGTTATCTGTGGAATCTGGATGAGAATTAAACCTACTACTGATAACAGAGCACGCAAGGTTTGAAAGGCTAGACCAGGTCTCCAGGTTTAAAGTTACCCTTCTGGGTGCTGTCTTTCAGAATCACTCCTTGGTGGCAGCTCCATCTCCCTTGGACAGCATGGATATATTTCTTGGATTCTTTTCCTTTTACCTTGTTTTGATATTTCTGACACCAAATTGCATTCCCTCTGACCCCTTCTCCAGTTGGAGTTGTCAAGTATGGCCTGAAGGTGTGCATGTAGCAGATGTTTTACACTTTTCTTTCTATAAGGGAAAACTTGCATAGATAGCATTTTTTTCTGATTTTAATACATAACTGCATGAAACTTGAAAATATAGATTTGTTTAAAGGGTGAAATAAAAGCCCCCAATTATATAACCACTCAGAGTAAACTAATATTTTATTTACTTTTTTCCAGGATTTTTACATACTAATCTCCACATGTACACAGGCCTGTGTAAAATTAAGACTGTTAATTATAGAATGTGATACTCAGCTTCTCAAGGTTACTTAAAATCTTCTCCTGCCATTGCTTTTAACACG
>NW_006293951.1:1416346-1446676 GCF_000327345.1 Myotis davidii
GGCTTCACCCTGCTCTATTACCATTTTTTATGCTTGGTGTTTGGTCCAGCACTTTTAAAATTCTCAAAC
Source organism: Myotis davidii (assembly GCF_000327345.1). Classification (NCBI taxonomy): domain Eukaryota; kingdom Metazoa; phylum Chordata; class Mammalia; order Chiroptera; family Vespertilionidae; genus Myotis; species Myotis davidii. The sequence continues at coordinate 1,416,416 of NW_006293951.1, forward strand.
ATAGGTGTAATTGCCAGCTAACGGTTTCAGCCTCTTTAAAAATAATCTGTTATTTCTCTGGCTCATGGGGATCAGTTGGTTGGGTTTCATCCCATGCCCAGAAAGGCTGCTGGTTCAATTCCTGGTCAGGGCAGGTGCCCAGGTTGCAGGTTCCATCCCTGGTTGGGGGCGTGCAGGAGGCAGCAGACTGATATTTGTTTGTTTATTCTTTTTCTCTCTCTCCCTTTTCTTTAATCTCTCTCTAAAAAGCAAAACAAATACTTTATTTACTTATATATATATATATATATATAATTGAATTTTTTACAGAGAGGAAGGGAGAGGGATAGAGAGTTAGAAATATCAATGAGAGAGAAACATTGATCAGCTGCCTCTTGCACACCCCCTACTGGGGATGTGCCCACAACCAAGGTACATGCCCTTGACCGGAATCGAACCTGGGACCCTTGAGTCCGCAGGCCCCAGCTCTTATCTACTGAGCCAAACCAGTTAGGGCAAAACAAATACTTTTTAAAGAAAGAAAATAATATGTGATCTAATAGTTCAGTATTATTATTTTTTAATGAGAAAAAAAAACACAAAGATAAGGCTTTTGGGGAATGATCTCTTCCAATACAATTAGAAGTCTCATGTATTGCTAGCTTGTTAGGACTCTGAGTCAGTTTCTTATCTTTTTTCTTGCTCTCTCTATTCCTGAGAACCAGTTGTGAGCTAAAAGAATATTCCACAAATCTGAGCCAACCATTTACGAGTCTACAAAAACAATCCCAGGAACTTACTTGACAAAGACTCCAAAGAAATGTGTTTGAATTCCAAAATCCTGACAAAGTGAACCTCTCCCTCAGATTTGTCATATAATATTTAAATATAAATTAAAGATATCCTCTACTTGAAAAAAGATAGCAGCTTTTCAACAATAAGAGTTTTTTCTAGCCAGTTTGACTCAGTGGATAGAGCGTGGCCCTGTGGACTGATGGGTCCCAGCTTCCATTTTGGTCAAGGGCACATGACGGGGTTGCGGGCTCAATCAGCCTCTGTTTTCTACTTTACACATTTCTATAGCACTTAAATTATTTTTTCATAAACATAGAATACGTCTAGTACAAAATATGATTTTGTTTGAAATTAAATTAACTTGTGAAGTGCCACAATATGAGAATGTGTAGAACAAACACCATAAAAAACAATGTATACTTTAAAACAACTAACTTATGATGCTTATGGTAATAAATATAAAATTGGATTGAATAGTTCTTATGTAGAATTTAATTTAGCTTTAAAGCAGTATATCTAAGCAGAAGTGAAAACATGGTAATCTCGTATATCTTTCTATAGCATTAATTTTTCTCAAAGTTAAGAAATGTAATACAAGTCATATTTATTATAAAGTAAAATGCAAAACTTCTATGAATTTTAAGATAAAATAATAAACTTCAGAGAAATTTTTAGTTTACTGTCTGCTTCAGGATCTAACCCTAACTCTCTTGGTAGTATCAAAATATTCTCCTGTTCTTTTTAGTATACTTTCTAATGATTAAAAAAAAACCCAAAATATCAGTGGATTAAACTCACCAATCTAAAGACAGAGTTAGTGAGTGGTTAAAAAAAGCAAGACCCAACTATATCCTCCTATATAATAAAAAGCTAATATGCAAATCAACTGAAAGTTGGAAGAACCCATTGCTATGATGCGCACTGACCACCACGGGACAGGCGTTCAATGCAGGCGCTGCCCCCTGGTGGTCAGTGAGCTCCCACAGGGGGAGCCCCACTCAGCCAGAAGCCGGGCTCATGACTGGCGAGCACAGCAGCGGTGGTGGGAGTCTCTCTTGCCTCAGCAGCAGTGCGAAGGATGTCCAACTGATGGCTTAGGCCAAGCTCCCTAATCAGTGGTTGGCAAACTGCGGCTCACGAGCCACATGCGGCTCTTTGGCCCCTTGAGTGTGGCTCTTCCACAAAATACCAACTTCTGCACATGGGCCACAAAGTTTCAATCGCACTGTACATGCACGCCCGCACGTGGTATTTTGGATGTGCCCTGAGGGCTCCTGGACTGCAAGAGGGCACAGGCCGGGCTGAGGGACCCTCCCAAGTGCACAAATTTCATGCGTTGGGCCTTTAGTTTTGTCTATAATAAACTAAACTTAGATTTAAGGACCTACATAAGCTGAAAATGAAAGGATGAAGAAAGATATTCTTTGCAAATGGTAACTGAAAGAGAGCAGGCAGGAGTGTCTATATTTATATCAGACAAAATAGACTTCAAGTTAATTACTTACACAGGAGACAAAGAAGGTCATTACAAAATAAAAGTGTCAATTTATGTGGTATATATATATATACCCTTTTGTATATATACAAAATCAGCCTTAAAAAAAGGAGTACCTGTCATTTGCAACACTATGCATTAATCTGAAGGATGTAAAGTGTAATGCTAGGTAAAATGAGCCAGGTACAAAAAGAAAAAAAAAAACCTGCATGATCTCAATCATATGTGAGATTTTTAAAAGTTGAATACATAGAAACAGAGAGTAGAATGGTGGTTACCAAGAGTAAGGAGGTAGGGAAAATGGGGAGATATTGGTCAAAGGGTACAGCTTTGGTTTATGTAGCATAAATATGTCTAGAAATCTAACATATTACATGATGACTGTAAATACTATATTGAGTACTAGAAATTTGCTAAGAGAGTAAATTTCAGGTACACTGATCACAAAAGTATATGGGAACTATGTGAGGAGATAACATGTTAATAAGCTTACTGTAATATTCATATCACTATACATATAAAAAATGTACACCTTAGATAAGTACAATTTTTATTAAAAAGAATAAAAAATTTTAAAAGGGTTAATTCACAGAAAGATATAATAATTACAAATATGTATGCCTGTGGTTTCACAGCAGTTAAATATATAAGCAGAAATTGACATATCTAAAATGATAAATAGACAGCAATACAATAATATTAGACTTCACTGACCCACTTTCAATGGTGGATAGAACATCCAGACAGAAAATGATATGGAAACAGCTAACTTGAGCAAACACTCTAGAGCAGTGGTTCTCAACCTTCCTAATGCCACGACCCTTTAATACAGTTCCTCATGTTGTGGTGACCCCCAATTTCATTGTTACAAATTGACCATAATTATAGTGATTAATCACAAAAACAATATGTAATTATATATGTGTTTTCTGATGGTCTTAGGCGATCCCTGTGAAAAGGTTGTTCGATCCCCAAAGGGGTCGCGACCCACAGGTTGAGAACCTTTGCTCTAGACCAAAATGGACTTAATAGAGATATCAGAATATTCTACACAACAGAAGCAGGATACACATTCTTTTCAAGCACACATGGAATATTTTCTAGGATAGATCATATGCTGTCAAAAAAAATTTTTTAACACATTTAAGAAGATTGAAATCATTCTAATCTATTGTTTTTTAGCACAATGGAAAAAAGAACTATAAATCAATAATAAAACTACAAATCAATAACAAACCACAAGTCAATCAACCACAAATCAGGAATACTCACAAGTAATTGGAATTAGCATATCCTTGAATGAGCATTGGGTTAAAGAAGAAGTCAAAAGAAAAAGGAAATTAGAAAATATTTTTTGAAACAAATGAAAATGAACACACAACTTACCAAAACTAATGGGATTCAGCAAAAGCAGTATTAAGAGAGAAGTTTAAAGTGACAAGCACCACATTTTAAAAAAGAAAAGAAATCTTAACCTAAAATTTACCCCCAGGAACTAGAAAAAGAAGAACAAACTAAGCACAAGTTAGCAGAAAGAAAGAAATAATAATGATTAGGATAGAAATAAAAGAAATAGAGAATAGAAAAACAATAGAAAATGACAAAACTAAGCTGTTTTTTTGTTTTTGTTTTTGGAAAGATAAATAAAATTGACAAACCCTTAGCTAGACTGAGAAAAAAAGACTCAGGTAAAATCAGAAATGGAAGAGGAGACATTAAACTTAGGTCATAGAAATAAACAATATCACAAGGTACTATTATGAACAATTAAATTCCAACAAATTGAACAATGTAGAAGAAATGGATAAATTCCTAGAAACATACAACCTACCAAGAATAAATCAAGAAATAAAAAGCCTGTATAGACAAATAACCAGGAGATTGAATCAGCAATCAGAAACCTGCTGATAAAGTAAAGCTCAGACCATGTGGCTACATTTTTGAATTTTACTATTTAGAGAAGCATTAATACCAGTACTGCTTAAACTCTTTCAAAAGAATAGAAAAGGGAACACTTCCCAACTCATTTTATGAGGCCAACATCACCCTGATACCAAAGACAGACAAAGAAAATATCCCTGATACCACAAATTGGTGGTCACCAGAGGGGAAAGGAAGTGAGGGGAGAGCAAATTTGTAAAGGGTGTCAAATATATGGTGATAGAAGGAAACTAATCTTTGGGTGGTATACGGATATTGAATTACTGTGTTGTACACCTGAAATTGATATAATGTTGAATAATATTATCTCAATAAATTTAATTTAAAAAGTTATTACAGCAGAGGCAGTTTGGTCTTTTTGAATGCAAACCATAAGGGTATGAAGTATACTACAGAGCAATATCCCTGATAAACATGGATTGAAAAATCCTCAACATGTTATTAGCAAACTAAATGCAATAGCATATTAAAAGAATCATACACATAACCAAGGAGGATTCATACCTGGGATGCCATAGTTCTACATATTCAGATCAATAAATATGATATGCCACATTATCAGAATGAAGGAATAAATCACTTGATCATCTTAAGAGACAGAGAAAGCATTTGACAAAATCCAACAACCTTTCATGGTAAAAAAAATAGGTACAGAAGAAACTGACCTCAACACAGTAAAGGCCAACAATGAAAGGCCCACAGCTAACATCATACTCAATGTTAAAAAAATGAAAGCTTTTCCTCTAAAACAGTGATGGTGAACCTTTTGAGCTCGGCGTGTCAGCATTTTGAAAAACCCTAACATAGCTTTGGTGCCGTGTCACATATAGAAATTTTTTGATATTTGCAACCATAGTAAAACAAAGACTTATATTTTTGATATTTATTTTATATATTTAAATGCCATTTAACAAAGAAAAATCAACCAAAAAAATGAGTTCGCATGTCACCTCTGACACGCATGTCATGGGTTCGCCATCACTGCTCTAAAATCTCAAACAAGGCAAGGATGCCCACTCTCTTCACTTTTATTCAGCATAGTATTGGAAGTCCTAGCCAGAGCAATTAGGCAAGAAAAAGAAAAGTCCTCTAGATCATAGAGATAGAAGTAAAACGATCTCTGTTCCCAGGTAACATAGTCCTATATGTAGAAAGCCCTAAATATCCTTCCCCCAAAGAACAAAAAACCCACCTAAAGAACTAATAAATGACTTCAGTAAAGTTGCAGGATACATAAGCAATCTACAAAAATAATTTTTGTTTCTTTACACTAACAATAAACTATCAGAAAAATGAATGCAATCGACATGACACCAAAAAAAAATAATAAAGTACTTAGAAATAAACTTAAGCAAGAAGGCAACATACTGTTACACTGAAACCCATAAAACATGGATGAACAGAGACACAAATAAATGGGAAAGCATCCAGTCTTCATGGGTCACAAGAATTAATATTGTTAAAATGTCCATACTACCCAAAGTTTTAATGCAATACCTATCAAAATCCCAATGGCATTTTTTTTTTTACAGAAATAGAAGCAAAACAATCCTATAATTTATATGGAACCACAAAAGATCCCAAATAGCCAAGGCAATCTTGAGCAAGAACAAAGCTGGAGGTATGACACCACCTGATTTTAAAATAAACTACAAAACTAAAGCAATCAAAATAGCAAGGAACTGGCACAAAAGTAGGCAGATAGATGAGCAGAACAATACCCTTTGTAATAAAAAATTTAAAAAAATAAATAAAAAAAAAATGAAAAAGGGAGACATTGATAGAGTACTACTATTTTACAGTAAAGCCATGATAACAAGAATAAGAAAAAACTGTTTTTTACAGAATAAATAATGCCTCAAAACATAAAAAAAAAAAGGAACCCAGGAAAAAAACCTGGACATCAATGGCCAATTGGTCTTTGACAAGGGTGCCAACAACATACAATGGGGAAAGGAAAATTTCTTCAATAAATGGTGTTGGGAAAACTAGATATCCACATAAAAAAGAATGAAATTGGATCCTTATCTTACACAGCTCACAGATATTAGCTTAAAATAGGTTAGAGACTTAAATGTAAGACCTGAAACTGTAAAACTTACAAGAAAACATAGGGAAAAGCTTCTTGATTGGTCTTGGCAATTGGTCTTTCTTAGGTGTGACACCAAAATCACAAGCAACAAAAGCAAAAATAAATAGACAAGTGGGACTACATTAAACTAAAAAACTTCTCAATAGCAAAAGAAAAAAAAAAGATGAAATGGCAACCTCTGGTGTGTGATAAAATGTTTGTGAACTATATAGCTGATAAGGGATTAAATTCTGAAACATAAAGAACTCCTACAACTTAATAGCTAAAGAAAAATAACCCAATTTTTAAAAAATGGGCAAAGGACCTGCACAGACATTTCTTCAAGAAAACATAGAAATGGCCAACAGGTATATGCAAAGATACTCAACATTACTAATCATCAGGAAAATGCAAATAAAAAACCACAATGATCTGCTATCACTTCACACTTGTTAGGATGACTGTTATCCAAAGGTCAAAAGATAAGTGTTAGTGAGGAGGTGGAGGATGTGGGGAATGTAACCTGGTGCAGCTGCTATGAAGAACAATATCAAGATTCAAAAAAAAAAAAAAAATAGTGCTATTGGCAGCCTGCCTTCTGAGTATATATCCAAAGAAATCGACATCAGGATCTCAAAGAGATACATGCATCATTATTCACAACACCCAAGATATGGAAACACCCCATCAAAAAATAAATGAATAAGTAAAATGTGGTATCCTATATAATAAAATTCTAATATGCTAAGTATCCAGTCGTCCAGTCGGCTGTTCAACCAACCAAAGCATAATATGCTAATGTTATGCTAAAGCCGCTTAACAGCTTTCTATGATGTGCACTGACCACCAGGGAGCATACCATCAACCAGTAGACCAGTTGCTATGACATGCGTTGACCACCAGGGGGCAGACGCTCTGATAGGTAGGTTAGCTTGCTGCTGGGGTCCGGCCAATCGGAACTGAGAGAGATGGGCCAAACACAACCTGGAGCCCTCCTGCAGTTCCTCCTTGGCTGGCCAACCTCCTGCATCCTTCCCTGGCCCCAATTGTGCACTGGTGGGGTCCCTCAGCCTGGCCTGCAACTTCTTATGATCCAGAACCCTTAGGGAGAGCCGGTTTCAGCCCAACACAGAACAACCAGTTGCTATGATGCACACTGACCACCAGGGGGCAGACACTCAACGCAGGAGCTGCCCCCTGGTGGTCAGTGCACTCCCACAGTGGGGAGCGCCACTCAGCCAGAAGCCAGGCTCATGGACATCCTCAGACGGCTCCTGGAAAGTGAGAGGGCGCAGGCCAGGTTGAGGGACAAACACCCCCCCCCCCAGTGCACGAATTTTGTGCACCAGGCCTCTAGTCCTATATAATAAAAGGCTAATATGCAAATTTTCCCCTCGACCCAGAGTTCAACTGGAGGTTCGGCAAGGGGTGGGGCTGGCTGGCCAACCGCCTGCAGCCCCTCCTCCCAGCCAGCCTGGCCTGATTGTCCCTGACAATCCCCACCCATGCATAAATTCATGCACCGGGCCTCTAGTGTACATATAAGATATCCTACCTTTGAAATGAAAGAAATCCTACTGTTTGTGACAACATGGATGGGCCTGGAAGACATTATGGTATGTGAAATGAGACAGTCATAATATAAATACTGCATGATTCCTCTTAGATGAGTCCTCTAAAATAGTCAAATGAATAGAAATAGACATAGAATGGTGGTAACCAGGGGTTGGGAAAAAGGTTATGTGGAATATATGTTCAATGGGAATAAAGGAGCATATATACAAGATGAGTAAATGCTGGAGCTCTACATAGCACAGTACCTATCTATAATAATAAAAGCATAATATGCTAATTAAACCAGACATCCTTCCAGACAACCTTCTGGACAAAGCCAGGGCTGCGAGGGAAGCCCTGGTCCTGGGTGCTTGCTGGCTGCTGGAGGGAAGCCAGGGTCCCGGGTGCCAGAGGGAAGCCAGTGCCTGCAGCCGGGAGAAAGGGAGCCCTACTCTTGCACAAATTTCATGCATCGGGCCTCTACTAGTTAATAATAAGATACTGTGCACTTAAAATTTTAAGAGGCTAGATTTTATTTTAAATGGTTTTAACACATACACACACAAAGGGACACAAACTTTCAGAGGTGAGGGATATATTTATTTACCTTGATTGTTTTGATGGTCACAAGTGTACATATATGTTCAAATTCATCAAATTATATATATACAGTACTTATTGCAATTTTCTGCATACCAATTATACCTCAAGCTGGGGGAGCTGTGGGGAGGAGGCATACTAACAACTGAGACTTTCTCCATGGTTAACCAGAAGCATTGAAAGAGAATAAAAAGTAAACACACACAGAGAAAACAGACCATTAAACCACTTGAAGTGGTTTTTACAAGATTGCATAATACTCAACCTTTCATATTGTTTTTAAACCTGATAGAAATTTGTTATTTTAAGAACATCACAGGGAAAGAAAAGTATAATAGCCTTACTGTTGTACTCATAGAAGCTTTTCTCACTACTATTTATAGCCTTCCATCAATCACATGAAGTACAAAATCCTATGTTTCTGAAGCATAGTCAGTAAGAAATACTTTTTGAAGAACAATGGGTATGCCCTGGCCGGTTTGGCTCAGTGGATGGAGTGTTGGCTTGCGGATGAAGGGTCCTGGGTTTGATTTCCAGTCGGGGCACATGCCTGGGTTGCAGGCTCCATCCCCTGGCATGCAAAAGGCAACCAGTCAATGATTCTCTCTCATCATTGATGTTTCTATCTCTCTCTCCCTCTCCCTTCCTCTCTGAAATTAATAAAAATGTATTAAAAAATAAACTCCTGAGAGAGATTATCAACTTTTTTTATTAAGGAAAAAGTTAAGGTAAAATAAAAGAGGCTCATATCTGCTTTGGAATGTTTTCCATCCATTGTGTTGCCATCAAATTAATACAAATATACAAATTTTTATTGTCCAAGATCAATGTTCAATATCATGGGAGTTTTTTTGACCAGTTCAGCACTATCTTTATAGGGGGTGAGCAGGCCACTTACTGTCATCTCTTCATTAATCTGTAAAATTGTTTAATCAGTAGCATGAGCAACTATTAGTTTCTCTAGTCTATGGCAAAGTGGTAACTATTTTTTTTGTTTATAATTCTGCTCTCCAAGAAAGAAATTTTATCCTGAAATGTTATGCTACTGATCTGTCCCCAACCTGTTCAAACTTGCTTCCTTAGTATCCTTTAGGCTGTGAAGGTATTTCATTGGTAATCCATGGAAGTTTTTTTGAACCTAGTCTTTATATGACTCACTCAATGATTATTCCAGGAATAAACCAAAGTCTTCTTGTTTACTGTCTCCTAAACTTAGGCTTTTATATATATGGATTGTATTCACCATGCCAAGTCACGTCTCCTTCCATCACCATTTATCCCCCCCTTACCCTCTTCTACTTCCTCCCACCCCACTTTCCCTCTGGTGATCACCATACTGTTGTCTGTCTATGAGTTTTTTATTTTTTTGCTTATTCCCTTCACTGACAGCTGTCAATCTGTTCCCTATAGCTATGAGTCTCTTTCTATTTTGTTAGTTCATTTTGTCCATTAGATTCCACATATGAGTGAAATCATATCATACTAGTCTTTCTCTGACTGGTTTATATCACTTAGCAAAATATTCTCCAGGTCCATATATGCTGTCCCAAAATGTAAGATTTCCTTCTTTTTAATAGTCTTGTATGCCTAATTTTTGTCTTTTTGTCCCAGCTTTTATTAATTTAACATGTGTTAAGAACTTGAACTCTAGATGTTTCAAAAAGCTTTTCTTCTGTTTCATTTTTTTTTTATTATTCAGGGGAATTCACATAGTATAAAAGTAGCCATTTTAAAGTGTACCGTATAATGGCATTGAACACATTCTTGGTGTTGTGCAACCATCAACTCTGTCTACTTCCAAAACAAAAGGCATTTATGATTATTTCTAACTTATAGAACTGTACTATATATTGAGTACCATACATGTGGTTTCAATATCCTGTATAATAAAAGGCTAATAGGCAAATTGAACAGGGGAACAACTGGTCGCTATGATGCACACTGACCAACAGGGGCCAGACACTCAATGTAGGAGCTGCCCGCTGGTGATCAGTGCAGTCCCACAGGGGGAGCGCCACTCAGCCAGGAGTCAGGCTCATGGCTGGCGAGCACAGCAGTGGTGGCAGGAGCCTCTCCTGCCTCAGCAGCAGTGCTAAGGATGTCCAACTGATGGCTTAGCCCCGCTCCCCATGGGTGGGCCTAAGCCATCAGTCAGATATCCCCCAAGGGGTCCCGGACTGCGAGAGGGTATAGGCCAGGCTGAGGGGATCCCCCCTCCCCACAAGTGCATGAATTTCATGCACTGGACCTCTAGTTAACAATATAAAGGTATATCTTAATTTTAAGACTAGTAAGATAAAGTTTAGATAAAGTAATTTACTGAAGATCGTATATGTAATATGTTGCTTACCCACAATGTCTATTTCCAAAAGTTATATCCATTCCACTGTGCTAAACATACCCTCATTCATCTTACCTTTTGTTAGTGAATAAATTTCTAAGGCAGCCAGGAATTTCCAAGTGCCAGCATCCAGTAATGTTGCTATTATTCTAGTGTGCTATTTCAGGGAAATGTATATTTAAGAGTTTGCATGTTATAGGCTCCTAACCTATATTTAAATACTCTCTTGAGATTAAAACATTTGTTGACTATTCCAAGTTGTATTTAGCAACCGTCGCATAGAGAGGAACTGTTTTATTTTCTGTGGTGATTTTTACCTACTTCTTGCCTTTCAGATATGCTTCTTCTGTAAAGGACGGCTCCCAGTATTTTGTGCTCCTGATTGTGACAGACGGTGTTATCTCAGATATGGCTCAAACGAAGGAGTCTATAGTTAACGTAAGTAGGAGTCATTTAGTCTTGGGCTGGCTACGTAACAGCATGGTGCTACTCAGGTTGAGACTAGCGTCTAGTTGACTTCACAGTGAAACAAAATGCCCATGCCTTTGGGACCAATTGCATTTTAACTTTACTCAGACAACTCAGACCCATTTGTACCATTACTAGAAATCCATAAAGACTAAGCTAAGAGTGTGGATAACATGAGTTGTAACAAAATTATTTCAAAAAAAAATTTTTTAAAACGAAATAGCACTACCTTCATGTGCATGAGGATGTTTATCTATATTAGTTTGATGTACATGTGCACAATGTTACAATTTTGCACAAAATATTTCTTAATATTCACATTTCAGTTATGGGAGAACTTTGCTAATTTCTATTTCTATAGAACTGGATGGGAACTGGACTTGATTCAAAACCATGTTTCTCATTATAATTCCTAATTGTGTTATAGTTAGCTAGAGGCCCAGTGCATGAAAATTCATGCACTGGAGGGGGGCTCCCTCAGCCCGGCCTGCCCCCTCTCACAAACCAGGAGCCTTAAGGAGGAGACCCGGCAATCGGGAAGGCGACTCCCCATCACACCTCTGCTGATGCCACAGCCAGCAGCACAAGCCTCAGCCAGCCCTGGTTACCTGAGCCTCAGACAGCTGGGCAGCTGCCATCCAAGGCTTGCCTGCACCTCGGGCTGGCCCAGGGCGGCTAGGCAGCCAACATGAGGCTTGCCTGTGCCTTGGGCATCAGCTGGGCAGCCGCCATCAGAGGCTTGCCTGCGCTTTGGGCCAGCCCTGGGCAGCTGGGGTGCTGAGGGGACTGGGGGACTCCAGAGGCAGGCATGCATACCTGCCACCCTGGCAGGCCTGAAGGGACTAGATGCCACCATCTTGTGACTGTGGGCACTGCCATCTTTGAGGGCAGGACAGTTAATTAGTATATTCCCTCCTTATTGGCTGTGGGCGCCGCCATCTTTGAGGATAGGGCAGTCAATTAGCATATTCTCTCCTTATTGGCTGTGGGCTTCGCCATCTTTGTGATGGCATGAGAGTCAATTAACATATTCCCTCTTTATTAGATAGGAGGGTGTTTTATTGTCTTCATTGTTAGTCTATAATCTATAAAGTTTACATTTACTAGATTATCTATGTATATAAAAGCCTAAGTGACCATTACGACAGGTTGACTGAACAACTGGTCAACTTGTTGCTATTGCACACACTGACCACCAAGGGGCAGATGCTCAGCATAGGAGCTGCCCCCTGGTGGTCAGTGTGCTCCCACAGCCAACCTCCCGCGCTGGCCAACCTCCAGCAGTCCCTCCCCCCGGCCAGCTGGCCCCGATTGGCCCCAATTAGGACTTGGAGAGATGGCCCTGATTGACCCCAATCATCGGCCAGGCTGAGTAACCCCACCCATGCACAAATTCATGCACCCCGCCTCTAGTAATTAATAAAATTATTTCTGATTTTAGTTCCCTTTCATATTCAGGTTTAGCAATGTTTGGCACACAGTAGACACTTAGTAAAAATGGGTTGCATGAATGTTTATCATACCTCATAATTATTAATAGCATGGAAAAAATACAATTAGATATCTGTTATGAGCAAATAGGTTCATATAGGGGCAAAAATCAAATACTTTATATACATATGCTTAGAAAAACTAAATATGAAAAGGAAGAGGAGGAGTTAAAGTTCACATATTTATTTGTTTATTTTTAAATCTTGATTTCCCTAATATTCTGATCAGTGGCATTAGTGTACACTTTAATATGGACTTAATAATTTAAATTTAAATTAACAGTCATGATGCACTGAGGAACAATTATTTTTAATTCAATGGCCTTCATAGATAAAGATGTGATTGCTATAGTACTGCATCTGTCTGTTGCTAGAGCTTACATTTTTACCATTAAAGTATTTAATGTGATGATGTCATTTAAGTGATACATATAATGAGAAAGCCTGCCATAATATATTCAGTATCCCTCACAATCTCATGGATATTTAATACATAATTTAATCATACTAAGAATAACTTTCTATAAATGAGGTAGAATAGAATACTGCTGTTTCATAAATATGGTAACCCTTTCCCCTTTAGCAACTAAAAGATATTTTAGAAGAGATAGAACATGAAAAAAGAGAGATCAAGGATACCCAGTGTCATCTTATGTAGATTTTGGTTGATAGTAGCAAGTGAAAACTAAAGCTAAAGCTTTTATTTTTTTTATATTATCCAAGGCTGGTCATTGCTGAGGACTGCCCCACTGAATCAGCATATGTACAGAGTTGGGAAAGCATAGGCATGGAATTAAGTATATTATCTGGTAGTTATTTTAAGTATCTTCAAAACTACTTTAATGAACATCTGTGAAAAATATAAACTAAAACAGGATATTAAATTTTTCTTAAATCTTAATTCTTTTCTTAAGAACTCAATTTCTTAATTGTGAACTAATTGTGTATTCTTTTCGAAGGCTTCAAAACTTCCAATGTCAATAATTATAGTTGGTGTTGGACCAGCAGAATTTGATGGTAAGTAATATAATTTCAGTAGTATTCCTTGGGAGTTTATTTAATCTGAGTCATCATGCCTTTAAGTTTCTATCACTCTTTTTAAAAATTTTGAATGTGAGTGTGCATGTAGATTTTCATATAATGTCCATGTACACTAGGCATAAATATAAATATCTCACCATGAAGTCTGTTTAGGTGAGCAAATTAAAATATTGTCTCTTGAGTAGAGCATTATCTTTCTAATATAGATGCGTGCAACATGTATTTTTTCATTTTAGTAGAGATGGTTTGTACTTAAAGATAATATTTTTTAAAGACTTACAGAGTGATAAATTGAGTTTTTGTTCCCAAGGCAAATTACTCTCTGAGTTTCCTAAAAACCTTTAGGAATAAAAACTAAATTAATAAATCATTAGATTGTGAATAGAAATGTTCACAGTATGCTTCGGGAATGGATTTTCAGACCCTGGCTAGTTGATAGACATTAGCTTTAAAAATACTTAAGTTCTGGCCGAAACTGGTTTGGCTCAGTGGATAGAGTGTCGGCCTGCGGACTGAAAGGTCCCAGGTTCGATTCCGGTCAAGGGCATGTACCTGGGTTGCGGGCACATCCCCAGTAGGAGATGTGCAGGAGGCGGCTGATCGATGTTTCTCTCCCATCGATGTTTCTAACTCTCTATCTCTCTCCCTTCCTCTCTGTAAAAAATCAATAAAATACTTTTTAAAAAAAAATACTTAAGTTCTGTCATATGAAAACAGAATGAAAATGGAACTGACCATACAGTGGTTCTCAACCTGTGGGTCGCAACCCTTTCACAGGGGTCACCTAGACCATCGGAAAACACATATATAATGACATATTTTTTTGTGATTAATCACTATGCTTTAATTATGTTCAATTTGTAACAATGAAATTGGGGGTCACCACAGCATGAGGAACTGTATTAAAGGGTCACGGCATTAGGAAGGTTGAGAACCACTGAAAGGAGACTTTATATAATTATGCTAAATTGACTTACTGGGAGTTTTGTTTGGGCTTAAGCCTTGTTCAGATGCTAACTAAGTGACAGGTGTTTGTGTAACTTGTAATCTGGGCAAACTTCATTCAGAATAGTCTGTTACTAGTTATCTGGTGAATTTCTTCAAGAGAACTTTATACTGGACAGCACCGGTATGACTTCGTAACATTTACCTGGTTCAGGTGTTTTAGATTAACAACACTTTCTTTAGCTTGGCATTTTGGAAATGAAAATAATTTTAGACTATTTGGAACAACCTCTGGTATGTTACAAGGTAATTTAGGCATACAGGTACTGATGTTAGTATGATTATCACTGGATTGATTCTCTGTTAACCACCAGTGCCTTCTCTGTAAGGGTAGTATGGATCTGTCCATCTCAGATAAAGAACCGCAGGGCAAGTTATATTGGTGACTCCGAAAATTCCTTTCTTTCATTCTATGCTTGGCTAGTCATCCTTTTCATCATTATAATCTTCCATTTTCTAAAGCAGAGGTCATTTAGTCTGATGGCTGCTGCTTCTGCTAATATTTTCTTGTCGCGGGGTATTTGCATCTGTTTGCGTCATCTTTCAGGCATCAATATGACACATTTCTCTGGAGTCAGGAAACCTAAAACACATCTTTCTTCTTAATGCTTTGTACACTTGATTGTTTGCATTAATTAGTGATAGACCAAGATCCACAAACTTCACCCATTGCTAGGTTACAATAACCCATGTTTTTTTCTTCAGTCACTAATTTGCTTTTGCCTCTCAAGGATACACCTCTGATAGGGCACATCTCAGGTCTCCCAGACTCCCATGGAAGTCCACCACTACATGTGTCACCTCAGGGATGGGGAACACTAGCACCTGCTCATCAACAACCCCCCCACAACCCCCACACATATTCATCCTTGTTTGAATACAAAGCCACTGACCCTTCCTAGTCATAGACCGTATTTCTACTTACTACACAAGACAGCTATTTGTTTTCTTCTTTTCTGTAGTTCCCAGTGAATTATTTATTAGGATTTGAGGTGTGATAATTCATCATTTTCCTCTCTGACTTCCTGAAGTAAAAAAAAAAAAAAATGCAGGAAACAGAAACTAGAATATAAGCTTTATTTCTAGCGCTGCAGAATTGGAGGATTTGGGTTAACCTGTGCACAGAGGCAGACTTCTCGCTACCTTTTCCCCCCAAGATTAAATGACCTCACCCTTATCTCCAAGCCTACTCCATCCAGGGGCTAAGTCTTGCCTATTAAGCCTGCTCCAGAGAGGAACTGCCTTCACTCTGAGGATAGGCAGTTCCAAAAAAGAGAGGTTCAAGGTCAGTTTCTTCTAATAGTAATCCTATGAATCCTGCCTCTTTCTATGTGGAAAAGTGAGTGAAGATTGTAGACAAAGAAGGAAGTTGCCTTCCCAGTAGAATTCTATCCTGGGAATTAGAGTGAAACTTTCCTCTGGGGAACATTTGAACAGAGATTTGGGATCCTGCTCTCACCATGATGGAAGTTTAAATAGAGTGGAAAGTCTTCCAGGCCTAGTACTAGAAAAGTAGGCTATTCCACCAGGAGACAGTAGATGCTTCTCTAAAGGATTTTTTTTCTTTCCTCTCATGGCTAAGAAGAAAAGGACAGGATACTCATGTTTAAGATAGAAAATTTCCAACTTGCATTCAAATTGCTGCTGTCTTTTTAAAATATGTATATATATATATGTATGTTGTATTGAGAGGAGAGAAGGAGTGGGAGAGAGAGAGAGAGAAAGAGAGAGAGTGAGAGAGAGAGAGAGAGAGAGAGAGAGAGAGAAACATCAATGATGAGAGATAATCATTGATAGGCTGTCTCCTACGTGCTCCCTACAGGGGACTGAGTCTGAAACCCAGGCATGTGCCCTGACAGGGAAACAAACCTGGTTCATGGGTCAACGCTCAACCACTGAGCCACATTGACGAGGCAGATTGCAGTGGTCTAATCAGAAGAGCCTTTCTCCGGGCTCTTCCAAGTCTACCATAGAGTAACTTTATATGCCACACATATACACTGACATAGGAAAAAAGTGACATAAAACTTGCAGATTTTATCAGGTAACCACCTAAATCCAACATCTACACATTTTTAGCCAGAAGGGCATTGTTTGCATGGGCAAGAAAGGTAATATTTTGCCATCCATTCTTTGAAGGTTGAGAAAATAAGAAACTATTAGATTAGTGAGTATTCAAATTTCTTACTTTTATATTTTAATTTTTTTGTACTTTAATAAGAACAGTTTACAACCATCTCTAAATCCCCCCCGCCCCCATGACTTTTCATTCCTTTATAAAAAGCACCGTCATTAAGAGAAGGATTTTTCAAGGTGGGATTTCTTTATCCTTAAAAGGCAAAAAGGCAAATTGAAGCAGCATCTGGCTACCTGCTTTGATCATTAGGAGAATGGACACCTAAAAGGGGCTCGGACTTCGTCCCATCTCCCATGGCGAGAAAGTAGCGCTGGTCTGTCTCACATTGTTTTTCCAAGGGCAAGTCCTGGTGGGACCTGGGGCTTATAACATCAGGACCCGATGGTCTGGAAACCTGAAGGGAGAACATTACCCTCCCACCACCTGCCCCCTATTTCTTTTCTCCTTGCTAGCAGCAGTGTAGTATTTCTACATATAGACCTTTAACCCAAAACACATGCTGGAAAGTGAGACATCCTTTATAGCAGTGGTTCTCAACCTTGGCTGCACATTAGAATCACCTGGGAATCTTCTTAAAATCCTGATTTCTGGGCCTCATCCTCCGGAAATTCTGTTTCTTTGTTACTAATATTGTGGCCTCACCCCATAACAAAGAAACAGACTTTCCAGAGGATGAGGCCCAGAAATCAGAATTTTAAAAAGATTCCCAGGTGATTCTAATGTGCAGCCAAGGTTGAGAACCGCTGCTTTATAGGATCTCATTCTAGTTATTCAGTTATTGCCTGACTGACTGTCATTTTCTTTAATTAGTAAATTAGATAATAAAGAAGACGTTTTGGTGGCATGTCATCATCCATATACATTTATGTCTCAAAGTAATATGAAAATTTTGAAAACAAACCTTAACCGAAAAGAGGAATTAACTCTTGAAAATATTTGAGTATAATGAATTCTCTTATTAACATTCCTAATGAGTAGGAAAGAAAAAAATAGGCCTTTTTAAAAATAAGCTAATTACCTTATACATTTTACTAAATCAAGACATATATTGTATATTTAAGCAAACTGAGTGGTGGCTCTCTATCAGTTATGTGTGCTAGCAATACTTTAGCCCAGACACTGATTCATGAACATGTATAGAAAAAGTAAAATGTAAAACAATGTTTTTAATCCAAATTCATTATCCACACACTAAAGAAAATAACAAAAGCCTGGCTGGTGTGGCTCAGTGGTTGAGTGTTGACCTGTGAATCAGGAGTCACAGTTTGATTCCTGGTTAGGGCACATGCCCAAGTTGCAGGCTCGATTTCAGGTAGAGGGGCATGCAGGAGGCAGCTGATCAATGATTCTTTGATGTTTCTATCTATCGCCCTTCCTCTCTGAAATACCTACAAAATATTTTTAAAAAATCTTTAAAAAATGGTGAGGATTGTATTCTGATTGAACAATGTTTTTTGGAGGGTTAGGAGGCAAACATAATTGCAAGTGGCTCTCTGTAGTCTAGTGAATGTCATGTATATACAAAATGAATTATCAGCAATAAAATTATACTTTAAGCACAAATTAGCATTCCTTATGTAATTAATTATTTAGAGAATTCTGGCTGAAAACCTAATAAACTCTGGAAAATGTTCTTAATTGCAGCATAACATTACTGTATCAGCAGATGAGCCATTTTATCACAGCACTCCCAAATACCCTCTGATATTTGTGATGTTGAAATTCTCCTTTAACCAACAAAAAATCAAGCCTCAGAAAAATCGTACTTTATCTAAGCAGTACAAGGGCAGAGCAAATGTCTCTTTATTGTTCAATCTATGTTTAAAGTGGGAATTGGGCAATATGGATATATAGCTTTGTTATAGTTTTGATAAGAATGAAGTTCAGCCCAGCCTAAGTGGCTTAGTGGTATTGTCCCATTAACCAGGTGGTCACGGCTCAATTCCTGGTCAGGGTCAGAGCACATGCCCAGGCTGTGGGTTCAATCCCCAGTAGGGGGCATGCAGGAAGCAGCCAGTCAATGATTCTCTCTCATCATTAATGCTTCTATCTCTCTCTCCGTCTCCCTTCATCTCTGAAATCAATGAAAATATACATTTTGAAAAAGAATAAAGTTCAAATTGTTATTGGGAATTCTATGATGACTAGCACCAAGCTTCTTAGTTTAGAAAGAAAAACTAAAATGGAATGTTTTAGTATCAATTGCTCAGTCCTGTAAGCACGTGACCCCGGTTTGAGAACCCCTGGGATGGAGAGATGCACCTGATGACTGCTCTCTCCTGCACTGGCTCTTCTCGTCTGTCAAAGCGTCACCTGAGGCGCTGGCCTGTTTTCTTCATTTGTGAAATTTACCCTCCATCAGGTTCTGTGGGAGAAATGATTGCGAAGATGCAGGGGATCAGCAGCTTTTTGACTTTACGTAGGACGTTGTGCTACTTCATACGTCTTGATTTCTGTATTGCCTACGTTGTTTTAGTTAGTATATGGCTAAAATACACTGGATAAATAATTCTTTTTTATTTTCAAGCAATGATTGAGTTGGATGGAGATGATGTAAGAGTTTCCTCCAGAGGAAAATATGCCGAAAGGGACATTGTGCAGGTAAGAAATTTAATGAAAATTATTTATTTTGTTCATAGTGAACAGCTCTTGTTAAATAAACAACTTTAAGTTGAAATGATGAGTGTCAGGTTCTGTTTAATTTAATTGGTGGGTTCTCTGTGAGATGCCTGTTAAGTATTAGGGCCTAGAAAAAGCACCCATGCTTTCCCCTGGACTTTAGGTTCACAATATGTAAGTAAATTATCAATAATTTATTTTATTGCTATTTTATTATTACCTTCTTCATTATTACCAGAAAATAGTGAGAGTTTTAGTAAAATTAGAATCTAGAAACGTAATGAACTTTTTAGTAATGCTTATCTACTCATTTTTTAGTCTGCAACAAAGACTAAAAGTATTTTTAAACAGCTGATATATATTTAGAGTAGATAAATTTAGTATAAATGAACCAAAAATGTAGATATTTTCATACTTTCTTTGTAGATTATGATTAGAAAGTGGAGAAATACATTTAAAATTATGTATAAATATATAAATTATATGTAAATAATATATAACCATAAATAAATCACAATATATAAAATAATAAAGTATGATTCACAATTCTCTTAAAATTTTAAAAGAATGCTTAACTAAAGCCTACTATTCAAGGAGTGGCTTGAAAGAAAATAATTAGTAACCAATATAATTAAAATTTATAGTTGAAAACAAGGAGTTAATTCAACTAAAGTTCTGCATGTATTACAGCCTCCATATTTTTAGGGTGCCAGAAGAGAAAAAAGACTATGAAGTCTACCTTCTTAAATAGAAAAGGGAAGAAGGTGTCAGTACCATTGAAGCACATGACATGAAAGTTTGGGAGGAGCAAACAATGGACTTTAGCATTTTCTCTTAATTAATAAACTATATATTCACCCATAATACAGTCATTAAGAGAATCTAACTTGGAATTCGACAGAAATTGGTTCAAATCCTGGATTGTCCAACTATGAAAACTTGGACAAGCTTTCTAAATTCAGTGTACTGGCATTGTTATAACGATCAAATGAGAAAACATATATGAAATGCATTCCTGAAATAGTAAAATACAACAAAAAATGATTCAAATAATTTCAGGGAGAATATAACATAAAGTAATTTGTAAAAATTAATTGGCTAAATTTTAAAAAGCGTTGTTCTTAGTCTGTCAGCAAAATTTAATTTTCAATGAGAAACATTTTTTAAGATAATTAAATATGACATATTTTTTAACCTAATGTTCTTAGTAGAGTAAAAAGCACATGTGTGCGCACACACACACATGAATGATGAGGTTAAAAGCAGCTAAGAAAAGGAACATGGTAATGTGGTCATCTATTTAAGAATCCCATGGTGTTTTGTTTTCATAATTAGACACATGATTATTCACCTGCACCTCATTAGCATAATTATAGGTTTAAGTAATTACATCTTATCTGAAAGCTTTCCACAATGTCTGGCTCACAGTTTCAAAAAATTAAATTACTAATGTGAAGTATGAATTTGAAGTCCTTTAGAATGTGTTATGTTGCTGGTGTAATGCACTTTTACAAAGTTAGCAGAGGCAACCCCGTATCTCATACTATTATCTAAATGATGCTTATGAGAAACTTGGTATTTCTTAAGATTGTCCATATTGTTAAGGTTTTCTTTAAAAGGGCTAATATCTTATGTTGGTGACAACCAGCAGTTCTTATTATAAATATAAAACAAAAATTCACTTGAAAGTATTTAGTCTCTCAATGGATATCCTATATTGGACAGAATATTGCTATAGGACTCAAATCTATGAAGTAATATTGTGGGCACTCTGACCTTGAACAAGTCAATAAATCTCTTTAAGCTTTTGTTTCATTACCTCTAAACTCTAAATTCTTTCATCTTTGCCTTTCTTATGATGTTGTGATTCTCAGAGGAAGTAAAAATCATGAAATACCTTCTTACTTACTAGTATAAGCATTGATACTCAGAATCCTTAAGACGAGTCCACTACCATAAAATGATACTGAGATCCCCAAAGGTTTTGAAGGGACCTGGGGAAATCAGCTAAACACTCAAGAGATTTTACCCCATAAAGTTGAACTGAAAGAACTGAGATATTACAGATTCTGAGCATGAAATTAAAATGTTCCCAGACGATTAGTAGCCTCGTGAGTGACGGTTAGACCTTGGCTTACATGCCTACAGTTCAGGAGATTTGATGTGTTTTCTCAAATTTCATGCAGAAGTTTCTAAATGGTGATTAGTCTTTTAAAAATAGTAAGCAAGGTAAAAATTTATATATCTTATTGTATTTAAGAAGAATTAGCATCTCCTCTCTCTCCTTAAATAAGATTTTAAAAACATTCCAACAACCTCTACCATCCACTAAAATATTTTTAGATGACTTATATTCAAGACTAGAAATTTCCTTGAGCCTTGTCTGGTTAGATCTCAGTCCTTAGAGAGTCTGGGGTTTGATGCCTAGTCAAGGACACCTTGATTGCAGGTTTGATCAGGGCGCAAGCAGTAGACAACCAATTTCTCTCTCCCTCTCCCTCTCCCTCTCCCTCTCCCTCTCCCTCTCCCTCTCCCTCTCCCTCTCCCTCTCCCTCTCTCTCCTTCCCTTCCCTCCCTTCCACTCTCTCTAAAAAACAAATCCATAAAAAACATATCCATGGGTGAGGTTAAATAAGTAAATAAATAAATAAAAAGACTTTTCCTTGAATAGTTGGGGATATAGGAGTTACAAGAGCATACCAAGAATAACAATTCCAGTCCCTCCATCATCAGAAAATATCGAAGCCATCATAATGCTATAAACTCTGTTGGCTAAAATACTATCAGAAAATAGGGTCTATTTAGTCTCTCTTACCTTTTCACTACTTTCAAGTTTTTTACATGTTGAGGCTAATTAAGTTAATGCACAGCAAACAAAAGCCCACATTTCTTAAATGGACAAAACCCTAAGGCTGCAAATAATAGTAGGCAGCTGAATTTCAGTAGCTAATTAGGGGTAATAGATAGGGTTTTCATTATATTGTCAAATCTTAAGTGGCACCCAACTTCATTCCAATTAATCATTTATTAAGTCCTTCATGTGCTAGGTAGGCTAAGAGCTATAGCATTACTTCACTCAGTCCTTAATTGACTGTGAGACAGGTACTTTGATTACCATATTTGTAAAAGAAGAAATGAAGTTTAATTCCTCTTGTTCGTAGTCACAAAGCCAGTAAGAACTGGAGTCACGATTTAATCTTAAGGTGTTTAATTCTAAAATTTTTAACAAATATTCTGTATAACTTTGATTCTAAATCCTAAATCCTAAACAGCATTTAAGAGTCTCCATGCCCTGACTCCAATCTTCCTGTTTAGCTAAACACACACACACACACACACACACACACACTTTGTCTAAACAAATAGGACTATTAACTATCTTTGCATCACACATTTCTATTGTTCTTTCTCTTAGTTTTTATTGTCACTTTATTGGAATAATCTTCCTCCTCACTGGGCTGACTAAAATTCTACATTTTGAAATTTCCCAGTATACAGCCTTGTGTAATGGCCTGTCTCCACACACTTGAACTAATTTCCCCACCTTTTTTTCCTACTTTTTTCACCTATCACGTTATATCTTCATAAAAATACTGGACAATTTTTGCCTTGTAATAATTTATAAATAAGGAAACTGAAGCCCAAGATGGGGTGTTAAACAACTTATACAAAGCTGTTTAGATCATAAATTGGTAGATCCAAATTTTCAACAAAGTTCTGATTCCAAAACCTGTGTTCTTTTTGTAATCAATACACCTACTCTGTAATGAAGATTATTAGGATCTGTTCTCCTTTTCATATTTCTATCAGGGTTAATTTAAAAGAGTAAGATTAATTTGGGTTTAAATAATGACAGATATTTATAGCTTTCTGATGTTGGGTAAATTCATTAAACTGTCTAAGTTTCAGTTTCCTCTTCCGTAAGTTCAAAACATGGAGAGCATGCTTATAAAAATTAGTGTAAGATCTCTTAGCAAAAAGCCTCCCACTGGCGAGTTGCTCAATAAATGCATTAATATCAGTATCAGTTTTTATTATTAGTTAGTATGTTGGCATAATCCAGTCAGAAGGCATTTTAGGTCACTATTTCATAGTGTCTGGATCTTGACATATGACACTGTGGTCAGCCTTATGTGTGATTATATTCATTGTCTTGGTATTCAATCTCATATGACTATGGTATAAATAGTAAGCAGGATAAGATCCTATGGTTTCTATCCTAAAACTTAAGTGAGTTATTTTCTTAAATTCTATGTATTCATTTGCTTGTTGGGCTATGGATTGGCCATTGTGTATGAAGCAATGTCATTTCTCTTGGTTGCCTACAGATGCTCGCCAGCCTATCATTTCCTTAAAAATTACATTTAAATCATATTTTCCATTAAATGGAGAATAATAACCTTGAAGACTTATACTTGAAAATCACTAATGGAGCTCTGCACAGTAGGAACAATCTAGTAAAATTGAGCAGAACAGCAACTAAAAGCCCATTTACCCAAACTAATTTAAACTTGTTTTCATAAATAGTCAAAGCTGGCCATTAGAGCAGCTGTGAAAAACATTTTCCTCAGAGTGGGTGGGTGCTAAGAGAAAGATGTAGAGTATCAAGGACATAGTATATTTCTACAAAACAGAATGCACTTATTGGTATTCTTCTTATGAATGTGATAAATTAGTGCAAGTGAAAATTGATTTATTCCTCTAACCCAAGCATTTTAAGGGTCCAAGTGAATTTGCGATAATAGTCAACGATCTCCATTCACAAATGTGTGAGCATTATTCTGAAGAGGAGGTCCCCAAGTATGGTGATCAGAAATGAGTGATTAAAAGAGATTATAAACAGAGTGGTCTGAGATGTTAAGGGGAAAGTTGTGACTGTAGAAGGGTTTGAGCAATAGTTTAAGTGAGAGGGCATATATTTTTCATGAAAACTGTAAGATTGAACATTAGTACCAAGTAGAGGGAATGAAGAGTGACTTGTCATTTTTCATTTCTCAGGAGAATACTTCCTGACATGACTGAGTTGATGAATGTCTCTTTGGAAAAGGTTTAGATAATCTAGGTTATGAGTAGAAAGTTCTCAACATTTTTTTTCTACACCCAACACACATGAGACCCAACTTGCTATTACAGTGATTTTCAACCCGGGGCAGTCCCTTAATACTCAGGGCATATCTGTGCCGCCACCTAACAAGCATGTTAAATGTGATATATATGTATATATTATTATCTGTTATTTACAAAAGTATTTTTAGGTAAGTATAACTGTATATACATTGTGAGAACAATGATCATGGTTCTTAGTTTTGATATCCCAGAATATTGTAACATTCTTAAGAATACATATTAATTTAATAAAAAATTTAACACATCTTATAGCATTTGCTGGAAAGGTGAAACAACAGGTGTTTGGGTATGTGTGCATTTTTTCAAATTATAAGAGAAAGTTTATTTAGAAAGTTACAGAGGTAGTAGAAGTAAGCCAGCTGGGCTGCGTAGGCCCAGGAAACAAGTTATAAAAGCAAAGAAAGGGCCCCTGGAGCTTAGGAGAGGGAAAGGCAAGGTAATGCAGGGGGTACGGGGGATGGTGAGGGGGAGAAGAAGGGAAGGGGAAGAGAAAGGCCCAAGTATGTTCCAGAGATGGAGAGTGCAAACTGGGTCCTTCATCTTGAGGGTTTTTTAACAGGTGTTTTAAAATTACAAAAAGACAATGAATTACTATTTTAGATTACAATACTGATATTGTACTTAAATCTGAAAGAGATCAAATTAATAAGAATGTAAATATAAAACTTTTTTACAAAACATATTTCTTTATTGATGAGGAAGGGAGAGGGAGAGAGAGATAGAAACATCAATGATGAGAGAGAATCATTGATCGGCTGCCTCCTGCATGCCCCCCACTGGGGATGAAAAGCCCGCAACCCAGGCATGTGCCCTTGGCCAGAATCGAACCTGGGACCCCTCAGTCCACAGGCTGACGCTCCATCCACTGAACCAAACCAGCTAGGGCATAAATATAAAACTTTTAAAAAGATAGTTTTATATTTATATTGAACATGTAATTAAATATAAATTGATGAATAATAATGATAATAATAACTATTATATATAGTACATATTATGAGTTAAATATGGTTTTAAGCACTTTACATGGTAACTTACTTATATAATAACCTAATAAATAGGTATTATTATTATCCTCATTTTATGAAAGAGGAAACCAAGGCAAAGAGTGAAAAATAACTTGTCCAAGTTCATGCAGCTAATAAGTAGAAGAACCAGCCAGTGAACCTAGGAAATCTAATTCCAGGGTTTGTGAGAATAGTGGTGAAAAGGTAAGTGAGTTTGATACCCCTAGTGTAGAAGAAAGGTAAAGAATTAAATAAAAATACAAGGCAACTCTAGGTAAAGGAAAGATAAGGAAGGCCAGATTTCCTTCTCCCTTAAGGCAGTATCAACTATTTCCCTAAAATGCAGGTATTAGCTACATATTTTTTGGGGGGATGAATCCGTTAAGAAACAGCTTAAAAGATAATTAGATGTATACTAAACCTTACTAATATTACTAAATGTTAATTTTTAAAATACTATACCTTTTAAAATAAGGATGAAGTAAATTATAGCTACAATTAGGCATATTTTTTCATTAACCCTTAACTATGTTGATTCCTATTGTCTCACTTATTTAATCATAGTTTCAGAGAGAAAGTAGACCTTAGCTTTTTTTTTCACCTCTTTGATTTTTTTTATTAAAAACATCAAGTTTCATCCATATAGTTAGGTAATACAACTTCACAAAAGTTCACATCCTCCACTTCTCAGCTGAAAATGATATTCTATTAGTTTTTTCTTACCCTTACTTAGCTACTTTCAGGGTAAGAGTAAGATCTGTCACCTTTCTAGCACAATTTTCTAAAAAGTTGAGTTTTCTTCCTCCGACAGAGAGGGGAAAATTATTGTCATATAGGTCTGCTTCCGCCCACTTTAGCCCTATCCTGTATTTCAAGTTCCCACTAATGCGAACTATGAATTTCATACTCATGTCCCTTTGATTTGATGCTCTAGTTCTAATGGAAAATACTTTACATTGTGTTTAGGAGTCTTTAACGATACACATTTTTTTTTACTCTGCATTGGGTAGTAGTTTTGCTTTGAAATCTGAATTAGACATGGATTAACTCCATTGGACAGAAAGTGAGCCCTGAAGAGGTTCAGTGCTCCATCATATTGGGAGTCAGGCTAGGTAGAGAACTCAGAACTGCAAAACACATACAGGTAGCAACATGATGGGCAAGGAGAGGAGTTATTGGGGGGCAGGGGACATAGAACACAAATACACAATTTTGTTGTTGTTGTTAATCTTCACTTGAGGATATTTCTTCCATGATGAGTAGAGAGAGTGGAAGAGAGGAGGAGAGTCAGAGAGAGAGAAACACTGATGTGAGAGACACATCGATTGGTTGTTTCCCACACAATGCCTGACCAGGGCCGGGGATTGAGCCTGCAACCAAGGTACTTGCCCTTGATGGGAATTAAACCCGGGACCCTTCAGTCTGTGGGCTGACGCTCTATCCACTGAGCCAAACTGGCTAGGGCAGAAAGTTTTACGTTAATACTAATTTAATATCACAGAGATAATCTGGTTTTGTCGGAGAAAGAGGCATCAATTGGTTGTCTCCCACATGGCCCAACCAGGATTGAACCAGAAATCTAGATACATGTCCTTGACCAGGCATCAAATCCACAACCCTTTGGTAATGTACTGACACTCTCACCAATGAGCCAAACCAACCAGGGCTTCATCCCTTTTTAGGTAAAGTTTATATTAGAAAGTTATGGTCACTGTTATAATTGTTGTTAATGAACCAAATGTCTTTACCAGGCATAGTAATTATTGTCCACCTCACCAGAATTCTGATCTTCTCTGATACTCCTACAACCAGATATTGACATGTGCTGATTTTTTGTGTCTATTAACTACCATGCTGGAGTCTGTGAACTAACTTTCGTTCACCTCTGCTTTCTAGTTTGTGCCTTTCAGGGATTATATCGACAGAAGCGGAAACCACATACTGAGCATGGCTAGACTGGCTAAGGATGTCCTAGCTGAGATCCCTGAGCAGTTTCTCTCTTACATGAGGGCCCGAGGAATCAAGCCATCGCCGGCGCCTCCCCCGTACACCCCACCTACACACGTGTTACAGACTCAGATATGACTGTGCTCCAAACGTTCGTGTTAACTACATGTCAGTTGGAACTGCTGAGTCAGGCTTGGTCCTGGTGCTCTGTAAGGAACCAGGGAATGGAACCGTTCTCCGCTTGGCTTCAGCAGTCCTGGTTAATAGGCTTTCTGGGATCCAAACTTATTCTCTTCCTAAACCAAAACTGTAAATATGGTTGTTGCATGAGCAACAGAAACATTGTTTGAATGCTTGAAGCAAAATATGGATGTCTTCTCTGAATCTTTACCTTTTTTTTTCTTTTTTTTTTTGGACAGAAACAGCTAATTTCCAATGTGTTGTTGGGAAAAAGCACAAACTCT
The DNA here is from genome assembly GCF_000327345.1 of Myotis davidii. Lineage (NCBI taxonomy): Eukaryota > Metazoa > Chordata > Mammalia > Chiroptera > Vespertilionidae > Myotis > Myotis davidii. The sequence goes on from NW_006293951.1 coordinate 1,444,497, forward strand.
GTTTTTAACTCAAATATTGTCCTCGACTGCTGTGTGTATTGGGAAGCAGTCTCTCTGTATCAATGTTTACATGTTCCTACTTTTTAAATTTCAATACTTTTATAACTGTTCTTAAGAATAAGAGTTTTGAATATTGAATCCTTTGTCTTCTAAATTGCAATAGCTATAATTACAAGAGCAATATCTCTTTGAATGACTGTCTGGACAAATACAGTCGCAAACAAAGGAAAGGGAAGATACGTTCATATTTCTTCCGTGAGTGAGTTGTTTTATGAAGCTGCATCTGCTCGGTAGTCAGTTCCTCTGCGTTGGCCAAGGATGGGAGTTCAGCTTAGCAGGTGTGTATCCTGTAAGAACATGCATTTTCCATGGAGTTTGGGTTCTAAATTTAGACTGCAGTCAGTTTATGTTTTGTGCTGCTAAGTAGACATCTTTAAAAAGTCAAAACGTTGTGAACTGTAAATGCACAGAAAATACTGTGTGTTTGTGTAAAAAGTAGCATCTTTATATTATAATGCTATTTAGAAAGACTAAAACCCAAAATATTTAACTGTGAACCATGTAGCAGAAGTTTTAAAACTTTTTATTCCACTATATCTTGTCTAGATATTTTAATTCAAAGGGATACTGTCTCTCTTTCTGGTTTCCTATCACCTTTCCACGTTGCCACACAGGGTGCACAAGCTGGAAGTTTTTTTGTGAAATTCCCAGTGAAATATACACAACCATGTGACTTAGTGCACAACACATTTGTGAAATAACCTACTCCTATATACAAACCTGCCTGTCCGCAATTAATTGTGAAGAGTTTTTGCACGTACAGTTTTTACAAGAATTACAGTTTTGTGATGTTGTGTCCAAATTAAAGCATTTCTTTAGAACAAATGGCCTTAAATTCTCACAGAATTCCTGGAAATGATTGTGAATTGCCTTCAAATAATAGAAAAGTGTATTTATTTATTTTTTCTTTTGTGTCAACAATGTAACTGCTTTATAACATTTTTCCTTATATATTTACTACTTGGTTTATTTTTACTGTATGTTGTTCTCTTTGTCCCAAGTTGACTTAGGGTGACTTTTATAAGCATGAAACTATTTTACTGAAAAGAAAAATATATACATCCACATATCTAACAGTATCAATATAATATAATTATGTAATATTAAAGTGTCCATTTTTAAGTACGTATTAAAATCTTTAAAAGGATAACTATTTGCTCTGTAAATTTTATTCATAATGACATGGAGTCGGATGACTTCCTTCACTGAGCTTAAATATTTATGCCAGTATAGTTTATTAACCTACATATTTTTTATGTATCTTCATCAGTCCAAAATAACAAAAATAAATGAAGTCAATATTATTTTTTTCTTTCTTTCTTGTCAAGTATCAGTGATTTTTTTCCTTTGAATTGATAAGCGAAAATGAAAGATGTGCCCTTTCCTACCTAAATAAGTGTGCCCAAGCCTAGCAGGGGTAAATGGCTAACCATGGGGAAATCTCAGCTACAAACCTATCTTTGGTATGACTGTTAATAATTATCAGAAGCCTACACGATGTTAGTTCTGTGGGTAAGATTAGAAAATACCTAGTCTTGTCTTGCCATTGCCTAAAAGATGAAACCAAGACTGAGGGGCTGAGAGGTTTATCCAAGACTGCATAACTAGAGCGGAGTTTGTCACCATTGCGAAAATACTGGTTATGACTCCCGAAATGTTGTGAAAGTTGCCGTTAGGGGCTGTGCAATGACAAATGCCACAGAAGGTTGCTTGCCGTTGCTGTGCACCTCACTCCACCTTCCCACCCAATATCCATTGCCTGTGCGAATACCTGAAAGTTATGTAAAAACCGGCAACAATAAAAAATATATTTAAAAATGGGGGGAAAAAACACAGCAAAAACTTTCATTCCACACAATATAGGGAGGTGCTGAAATGAAAGACTTGGAACTTTTAAAACTTAGTAAGACATTTTATAAACATACTGATGTAAGAGTTTGCACCAAGTTGTTGTTGCTGTTTTTCTAAATGGCTTTTCTTCATGGGATCTTTTCTTAAGCTCTCCCTTCCCTTTGATAAGGGAAGACTTGAGTACAAAACTGCTAGGAAGGGCTTCTTTGGAAGATGTGAAAGGGAAATTGAGAGAAACAGCAGTCCAAGCCTCAGCTACGTTGTCCACT
>NW_006293951.1:1446723-1447098 GCF_000327345.1 Myotis davidii
TCATCCTGACTGTTCATAACTCAGATTTCAGCCTCACCCCAGAGTAAGGACCCACCAAGTAGAAGTGTTTTTCCAATGGAGAGTAGGGCAAATACCTATATTAAAATTATTTTTTTACATTGACGTGACTCCCAACAATTCTTTTCGTACAGTAAAATGTTTTACTGTCTGAAAATGTTTGTATGTAATTTAAGAAAAAAAAATGCCAACATAATAAACAGAAGTCTCCAAACAGTGTTCTAATATATATCACAGAACTCTGAACAGTTTTAAAGGAAACATCTTCAAATGAGTACAAAACTGCTAGGAAGGGCTTCTTTGGAAGATGTGAAAGGGAAATTGAGAGAAACAGCAGTCCAAGCCTCAGCTACGTTG
>NW_006293951.1:1447632-1449208 GCF_000327345.1 Myotis davidii
GTAACTGTGAAGAAGGTAGATAATAAATAAACATTGTCATTATATTTATAAGTGCTATGAGGAAAATTATACAAGGGTAGGGGCATGATTGGGAGGTCAAGATAAGGACTCTCTGAGGAGACCCAAAGGATAAGAAGAACACTGACAGCCTGGCAGGCTGGGCTTAGTGGTTGAGTGTCAACCTATAAACCAGGAGGTCATGGTTTGATTCCTGGTCAGGGCACGTGACTAGATTGTGGATTCAATCCCATGTGGGCATGGGAGGCAGCCGATCAATGATTCTCTCTGTCATCATTGCTGTTTCTCTCTCTCTCTCTCCCTCTCACTTCCTCTCTGAAATCAAAATATATATATATTTTTAAAAAACTTAAAAAATATTAAAATCCAAATGTACTTAAAATTAACAAAATTGACTGGTCCATCATTTCAACAATAGCAAAAGACATATTCCATAATTTAGAGATGAGCAAATTTGACATGCACTTTAGAAATAACTCTGCACCAGAAGATTTTAAAAAGTCAGGAGCCCAGCCCTGGTTGGGCATCGTCCAGTGCACCTAGAGGTTGCTTGCAGGGCACATGCCTGGGTTGCGGGCTCAATCCCCAGTAGGGGCTGTGTAGGAGGCAGTTGATTTATGTTAGGCTCTTACATCAATGTTTCTCTCTTCCTCTTTCTAGAAAATCAATAAACTTATTTTTTAAAGTAGGGAGCTCTGATAAAACAGCAACAATCACTAAAAAACCCTTTGAATTCATTACGAACAAACTTTCAAATCCCTAAACATTACATGGAGCTACCAAGACTGTCATTGATGGATTAGGTCATCCTATGACAGTCTAGAGAGATGAAGAATTATAGGTACTTTTAATTTTTTATTTTCTGAGAACATATAGTAGTTTTAAATTAATGATTTGAAATCTAAATCCAAAGGATTATATATGTGCTGGGCATTTTTATATAGGCTGGTTATAAAACTTCTAGAAGCTTCACCAGTAGGAAGGAGCATAATGCACTTCACATGCCATAAAATGAGCAAAATACATTACATTTAAGCAAAATATCGCTTAACTACATAAACCTAATTTTCATCACCCATTTATTGGGGCGATAATTCCAAAGCTCCTTACAGCACTATCCTGTGGTTCTCTCAATAAAATTTATTTTAATTGGGGCACACTCTGAAGCTTGATGGGCGGGGATTACTTAATGAACTTAATAGACTGAGCTATTCAAGGGCCTTCTGGGAGAATGGTCAGCAAGTGAAAAATCTTAGCTTCTTATTTAAAAGGCAAGTCATTAGCTCAGTCATAACTCCAAACCAGTCACACACTCTCACCATTTTCTTGACCTGAGAACCAGGAGGATAGGGGGAAATGGGAGAACAACCCAGAGTTCCATTGTTCTGTGAATGTCTTTGAGTTTCTTTGTTATGTGCCCTCATGCCTGTGTGTGTCCCTGCTCTTATCCTCCTGTCATTTATTACTTGTTTGCTGTCTCTATCAGCAGGTCATCAGTTGAGTTATTAAAAGTGAATTGAAGGAAAGATTGATCATTAAGAATGTTACATTAGTAGCT
>NW_006293951.1:1449329-1456315 GCF_000327345.1 Myotis davidii
GAAAAAAAGCACCTTTGAAACAGGATTTTGCACTACATTCTACCTTAAAAATGAAAGCAATAAGAATTTATATTTTAGGTACTGGAAGAGTGTTCTGTATTCTCACCTTTGAATTGTACCTGTGCATTGTGTATTTCCAAGTGGGTTGCACATGTGTGTGTGTTGGAGGTGATTGCATGCCTTCACTCATGCATGTACCTGCATAGATGTGTAGGCAACAGTAAATGTGGGGACAGTAGACAAGGACAGAAGAAATGATGATGCTTACAAGCATTTACTGTCTTTCCTAGTGCTAGTTATCCATCCTGGGGGAAGTACTCAGGCCTGCACAGAGTGTGGACAAGAGCACAGAAGGTTAGACCTTTGCAACTGCATTTGTAATAGGATGGGCTGACTTGCAAATTCTATGCTAATATTTACAATTTTTAATGTATTCTTGCTTCTGCTTAGGAACAAGGGAAAAGGATTTGATTAATATGAATTTGGCTGTGGAGAAGAAATGTGACATGTAGTTATTATATATTTGTGTTTTAGTTCAGAAATCCACCCACCAGTTGATGACTAAACTCCATTTAACTTTCTAAGAAGGAATACATAAATATTCAAAATTTTGCCTACATCTGATCATCTATTTCCTATAACTATTTTCTAAACCATAGTAATGACTTTGGTTTAGCATTTAATCATGTACAAAGCACTGTCTCACATGAAACCTCTGTCCACACCTGTCAAAATTCTGCTCATCCACCTAGCCTCAACTCAAATGCTGCTTTCAGCAAAACTTTCTAGCACTCCCTGAATTACGTGGAATCAATGTCTCCTTTTCTACAGCCTGGAGTAAATCAGAATAGCCATTCTTCCTCCCTACGGGTAGACCATGTTTGCAGTGGGGAGGTCTTACTGCTATAACATTCTATTCCTTTCTATAATGAAAATTTCCTAAAGACAAATAATATATTTTTGTGGGAAGAGGACGTAAGGAGACTGAAGTGTCAAGAAAAGAAATTGACTAATGGGTATCTGATTTGAGGAATAGTAGAGTCAAGGTTCAAAATTCATTTATCCATTCATTCAAATATTTATTGAGTTTCATGCTACTGAAATGGTGAAATATAGCACAGGAAAAACTAAGGCCTTACATAGGTACACTATCACCTGACATCAAAAAATATGAACGAGAATTCATTTGCATTTTCTTCCTTCTTAGTTTATAAGCAAACATGGAACATTTCAAGATCTGCTCTCTGTTCATCTGTCTAGCCCTTATAATTTTATCTCTCTCAGCTTTGATACATGCTTCAGCCACACTGAACTACCAGCTGTGTCTCAAGGGGTCATGGTATCTTTTATTTGTAGGTTTGTTCACATCCACCAACCTCCATCATTTCCTTGAGGATGTTTCCCTGAGCCTGTCAGACTGGGACAGATGTCCTTTGTGTATGCTCCTACAGGGCCCAATGCTCAGACTCCTACTCACAGCTATGTTTGGACAGAATATTTCTCATTTACAGGCCTGCTTCCCTCACCATTGTGAGCCTCCTGAGGCCAGAGCCTACATCTCTGTGTTGATTTTCCATAGCCAGCACAGGGCCTGATCCACATTCAGGACTCAATAAATACACATTAAACCAAATTAAAGCCCAGTGAGTTGACATTACAGAAATAGTCGAGAATCTTGAGCATACACTATAACTTGAAAGGAAATTTTTAATTCCACCCCCTCTACTACTTTTTTTTAGAAAAAGCATGAAGCTCAACAGAGTTTTCACACTGTTCTGATCCCTTTTTGATGGAATCTGTTTTGTAAATAGCTTCACAGACTGTGTCGTTTTCCTCTCTTAAAATGGAAATCATTCCTTGAATCTCAATGTCAAGCAGCAAGCCAATAGAAAGATGCTATTTTTCAGGCAAATTTTCATATAGATTAAAAATAATAGCTCTGAGAGCCTTGGGCTGTTCACAGTGGTTGATGTTTCCTCACCCTTTGATTCAAACTTCAAAAATGAAGCCTTGAGCCTCCCAGCCACCAGTCAAACCCAGTTTCTTGGAATTGCATCTGCTCTGTTCTGTGCCTAAGCTCCCCCTCTCCTCACCCCACCCATTTTAGGGCAATAACTTTGAAGACCAACCAAACATTTCAGTGTCTTCAGTACATTTTTGTTTGTTCGTCATCTGATAATGTCATTGCTTTGGTTACTGTTTCCTAAATATTTTAATAAACTCTCAAGAAACCACCTTCCCATAACATTACAATGTTCTCATGCCCATTTAAGAACTGAATTTGCAATAACCCATATTCCATCGAATACTGGGAAAAACTAACATGTAAATATGGTATGTAGATGTATTTTATGTAATTTCAAAGGGAAAAAAGCAGGATTAGTTATAAAGTTACAAGGAAACATATTCTGTATCAATATGCAAAATTTTTTAAAAGTTAGAATTCTTCAACTGAAGAATGACTTGACCTAGAGATACAAATCTTCTCCTGCTGGACCTATTTAGCAATAGAGCTGGATGACCTCTTGGAGAAAGGTTTTAGCAATACATTTTTATAAGATGACCTTAAAGCTTTAAGCCAAGCAATGTTGCTTTGTTAGTATTTCCCTCAAGTCATGCTTCTTCTAAAAATGCTTATATATACACAAAATAGCCATTTTTGCATATATTTTAAATATACACTATGTATAAATTTATATATAAGTATATCATATTTATAAGCACAACAGTGAGGCAAAAGTAGGTTTACAGTTGTTCATATGGAAAATAATATAATAATAATTAATAGTAATAATACAATAATAAATTGTACTTCACTTATTCACAACTGTAAACCTATGTTTACCCCACTCTGTATATATAATATTGTATTCAAGGTACAATGAAGAAAATAAACTCAGTGATATAATTAAAAGTGTTTGGGTGCTTATTTTAGACTGAAATCTAAAAGCAAAGACTCACCTCCAAGATACAGGAGAAAACATTTCACAAAGAGGAAACAGCTAGCAAAAAGGCTCTGAGGAGGAAACTATTTGTCATGGAAGAAAACCAGAAAAAAAAGAGCTACTCTGGTGACAGCCTAGTGAGCAAGGGCAGGGGTGGTACAGAACGAGGTGGGGAAGGAGGGCAGGGTCACTAATTCCCCACGGGTCTCAGATTGATCAAACACACTGAGATGTTCGGGTAATTCGATGACACACTCATCATAACGCCTCTTTGATTCTTCACCAAGCCACATCTCTGAAGTTCAACTTTATTCACAGGTACTGCTATCTCTCTGCAGGTAATGTGGTTTCCTACTGCAGCCAATTAATGGAACTGTCATATGCCAAAGCTGCTCTCTGTCCTACTGCAGAGTGGATGGAAATGCCCCTTTCCCTTTCTGTGATGTAGTCTATTAAATTGTACTACATTCCCTATTGTCTCAAAACCTGCTCTTTGGTGGGTCCCTTGGTGTAAGTCAAATTATCTTATTGAAAAAAATTCATTCAACAAATACCTATTTAGTGCCTAAAACAGGGCAAAAGTAGGTTTCTAGTTGTGGGTACACAAAACACAGTTTATTCTTTTATATTATTATCTTTAATTATTGTATTATTTTCCATAGGAACAACTATAAGCCTACTTTTGCCCTACCCTGTATGTACATGAAAAAAGCCACTGGGCGTGAATCAAATATGGGAGTGGAAGAAGCAATGAATGCGTAGCAACATTCACCAGGTTGGAGTCAGAAGCATGGGTCCCTCTGCTAACATAGTTAATTGATACATCTGGTTATTCAGGGCTCTTTAGTTCTTCAGAATGAATTTCCTCAAGAGGATGCCAGTTTAGTGGTTCAGTCCCTCCATTCGTCGGATAACCTCAGACTTTTTGAGCCCAGTGGTAGACCTTGCCTAGGTTTCATCTGATACTCTTACCTTATTCTATTCATTAAAGGTCTCAAAAGTTGATTTTGCCAGATAATACACAACAAAACATGACAATATTCTAAAACTGATTAGAGTGATACTAGTAGCTGTAAAACTCTAAGTTCACTAATATCAATGAATTTGTAATTATTTGTAAGTGGTGAAGTTTATGGTATGTAAACTATACTGCAACAAAACCTTTAAGTCTAGAGAAATACTATTGTCTCCTCTGATCTATAGAAGTCAACATTTTTTTAATAATTGTATTTATTTATTGTTTTAGAGAGAGAAAGGGAGAGGGAGAGAGATGTGAGAGAGAAACATCAGTCCGTTGCCTCTTATACAACCCACAACCTGATTGTGTGCCCTGACCAGGAATCCAGCCGCCACCATTTGGTGTACGAGACAATGCTCTAGTCTAACCAGTTAAGCCACACTGGTAAGGAGTAATAAATTTCTGAAAGTCATAGGAGCTCACCCAAACTCCCTCTTAAACCCACCACTTTTTACCAGAAATGGGACAATTGTGGCATGAGTTTATTAGCCATCTGCAAAACAAAGCATTGGCATGGGTTTTTAGGTAGTTCCCTGGCAAAAGGAACCACATGCTGACCTACGTTCAGAGGCAGAAGAAATTTGGGGACAAGATGAATTTATAAGGATATTGACAAGCATTTATTAAACTCAAAAATATAGTAAATAGCAAGTGTATCAAGATAGAAAGTTGGCTGGATTGTTGCGTGGTCCACGGGAACATCTCTGATGGCTGTTTTTCCTATATTGGAATATTAGCTACTCCGTGGAATTTCACAATTCTCTGTAATTCTTTATCATCATTGGTTTCATAAACAACTTAGATATATCCCTATATTTTTAAATAAAAAGCAGTGAAAGAAATAAAAATAAACTAATAAAAGAAAAAATACAGGATTTACATTTTTTCACGTATTTCCCTATTTGTTCTAATTCACTTTCAGCCAGTTTTTCCTGCTACACTTGTTTAAAAATGTTTTAATAACATTTAACATGTTATAACTTACTTGAGTAAATGCATCAAATTATTAGAGAACATTGAATGCATATGCACATGGCCCATAAGGAAGGCCATTAGTATGATTTTGATCTATAAGTTCCTCCATGATTATTTAAAAAATTCATTATCTCTCAGCTAAATATTACATGAAACTAAGACCATGCTGCTTTAGGTGTTTGTGTTGCAAGATAGTTAAAGCAGAAAAGAATTGTGCCTGGAAGTGTCTCACACGGGCAATTATATCTGAATGGCCCACTAAAACCCCAATACACCTTTAGTTATTTTTTCCTCAATGTCTGAGATTAACAATAAGACCACAGGGCATTTTCTGAGGATTAAAATCTAAGAGCAGTTTCTTAGATTTAAAACATTTACTTCAGTTGCTTATTACACCCTAGGATGTAGTCCAAACACTGTTTTCCATATATTTATATATATTTACATTTATTTTTACAGTTTGCCTTTCCATTGCTAAGACTCTTCCTTTTTTAAAAAACAGATCTGCTCCAATGTCATAATGATTACTACAGATGCTCAGCGTATTCTTCATTGTAGTTACGTGTTGTAATTCATGAAATGTAACCTGCACATCTTGTATTTGGTAGATTTTTGCAAGCACAATTCTCCATCTTCTCAAGACTGGCTATCACTTTGTGTCTGATTGCCAAATTTCCTAATATAATGTCAATTGGATTATGTCACATCTCTGCTTAAAATCCTTCAATAATCCCCCATAGCTTTCAGGATGAAATCAGAACCCTTTGCTTGCAGGCTCTTAATAACATGGCTGATTCCTGCCTGCTACTTCAGGCTCATTTCCCACCATTGTCCTCACATAACCTTTGATTTCATGATTTGGAACTTTTTGTAGTGCCCTTGAACATCAGACTTTTGAGTTAGTAGATTTCTCACTTAAAAATTTTTATTCTTCTCACTCGCCCCTTCTCCCTTCTTCATCTAATTAAGTTTTATTATTAAAACATAGCCTTCCCCCCACCCCCTTGCTATTCTGTACATTCTGGTTCATCCTCACTCAAGGATATTTTTCCATTGAATTTTAGAGAGAGTGGAAGGGAGGGAGAGAGACACACAGAGAGAAACATCTATGAGAGAGACACATCAATTGGTTGCCCTGTAGATTTGCTCCAACCAGGGCCAGGGATTGAGCCTGCAACCGAGGTACATGCCCTTGACCAAAATTAAACCCGAGACCCTTCAGTCCTTAGGCCGATGCTCTATCCACGGAAACAAACCAGCTAGGGCTATTCTGTACATTCTTGGTCACATTATTTATGACATAATGCTGTTATGGAGTTAATGGCTTCTAAAAACACTTCTGTTTTTTTGAGAGAAAAATAACAATTATTTGTCTTTAAACTTGAGTATTCGATGGGTGTTTGTCAAAGAATGAAAGAATAAAGAATATTTGTGCTTTGCACAATTAATCAAACTAATAAATTTATCAGCTATCTTATGGGAAAAATATCTTGATAGCCTTTTTAAAGTGTTAGAAAATAATTCTAATGGCATTAGTTAAATCTGATTTTTTTTCATATGCCTTAAGCTATAGCCATAGCTCCTTAATAAAAAAAAAAAATATGATGCCAGGTGAGTACTTGAAATATCTGGGGGACCACTTTGTAAAGTATATGATTATCAAACTGTTAACAGGGAGCCACCTGAGTCTGAGGGAGCTCTCCCCTTCTTGGCTCTTCTCACACTCATGAGAAAAAATTCAGATGAGTGTCAGAAAGCAGTCTTGAAGCAAAGCAAGTGAATTTATTTATTTTTATTTTTTAAAATATTTTATTGATTTTTTACAGAGAGGAAGGGAGAGAGAGATAGAGAGTTAGAAACATCGATGAGAGAGAAACACCGATCGGCTGCCTCCTGCACATCTCCCACTGGGAATGTGCCCGCACCATGGCACAAGCCCTTGACTGGAATAGAACCTGGGACCCCCCAGTCCGCAGGCCGACGCTCTAGCCACTGAGCCAAACCGGTTCAGCCATTTACATTATTTCCTTTTTTTCTTTTTTTTTAAT
>NW_006293951.1:1458478-1459349 GCF_000327345.1 Myotis davidii
AATTTCCACTCAGCCAGCCCTCCTGTGGTTCTGGATGGTGTCCGTTCCGTGTTTCAGGCGTAATTTGAATTGGTTGTTCGAAGCAGCAATCTCCAGCGTTAACCTATGCCGCCATCTTGGTTCCTCCAGCAAGTGAATTTATTAAGGAAGCAAAGCAAATGAAATTATTAAGAATACAGTTGGCATAAAGCACAAGCAGGCAACTCACTTAGTTTGAGCACACCACCTGGTGGGGGTTCAAGGGTTTTATACTCCCCCCATTATAGGTTTCAAGAATAAATTTATATTAAATTTAAAATAGAGAATAGATTTCAAGGTCCCCCTTTTATATTGCTGTGGCTTTTCCCAGAGTTTATGAGAACATCTGGTGATTTTATCTTGACAAGTCCCAAGACTGCTGACTTCTTTGTTCAGTGGGTGAGATAAATTCCCTCCCCGTCTTCCTCTCCTCCTGCACTAGCAGCTATCTTTCTTGCCTTACATTCTTCCTCAAGTGATACCATCTAAATGCTTTTTGGGGGGTTTTCTTATTTATCCTCCAGACTTTATCTGTCCTTGGGTTTAGCTGGCACAAATGGCATTAATTGGGACTTTGCCCTATATTTTTCAACCCAGGGTGATTTAAGCTATGTGTTCTCTGGTTAGGAAGGAAAACTATAAACCATTTGTTCTCAAGTGTCCTTGGTTGGGGAGAATATGGTCTTGCACTTCACAAGCTGGCTGCAAGCTTCCCAAACTACTTGGTCTTGTTAAATATTCTTGTCTCAATTTCCCCTTTCTACTTGCCCAGGGATTTTCCTAGCTTCTTACTGTCCTGCCACATTATCTCTAGATCCCTAAAATGGAGTAAAGAAATAGAACATTTCACAGC
>NW_006293951.1:1459474-1478260 GCF_000327345.1 Myotis davidii
TAAAAACACTCACCAAATTTCTCCTTGTTCTTTTTGGATTTTTAATAGCTTTAGTCACCATCACTTTTTCATATACCTCATACCTCAGGTTTATTCATTGAAAGTTCAGATTATGTATTTGCCATGACCTAGCAATGTTCTGAATTGCTATCTACCCAGGAATCATCAATGACTTAATAAGAGAGGCAAGTGCATGTGCTGAAACTGCTCTGTTGGATAAGGCCCTGTTGCGACTTTGGAGTTAGAACAATGTTGGTTCTTGCTTTTGCCAAAACAAGGAAATAAATACTAGCTCTGTCAACAGTAATATGCATGTTCAATCCAGATATCACTTTTAAATCCTTTTTTCATCTTCTCCCATGTCTTGTCACTCAGTCCCTCCTGTCTATCTATTCTACATCTTGAATACCTCTTAAATCCACCAACTCTCTCATTTTCCACTGCCACCACTCTGTATGAATGCACCATTATCTCCCACCTAAAAGACGACAACTGCCATCTAACTCATTTCCCTTTCTTCTCTGTCAATCACTGCCATCCTCTCTGCATACTACAGGCTGGGAGCTTCATCGGTCTGATGATGTTGTTCTCCTAGTAAGTCTTTCATGGGTTTCTCCTGAAAAGTGTAATTTGTTATCATGGCCTTTGGATTCCAATTTACATGTCTAGCATCATGTCTTATCCCTTCTCCCCTTTCCTTAATGTCTTTTCAAACACACACATACACACACACTCACACCAGTCAACCTTTCAATTCATTAAATGTGAAATGTTTTTTGTCTCCTCTCCCTTTTCTGGGCTACTCTTTTTCAATTATTATTTACTCTTGGACAAACTCCCTGGCCCCACATACCCTGATAGGTGCTCCTGAACTACCTTGTTACGTTGTATTATAATATATTTTCTTCCCCCTTGCTTTCTTTCTTTACCACTGAGTTACAGAGCCCAGTCAGGATCTAATACTGGCTAGGTACTCAGTAAGTCAATATCTTAACCAGATGGTTCAGAATCCATATAGGATGAATGCCTTGTGATAATGAAGCATACTTTATATACTGCCCTGAATTTAATAGAGCAATTACATTGATCTCCCTAGGAGTCACATGGCACTGATATTTTCATCTGCACATCCAGAGGACTTTATCATAAATTACTATGGAGACAGTGATCAACAAGAGCTTCTATTAACATTTGACATTCTTCACCCAAAAAGAAGAATTCTGCTTTAAACATTTTTAGTTTAAAATTCAATTTGCTATGAGATTTCTCCACATGTATTATGCAGGCTATGCTGTAGAAGGGTTTCAAATATGATGATCTACATAAGTAATGTCATGATCACAGAAGTCAACAATGCATGAAATTCTGGAATGACTTCAGGGGGTCCTGCTTCATCTCAGTATGACAAAGTTAAATTTTTAAAAATGACATTTTCAACTTAAAGAAATGAAGATTATCAAACAAAGGTGAACAAAAAGCCCCTTTGAAGGGACTGGATAATTTGAATGCTCTCGCCTGAACCACCCAGGATTCTGCCCCATGCATGATTTTACTCAGCAAAGACTTACTGAGTTGAAGGTGCTAGTACATTCAAAAGTGAATACTTTTCCTCAGAAACCATTGCCATAAAATATTCCTTGCTTCTGGTTAAACATGTTTACATATTAAACATATTTTCTCAGGCAATTCTACTTAATACTCCTATAATATATTAACAAAATTTTACACCTATAGGCTTACCTGTTTTGCATTGTATAATCTAGCCTAAAAATACAGGTAAAATAAAATCACAACAGTGCAGATATCAGTGTGAACAGCTTTATACATGTTCTGTTTGCTCTATTACCTGTACCCCTTGTTGGGGGAGCCGAATAGGTTAATAGGGCATTACCGCTTTAACTTTACTGGATGGGTTGTTTCTTGCCCTCCTAACTTCTATATCTTTTAGTTCAATGGTTACCATTTATTTACTTAACAATATTTAATAAGAACCCACCATTTTCATGAAGTTGAACAACGTAATGGTGATCCAACAGTGAACAGAAAAATAGAAACATGTTTCTGCTCTCATGAAACTTCCCTCTTAGTGAGAATGAACCATAATTAGCATCATTACTCTTTGGGTAGATTGTAAAAAATAAAAAATAAATAAACTAGGTAATCAGGGTGGGAGGAGAGTAAATGCAACTAAATTTAAGTAATTTTAGTAAATTTAACCAAACATGCCTTACCATGTTTTACTTGGAGCTATAGATTTTTAAAAAATATGGCTTTATTGATTTCAGAGAAGAAGGGAGAGGGAGTGAGAGATAGAAACAATGATGAGAGAGAATCATTAATCAGCTGCCTCCTGAATGCCCCCTACTATGGATCAAACCTGCAACCCGACATGTGCTCCAACCCTAATCAAACCGTAACCTCCTGATTCATAGATTGATGCTCAACCACACAGCAACACTGGTCAGGCTCAGAGCATCAAACCTGACCCGACATGTGCTCCAACCCTAATCAAACCGTAACCTCCTGATTCATAGATTGATGCTCAACCCCTGAGCAACACTGGTCAGGCTCAGAGCTACAGATTTTTAACATCGAAGGGCCTTATCTTTTTTTTTTTTTTGGTCAGTGTTAAAGAGAACATTATATCTGCATTAGCATTTTAACAAGATTTCTACAGAGATTCTTTTTCTTTTAAGTGATTAGAATCCATCAAAATGTTTATAAGTCTTCCATTTCCCTGAGTATGAGAAGATTTATGTACATAAAGAGAAACAGTCCTTTTCAAACCAGTTCTGATATCTCATAAAATCTATGATGGGCTATTCAGTTGTGAAACATTTTTCTCCTTCACATAGGCCACTATCTGTGCCAAAGGAAGCCTCGGGTAATTGCTATAAAAGCACTCTTATCTTACTAAGCCTCTTTGGTGAATAAAAATAGGGCACATTTAACTAGGTGAATAAGAAAAAATTTAAACTTCTAGGTTTTGATATTTTTACATGTGGGAGGGGGTAGGTATTGACAGGGAACAAAACAACTCTCCACCAACTACTATTTTGTGGCTAAACAAATGCTATTTTCTTTCACTGTTGCAAAAGGAGATAGAGTCTGTCTTTAACTCGCAACTGCCTATGGGAATTATTGAAAATTCAGCAGCCCCCTGAGATACCCATGTAGCTATTTAGAATCCTCTGATTCCACGTGCTGTGAATAGTCTATGTTATAACGGATTTAGAATTGCACCCTTCCTCTGGGAGGTCCTTCTTGTTGAATCTGAAAATATGCTGCCAGGGAAGGGGCAGGGATATGGGAAAAGGTATGAAGCTACCCCAGTAGAACTCCATTCTTGTCATTCACTCATTCATGCATACATTCATTCAACATGTATTTCATGAGTGTCCATGTAAGTAAATAAGTGTCAATATAAGGAAACTTCCTGGCTTCCTTAAAGTAACAGAGCCAAGACTAAGTTCACAATAGAGGGGTGCCTGGGCTTCTCTTTCCTTGCAGAATTTGCTCCCTCACTCTTGCTGTCACTGCCACGCTGACCTTGGGATTTCCCTACGCCAGGCACTGTGAAAGCGTCAGAGCACAAAGATAAGTACTATGTGGTCCCTACTCTCAAGGAGCCACACGATAATTTTAGGAAAGCGTGGTATGTGTTATAAATGGGTATTCACAGGAGAATTAATGGAGCACAGACTATGTTTTAATTCATGTGGGTCAATTAAGCTTCTTAGAAATGGAGGGACAATGACACTACTTTTTAAAATGTTTAGAAAGGAGTTAAGCAAATGAGGAAGGTAGCAGGGGGAAAAGGACACAGGTATTCCAGATAAAATGATTAAGGGGACAGAGGCATAAAGCATGAAGCAGCACAGCATTCAGAGAAATACAATTCCTTAGGTATAGATGGAGTAAAGAATATATTAAGGATATAGAAGTAAGTTGAGTGAGGTAGATCAAAGAAAATTTATGAAAGATCTTATATCCTTGATTGAGGAGTTTTGATTTTGTCATAAAGCTTTATAAGGAGACTAGAAGGATTTTGAGCCAGGGAGTGAAAGGTTCAGATTTATATTTTAGATATTTGTATTTGGTACCTGTGGAGATGGTGGACTCACATGGGATGAGCCTAGAGGCAGGGAGATTTCTGAGGTCATTGCAATCATCCAGACAAGAAATGATGAGCACCTGCGGCATGATAAGGGTAATGATTGTTAAAAGGGAGAGAAGAGAACCGTTTTGAAAGCAATCAGGAAGGAATTTGTAAATGATTGACTTTTGAGGTGAGTGAGGAAGAACAAGTCCATCCCAGGTTTTGATGGGGGAACTGGATATAAGCTGATGCTTGGTAAAGGGGCAGAGAATAAAGGAGGTGGAGCAAAATTTCACTGTCAAGTTTAAAATACCCATGGTATCTCCTTGGGGAGATGTCCAGTGGCCATTCATATCAAACATCTGAGAAGACAGCTCTGGGCTAGTTCTGGACCAATATTTAAGGGTTTTCAGTGCTACCATTAGCCTCCTACTCTGTTGAAAAAGGTTATAAAATGCACAATATAACCAAACAAATGTAGTATCATCTTAGCATTATTGTGCAGTATTTCTAGACCTACTTAATCTAAATACAATGAATTAAGTTAAATTAAAAAGACAATATATTGCCCTAAGCAGTTTGGCTCAGTGGATAGAGCGTTGGCCTGCAGACTGAAGGGTCCCAGGTTTGATTCTTGTCAAGGGCACATGCAGAAGGCAGCCAATCAATGATTCTCTCTCATCATTGATGTTTCTACCTCTCTCACCCACTCCCTTCCTCTCTGAAATCAATAAAAACATTTTTTAAAAGATAATATATTAATAACTTATGAACCTAAGTGTGAATATCTTTAATACTTTTACACAGGACCACACTTTAATGCCATTAGATCACATTATAAAAAAGGCTGTGCTATAAGGTAAGAGATCAAGTGCAAAAAGTTACCATTCTTCCTTCCTTATAATTTTGTCATGCATGAGGTGGGGAGGGACCACTGTTTTACAATGCCTATTCTCTCTCTCAAAACACAAATGGCCTTGGTTTTGCCAAGGAGTTTAGATTTTAACCAGGTGATAGAACACCACTGAATGGTTTTACAAGGACAATTACATTATCATACTTAACATTACATAAAGTTCATACTAATAACACTGGGAATAATGAGAAAGAATAAGAAAGATTGTGGTCAGGAGAGAAAGCTGGGAAATCATTTCAATAATCCAGATAAAAATTTGGATCATATACACACAATAGGAGAAGAGGTAAAAATTCTAAGAACTAGTATTAATAATAGTATTAGTGGTAGAAATAGCTAGTAGTTATGGAATTCTCTTCATATGCCAGGTATTTTTTCTAATCCATACATGTGCTATTTTACTTAATTCTTATAACCATTCTATGATATTATCATTTTTCCCATTTTATATATGAGAAAACTGAGGTACAAAGAGATTTGGTACACCCAAAATTACACAGCCATGGAGTTATGGTGCAAGGATTCAAAATTAGACCCTGTGATTCTACAGTCCTTGCCCTTGACTACTGTGCCTCAAAGGAATCCTTGACAAAAAAGAATGGAGATCTGTGGACCTTTCTGACGGCATGGGGCTTGTGCAGTTATTATGAGTTATCATGTGAAAATTAAAATTTCATCAAAACCATTCAATTAGACTGTCAATAATGGCTGGGAGAAGGAAGAGGTAAAATGGTTAGCTGTCTACATTTTTGAAAATTACTGGATTTCTATCCACCATGTATCAAGTGTCAATGGCACTTGACTAGGAGTGAGGAAATATTAATTTAATGTCTGTCCTCATCACCTAGCTGAGTGACCAGAAAGACTATCACCGAGTCTTGGACTCCCAATATACAAGGTGAAAAAGAAATAGACTGAATTATTTTCAAGGTCTTTTTCAGCTCTAAAATTTTGTAGTTCTCAATGTCAGCCAAGAGAGTGCTACAAAGCAGCTACTGGTTTGGCTCAAGGGCAGAAATTTTGAATAAGGCTATTATTGCATGCAAAGCCTTGGCAGTAGCAATATGCTTGGCAAATGTAGCTTGTACTGAACACTCGGGGTGAATGCCTATGTCCTTGCCAAAAACTAATTACCTTACTCTGTGGTTACCTTCATATCAGCTTGTTGTATTAGTTTGCCTGGGCGGCAATTGTTAATGAAAAAATAAAATTTTAAAATTAGGGTCCATCTCTACAAAAACATGCTCCATTGATGTAACTTGTGAGCAGTCCTAAGGCCAAAGAGACTTGTCAGCCAGGAGTAAGGATGGAAGTAAAATATCTGGACATTAAGCATTGGGCAATAGTAGAAGAACCCAATGTGTTTGTCTGCTCCCCTTTGGAGTGTTTTCATTCCCCTTTTTAAATTTCGGTGCAATAAAATAGTCCAGATAGATTTATAGTGAACAGCACATTGCTGCCTCCTATCGCCAGTTCCTCAAGTGTCACTCCTTGAGGTAATCAGTATTTGCAGTTTATTTCATATTGTTTCACAAAACCTATTCAAATACCTATGCTATTCTTTTCCCATACATACACATATTTGATGATATTATACTTTTTTTTCTGAAGCTTGTCTTTACTATTGAATATATTGGACATCTTATCTATACACAAAGATAAACACTATTTATTTATGACTGCTACTAAGCCATAATTTGTTTGCCTGTTTCATATTTTTTTAGCTGTTTGGCTATACCATAATGTAATAAATTATCTCCTACTAATTGGTATTTAGATTTATCTCAGATTTTTATTATTACAAATAATGTTTCAGTAAATTTAATTCACACATTTATGTTTGCACATCTAGGATAAATCCTTGGATGTGAAATTGTGGAGCTATTGTTAATTTGAAGAGTTCTTTATATATGAAGAGAAGTTGTGCTTTATCTATACATGTGCAGTTAATTTTTCTAGATTAAAAAAAATTTTATGACATTTTGCTCTACATAACGTTAAAACTGTGCAGTAAAAAAATTTATTCCTTTATAGCTTCCATTTCTTTCTTTCTTGTAGAAGGGACTTTTTTTTACCTAAAGGTTATTTTCTTTGCTCTCTCTAGTACTTATTTTTTAATATTTAAACATTTGAGCCATGGAAAAATTATTTTGATATAATAGATGACAAGGGATACCAGATTTATTTACTATCTAGCTATTTGTCCCAATAATATTTATTGAATAGTTCATCATTCCCACTGACACTTATCTGATAAAGTCCACATACAGCATATTTAGTTCCATTTTTTAATTTAATCTCTCTGTGTTTCCCTAAAAAAAAATTAATATGCTCAGTGTCTTATATAGTTATACTCTCCCCTTATTCCATTTTCTATTTCCCTTTTTTAAATTAAAAAAAAATCAGGTTAAAGATAGTACAGTTTGACACTAGGCCATTAGAAGAAGGACAAACTAGTTTTTGTTTTTTTTTAAGTTTCAGACTCCTGAATGTCAAGTTGGATCTACAAGCAAATCCAAAAGTTTTATGAAACATATTTGCCAATTTTGTGGTACTTATAATTTGTGGTCAGAGGGCTTATTGTCAAAAATTCTAGTTCATATACTTCTGGATGATTTCTGCAATAAAATACAGGATAAACTATATGTTGATACGAACTCAGATCACCCAGTGTGAACACCTATCTATACAGGATATGCTTCCATGGGCACAGCACATGCATGTGAAAGTTCAAATAGTTCATAGCTTTGTTTTTAAATAATTTTTTGGTATTCAGCACTTATAACTATGATTAATTTGCAAATGCTTGTTGTTTAAATTCTATGTCATATTTTCTATACCTAATAGACTCTAGAATATTTTGCATTTGAAATGTGATTTTCCTTGTGTTTGGTAGTCCTATAAAATGTTCTATTTTCTAATTAAGTTTGCTTTAGTGACTATGTGTCTGGTGGCAAGTGAAAGGGAAGCAGCGAATCTGAGCATCTTAATCTTTAAAAAAATGTCATTGATAATTCTGTTTTGAATATTAATTTAGCGCTCAGTGCTGAGTTTTTTTTATTCTACAAAATTTAGGCATATCTGCAGAGAGAGAGTTACTTAGCTGCCAATACCAAAGGGTTAAACCTTTTATTAGCACAGTAAATGAACTTGAACCTAGCATAGACTAGCTGCACCTCCACAATTACCTGCTGCACTTTGGAAATAAAGAAGTGCGAATGCAATCCACATAATTATATGGCCAAGCTCTGGAGGAGAGATTTCAGAGTTAATGTACAGCACATTCGGAAAAGAGTCAGTGTAAAATCACCTGAATCTACAAGAAAGGCAATTTTGAGAAAAAAAAGCTACTTGAAATAAGCAGTTAACTAAATTCTAAGTACTTTTGGAAAATAGTTGATGTTGTCATAGGGTCATTTTGAGCTTAAATCAGAGACTATCCAATAAAGAAAGGCTTCAAAGTGCCCACCAGAGACTAGAGGTTGTATCTATAGTGCTTCTCTCCCAACTTTGGCATTTTCCCAATCAGCTCCATCTGCACTGAACAACTTAACCGAGAGTTTGGAGCTAATCTTTGAACAGTATAGAGATAGGTAATCCAGGTAAAAGTGAAATAATGTCTAAAGAAAATGGGTACCACAAGCTGGAAATAATAAATAATTTTTAAAAATATGTACATGAAATAAATTAGGCTGAAGGAGTTGGAGACCTATTAAGCTTTGCAGTGGTCGGCAAACTCATTAGTCAACAGAGCCAAATATCAACAGTACAACGATTGAAATTTCTTTTGAGAGCCAAATTTTTTAAACTTAAACTATATAGGTAGGTACATTGTTATTAACTTAATTAGGGTACTCCTAAGGCTTAGGAAGAGCCACACTCAAGAGGCCAAAGAGCCGCATGTGGCTCACGAGCCGCAGTTTGCCGATCACGGGCTAGCATTCCATTTCCCTGGATGCAGGGGGATGGTGGGTGGTGGTTGTAGTACCATGAGAACTTAAGTTGGGAACATTTGGCTGGGATTGACTGTATACACATAATTGAAGTATGAGGAGGTGAGACAGATGCAGAGAGAAATCAAATAGAGGCCCTGATAACTGCTCCATGAAAGACCCTAAAAAAACAAGAATCTGAATACAAATAATCAGAGGAAAGCAAGAAATCTAAACAAGATCAAAGATGGAAGTGGAATTGGAGATGGGATATGTATGCATCATTTTCCTAAATTCCTAAGTGATTGGCATGGCTTTTTATAAGGAAACTAGAGGCCCGGGGCACAAAATTGGTGTACAGGGGTGTGAGGGTGGTGGGGTGGTGGTGGTGATGGTAGTGTCCCTCAGCCCGGCCTGCACCCTCTCCAATCTGGGATCCCTCTCAGGATCCGGGACCGCTGGCTCCTAACTGCTCACCTGCCTGCCTGCCTGATCACCCCATAATCACTCCCCTGCTGGCCTGATCACCCACAACTGTCCTCCCCTGAAGGCCTGATCACCCACAACTGCCCTCTCCTGCCACGATCTACCTCCTCCAACAGGACCCGCCTCCTCCATGCGAGGGGCAGAGATGCCGGGACTGGCCTCCTCCACCTGACGTGGAGCCGCAGGACCCGCAGGCCTCACAGCACAGAGTGGCCACTGGGCCCCGCCTCCACTGTGCATGCAGCCATCTTGTGATGGCCATCTTGTGGTGACCATCTTGTGGCGACGTCACGTGCAAGGGCCACCTAGGCTTTTATTAGTATAGATATTAAAAACATTGACACTTTCCTCATGCTGGCCTGAAATGTGTAATTTCTGCTCTGCTATTCTATCCACCAACCCAAACTCTATCCATCCTTTCCGGTGGATTTAGTTATGCCACCCCAACACAGTCTTCTGCAATGACAGATTCAATGATTCTCCATGATGGCTGTGCAGTACAATCAATGACAAGTTTTTATTTTGATTTTGTATTCCAGTGTTCATACCTGATCCCAGACAAACAATATCAGGCTCTTAGGAAATGTGTTCTGGATAACTCTATAGTAGATGCACTTTTAGAATTTCCCCAAGTGCAGTCAGGAGTAAAATTAGACCTCTCTGATCACATACTTCTTCAAATCTTATGACTCAAGATATACTGATCTAGTAGAATCTGATCCTAAAGTTCATTTTCTTAAAGTTTCCTTTAATAATTATAATAATAAAAATATAAAATTTTATTTCTTCCTTTTGGAGTAGTCTGTTTTTCCTCTTTTTTTTTTCACTTTTTTTATTGTCTAAAGTTTTACATATGTCTCATTTTTCCCCAATTGCCCCCCCCCCCAAGCCATTCCCACCTGGGCAAGCTCCCACTACCCAGTGTCTGTGTCCATTGGTTATTATGATATGCTTTTCCTTTTAAAGTGCATGTATCTAGTATATCAAAATTGGTCAGGATTTATCTCCCATATGAGGGCTTTTCTGAATAACTGGGAGGACAATGTGACAGTCTGGCAAGTCACTTAACCCATCTGAACTCTATTGACCAGATAAAAATTATAAGACTCAGTCCTGCTTGGTTCAATTATATGTGTACCATGGTTTAAGGAGTGCTCTATTTCACATAACACTATAGGGACCTAATTAAACTTGAAAGTAAGCACGAATATTTTGTGGGACTAAAAGACAATCAAATCAGCTAACCAACTGATAGCTGAAGGCAGTTTAGCTTTCCATTATCTGTGGGAATAAAACTAGGACCTTCAAATAGAAAAAAGGCACATTACCTTCAACTTAAAGTATCTTAGATCTGCTCTTCATAGACACCACAGTGAGCAGGAAAAAAATGCTATTAGGTACTTGGGTTTACTATTGGTTTATAAAGAAACCTTAATTGTGAAGAGGATGGAGTTGGTTTCCAATGAATATCATTAATTTTTCCTCCCAGGGAAATTAGCATTAGAAAACTAATTGTTCCTCTCATTTATTTTAGCAATTTTGTCTTGAATATTGTATATTATTCTTGCTTTATGTGTTGTTTTTCCTTGCAGTTAGTCTGTTGCTTGTTTTATTTTTTAGAAAATATTTTATTTTGCTTCTTCTGGAAGTTTTTAGCTATAGTTCTATGTCTACTCAGTTTAATGGGAATAGATTGCTTCTGAGATGAAAGAGAGTTCTGGAAGATGTAAAGAGTGCTTGCTAGACTGCCCTAGCTTTGATAAGCAACTCTAGTTTTTATGGCGTGATGAACAGTTGGGGGAATTAGTTCCAAGTTTACCATAGTTTCAGCCAAGGTGCCCTAATCATTACTGCTACATGTTTCCAAGGCTGAGAAAGCGGTGTTTCTCAGGATGCAGTAAGTTTCCATCCACTGGACATCTCAAAGCAGAAAGAAGGCAGCAAGAAATAGAGAAAGTGATGTATGGTTCAATCACATTAATATTTTTCTGAGAGCATAGCAGTCACATTTCAAGAAACAGTGCCAGCAAAAAAATTTGGTCCTGGTTTATTACAAGATTCTTTCATTTTTCTGGGCCATTCATAGCTGTCACAAACAAACCAACAAACCTTTCTAAAAAAGCAGAGAAACCCTTTCGATGTAGCTAAAACATTGTCACCGAGAAAAGAACACTTTGGTACCCCCTCACATCTATTAACCCTTTCCTTACTGCTGTTATTTATTTTCTAGAAATTTCTTTTTTACTTTGTTATTATTTTATGTATATCCTTCAATTTTCTTTTTATAGAATGTATGAAAATTATATAATGCAATTTTTATGAGAAAAAAAATCATGAGAGAGAAACACTGAAAACAACCAAAATAAGAATTTAGCTGGATAAGTTAGGACACATAAGTATAATAAATAGTTTTAAGCCAGTGAAAATGATACAATAGAATTTCAATGACTTGCAAATATATCTATATTTATTACTAGTTGGGTAAAGGAGGTTATATCTAGCAAATTTCCATTGACACTATTCTCCTGCTCTGTACTGCCAGAAAACTCCCACTAATGACTCACTTCTACAGAAAAAATAATAAATTCCAAGAGAAAAATACATTAGGAAAACACACAGCCAAACTCACCATGAAGAGACAAATGGGATTTTCTCAAGGAGAAACATTACCACAGAACTTTAGGCCGTTATTAAAGAAGCTCAGAGGTTTGGGACCTGGGGTAAAGCTGACAGACTGGAGTATTGTTGCTTATGTTAGACCAGAGATGTGGTTTTGGCTTCGCATAAGGTAGTGAGCTGTAATGGAACCCTTTGCAAAGAAGGAATTGGATGGCTGTGGAAACTGGCTTAGAAAAACCACAGATCGAGGGAAGCATCAGGAAACATGCCAATTACCAGATCTGTAATGAAAAAAATGTAACCCGGGTAAAAGAAAAATCCCAATTACAAATCAGATGCTCTTAGTTCTGAATGTTTACTACTCATGAGGTAATTTGCTTGAAATTCATAAATTACCATTGGTCCCAACAGGATTTACAGCCCACAGTACATGAGACTCCCACAAAGAAAATCCACCCTTTCATTAAAAATATTTCATGCTTAAATGATAAACAGCAACAAGTTATTCTGGGCACCTACTGACCAGAGAAAGGAAGAGAAGGCAAGACTGCTTTAAGAAGAGCTCAGTCTCCAGCTGCTATCAGGGAAGGCAGCAGAGGTCACTGAGACCCGCATTCTTTCTTGCTGTCTGCATTAGTGTCTCAGACAGAAAACATGCTGTAAGAAGACATCCAGTCTATTACTCTCTGCCGCAAGGCTCCTCCCAGGTAAAAGGTAGGGTCTTCAATAGCATTTTCCTCTATGTACAGATTTAGGATCTGCTTATAGCGTGGAGCGGTGGGAATGATAACTTCATCAATATCGTTGTTTTCAGACCGATTGTCCATTTTCTCCAGAGCAGAGCTGAGTTCATCCTTCTTTCTCAAAAGTTCTATGTTTTTATCAACCTCAGCTGCTTCTTGATCTAAACAGATAACCATCTCTTCGAGTCTCTGATGACCCTGTTTCAGTCCTCCTCTGTCCGTTTTAAGGCATTGAGCTCTGCCTGGGCGCTGTCCATTTCCTCCTTCTGCCATCTCAGCTTTTCACTGACCACTGA
This sequence comes from Myotis davidii, assembly GCF_000327345.1. NCBI lineage: Eukaryota > Metazoa > Chordata > Mammalia > Chiroptera > Vespertilionidae > Myotis > Myotis davidii. Next base: position 1,472,566 of record NW_006293951.1, read on the forward strand.
GATGAGAAACGCCTGGAAGGTGTCCTCGCTGATTAGCCATCCCCACTGGGACCAGCAGTGCTCCCAGGAGGCTGGGAAGGGTACTGGGAACTTTTTGTGGCAGATACGGACCACCAGGTGGGTAAGAACAGCCGAGGTAATCATCAGGATCGGGGAGGTCTCAGGATGGGTATGGAAAGATTCCACTGGGCATGCCTGGCATGTAGGAAGTATTTGGCAGCCCTGTCTGTTTCCTCTTGATAAAGACTGGCTTTTATTAATGTACTTTGTATCCTCTGTAAACTTTTTGCGCTGGATGTTGGGGCTGACTATGCTAAATAAATTTGTTGTATGTTAAATTAAAAAAGAAAAGAAAAGAAAAGAAAAATACACCCTTCCTGGTGATGACATTACAATTTTTAAAAAGGTCAAACTATACATAAAATTAATTACAATGCAAAACGAGTCAACAAATGAAGCAAATGTGAAAATTAACATTTAAAAAACTAGGGATAAAAATGGTCTAAATATGACTAATTGGTATTAGTATTTAAAATTATTTTTTAAAATACAAGAAGGTACAAAACCCACAATGGAAGCAGTATGACAATAAAAAAACAACTAAATAGAGCCAAATGAAATATTTCAGAATGACAAACATAATTATCAAAATTAAGAACACAAGAACATATTATATGGAACATTAAACTCAACTGAATAGGGATAATAAATTAGAAAATAGATTTAATTGTTTATACAGAATAAAGTAGGGTGAGATAAAGAGATAAAAATACTTATAGACATGAAAGATAGTGAGTGGGATCTAACAGATAGTAATTGAAATTCCAGAGAAGGTTGGAAAAGTAATAGTACAAAAGAAGTTAATGGTTAATAATTTTCTAATATTAAATGATATTATTAGTTTTTAGATTGAAGAAGTTCAAAAAATGAGTAAGTGAAATTAGATGCATTCTATGTATCTCCTAGTGAAGGCTAAAAATCGCATGATCACCTCAACTGATGCAGAAGAGCATTTGATAAAATTCAATGTCCTTTAGTAATAAAAAACTTAACAAATTAAGGATAGATAGAATTAACTTTAAAATAATAAAATCTACTTATGAAAAACCCATGGAGAGCACCAGACTCAATGGTAAAACACTTTTTCTGCAAGTCAGCAGCAAGGCAATAATCCCTACTTTCACCATTTAATCTCTTTATTAGCTATAGTTCTAATCAGAGTTTCTGTTTCTTCGTGATTCAGTCTTGATATGTATTGTGTTTCTAGGAAATTGTCCATTTCATCTAGGTTACCCAATGTGTTGATGTACAATCGTACTCTTTTGTAACCCTTTTTATTTCTGTAGAATCAGTAGCAATGTCCCACATTCATTTCTGACTTTTGTAATTGGGGTTTTTATCTTTTTCTTAGTCTATCTAGCTAAAGGTTTGTCAATGTTGTCAATCTTTATACAGAACTACTTATTGGTTTTGTTGATTTTCACAATTTTTAAAAATGTTCTATATGATTTGTCTCTTCTCTAATCTTTATTATTTCCTTTATTTTGCTCTCTTTAGGTGTAGTTTGTTCTTCTCTTTTTAGATTCCTGAGTTATAAATTTAGGTTGTTGATTAATATCTTTTTAATGCAAATACTTATAGCTATAAAATTTTTTAACATTACTTTTATTGTGCCCCCTAAATCTTGGTAGTTGTATTTTTATTTTCATTCATCTCTAAGTATTTTTAAATTTCCTTTGTAATTTCTTCTTTATCCATTAGTTGTCAATTTTCCTGTTGTTATTGATTTTTAATTTCATTCTTTTGTGTTTTGAGAACTCATTTTGTATGATCTATCTTTTTAAATCTATTGAGACTTAATTTATGTCTTAACATAAAGTCTATACTGGAAACTATCCCATGGGCACTTGAGAAGATGATGTCTTCTGTTGTTTTAGGGTAGAGCGATCTGTATATATCTGTTAGAGCTACTTGTTTTATTGTGTTAGGTCTTTTTATTTCCTTTTATCTTCTATCTATTTGTCTATCCGTTATTGACATTAATGTATTCAAGCCTCCAACTATCATTATAGAGCTTTCTCCCTTCAATTCTGTCCATTTTTGCTCTTTATATTTTGATGGTCTGTTATTAGGTGTGCAAATATTTATAATTGCTATATCTTCTTGATGTATTGAATAGTGTATAATGTGGGTCTTGTTCTCTTGTAAACTTTGTTTGATTTAATGTCTAGTTTGTTAGTATATCCTCGCCTGATCTCTTTTGACTATTTCCATCCTTTCACTTTCAACATATTTTTTTTCTTTGGGTTGAAAGTGAGTCTCATGTGGACAGCACATAGTTGGATCATGCTTTATTAATTTATTCTGCCAATCTCTATCTTTTGATGAATAGTTTAATTCATTTAAATTTAAAGTAATTATTGATGAGAAGGGACCTTTGCCATTTTGCTATTTATTTTCTCAATGTCTTGTACTATTTTTGTTTCTCAATCCCTGCATTTCTCTCTTCTTTTGTGTTTATTTCATTTTTTATACTGAAATGTTTTAATTTTTTTCTTATTTCCTTTTGTGTATATTTTATAACAATTTTATTTGTGGTTATCATGGGGCTTACATTTAACATGCTAAACTAGAATACTCTAATTTGAATTTAAACCAGTTTAACCTCTATAGCATGCAAAACTTTGTACCTATACCTCTCTAGCCTCAACCACATTCAGTTATTGATGTCACAAATTTACAATGTTATACATTTGTGTCCAAAACATAGACTATAAAAATTTTAATACTTTTGTTTCAAAAGGAAAATTTTTGGTAAAAGACAAAAAGTCAAGTTACAAAGCAAATTTACAGTATTACTAGCTTTTAAACTAATGATTTTAAAAATGTATTTGTCTCTTAGATACTGAAGAAAATCAAAAGTAGAATTACAAACTAAAGTTACAATAATGCTAGTAGTTATAATCCCCTATGTATTTACCTTTATTGAGACCATGGTTTCTTTTTTTAAAATATATTTTTATTGATTTCAGAGAGCAAGGGAGAGGGAGAGAGAGAGAAACATTAATGATGAGAAAAAATCATTGATCAGCTGCCCCTTGCAACACAGACATGTGCCCCTGACTGGAATTGAACCGGGGACCCTTCAGTCTACAGGCCGACCCTGTATCCACTGAGCCAAACTAGCCAGGATGAGACCATACTTTCTTCATACAGCTTTGAGTTTTTGTTCAATGTTTTTTCTTGGCAACCTGCAGGGCTCTTTTTGACATTTTTTTGCAGTACAGGTAACAAACTCCCTTATCTTTTGTTTATCTAACAATTTCTTAATTTTTCTCTGACTTTTATAGTACAGTTTTGCTGCATATAAAATTCTGTTTACTATTGACTCTCTGTCAGGTTCTGTAAATTGCTGGGGTGCGTAAAGTCATAGCTACATCCGCAGATCGTGACTTCTGGACCCTGCGAGGCCTCGTCAGTAATGTGTTCCAACCAAAGAGCGGAGCCCCAGATTCTTACTGATCCTCACATAAGTCAGAATTGTCAGTTGGACCGGATGGTTGCAGAAATTCAAGAATCCATAGTTTTCAGAGAGAATAAGAGCAGAGAAAGAAAACCCCCTGAAATGAAGACTTTCAACATATTTACAAATAAATTTGTGAAACCTCTCGTGGTTTGTTTATAAAGGTGACATCCTTTTGTAAACTGAGGGAGACCTAGAACTAGTCACAGTTCCTCCCATTCCAAACATTCCTCTACCCTTTTACCCTGACTTGGTGGGATACCCAACAAATCAACCACTCAGAGCCAGAGTGAGCACAATGAAAAGGTAAACACTGGTTTTAAAACCCGAGGTGTTTATTTTGGTGATTATTTCCACCTGGCAGCAAACCTCCGAACAATACATCCTGCTGCTGCCCAGGCCATTTTGCCGTGATACCTGTCAAAGGTCACCCAGGAGCCCGCAGAGACTTTTCTTTATTTCCTACTTTAGGGCAGAGGAATGCAGACCTCACTCCCTCAGAAACCTTATTTTAAAGATTAAGAAGCTGCACTTTTCAATTTCAGATTTTACCATATTGCAGGAGAATATATTTAGGAAATTTCTTTGTTTATGGAATCCAACCCACACATATACACACACGCACAATCAAAGCATAAATTCAGTGATATTTGCCTCTAATGTGACAAATCTATGTTGCATAAATCACCAGAGGGAAAATTCCAAATCTATAAATAGCATAAAAGGCTTTCATCTCCTTTTTCACTCAGTCAGAACCTTCTTATGAACAAAGGAGTGCTGAATGGTCATCCCTATAAAAATCATAAATCTTATCATCTCTCCAATCTGATTTATAATTGAAAAGATTACATGCTAGGTAGAGGGACAGGAAATTATCACACAAACTTCAAAGAAAATATCTTAATATACTCCAGGGAACCATAGCTTTGTTTAATTATAATGTGTGGAAATGACCATAATACAAAAATGATAATCATCTGTAGCATTCTTCTTGATCTAGCAATATAAAAGCATTTATGAAGTGGTCATGTACTTTATACTCAAAGAAAAATGTATCACTAATGAGGGTTGGTGAAAACAGCAATTCTTTATTGAGAATTTATTGGAGCTCAGCACTTTGCATACTTTCCCTCTAATTCTGAAAGGACCTCATAATATATCATAATCAGCACTTCACAGTGAGGAGACTGGGGTTTCCTCAGTGTCCTATAGCTGGTGTTATACTATATCAAGAAATGTTACAGGCAGGAAATAGAAAGCATGTTAGATATCTCTAGCAGAGATTCAATAGAGAGAATAAACGTCTTTACAAAGTTGCTGGAAAGGTAGAAGAAATGCGAGCCTGGGGCTTTCAAGGACAATTGGTTTCCAGGTCACAATACTAGTTGTGATCTGAGGTGAGAAACTAGGATTGGAGCTTCTGCCTTGACTGCCAACATCATAATGGCCTTATATCCCACCACACACTGTCATTGTCAGACCATTGTTAGCTGCCACAGCCATGTAAGATGGTACCCATCTCATTTCCACTTTCCAAACCTTCTCTGAGTAAATATCGTGGGGAAAACCAAAGCAAACCAGAATTCTAGCTGTCAAGGAAAAGTGCTTTCTCCTACCATCCCTTGTTACACCAGGGGAACGTTGGAGACAATGAAATGGGTGTGCTCCTACCTTAGAATACAGTCAACCCCTTTGTTTGCTCAGCATTTATGCACTTGCTTCTATCAATAAAGTTCCCAATGCCAACAATGAGAAAAATAAATAAAACTTTTTAACTCTCCCACGTAGCTTACACTACCCCCAATCAGAAGAAATAAAAATTCCATCTGTCACTGGGCTTATCTTACAGGTATGTTCATTCTTATTCTATCTCTATTACCATTAGATCTTGAGATTCTATCACTTTGGGATTAAACTAAAATTTGACCATTACTGACTTGCTCTGTATAAATTGGTAAGAAAAACGTTTGTGATCGTGTACATGAAACAAGAAATAAATTATGAGTAGCTCTTAATATCCTTGATTCTGCAGCTGAGCACTAAAGATCAAACTACTGAAAAATAAGAGTACCTAGTGGGATTTAGATATGGAGTCACATGAGGCTTCTTAGCAACAGCAATTCTATGCCTTGGGGACACCAAGGGTAGCTGTCTTTTAACCATATAGACCAG
>NW_006293951.1:1478291-1481878 GCF_000327345.1 Myotis davidii
AGACCTATTTCTAGAAGACATTCCTGGATCCTGATCTCAGTATACTCACCACATAGCAGCAGGACTTGAGCCAAATGTATCCTCTGTGCATGCTGGCAGGCCCAAAAGAGAAGAAACATGCTGAGCAGAATTCTATATGCTCAGTTCTCCAACTCGAAAGGATTTTTCTTTAGGGAGGAATGAATTGGAAAGGGTAGTGGCAAGTTTCTATTTAGTTCGAAGAAACTGAGGTTCCTACTTTGGAATACAAAATTAGGAATAAGTACAGATGATGAGAGAATTATTTTTGTACATCCTCTGTAAAAGCCAAATTTCACATGAACATTTTTAAGACACATTATTTGTTAATATCAGTAGTGCCTTTGGTAATCAGCTGAAGGGAGAACATGGAGACTATGAATTGGTAACTCTCCTGTATAATAAAGAACATCCAAATAGTCACTTAGGCGGTTTAAGACCACAGAATGAAATGGTACGAACTAATTAGCAAGAAAGATTGATAATTGTAATACATATGAAATAACAGGAAACTTTTAAGAATCTAGATCACCATAAGATTTGTTTTACAAATAAGTTTGGAATAGGTCTCTTTTTCTTAACATTTCTGTGGGGTTTAGATTCTTTATATATCTGAAGCAGTATTTTAAAAATCAGTATCAGTCCAGTTTATCTAAACATGTCTTTTTTAAATATATTTTTATTGATTTCAGAGAGGAAGGGATATAGATAGAAACATCAATGATGAGAGAAAATCATTGATTGGCTGCCTCCTGCAGACCCCACACTGGGGATAAAGCCCACAACCAGGGCATGTGCCCTGACTAGGAATCAAACTGGTTCATAGGTAGAAGCTCAACCACTGAGCCACGCCAGCCAGGCTATCTAAACATTTCTAAACTAGTACATGAGTTGAAATTCTGCCTTTCGCCATATGTGCATAAATAAGCTCTGATCTTGAAAAAGGTTTCTTCCTACTTTCTTCCCCAGAGTGTAGACTGACAGACTCTTGGAGACTCTACTTTTTCACTTACTACTTGAGACCCTTCCCATCAGCTTCAATACCTTTAACACCTACATTGATAATATCTATAACACCCTGGCTGCAGACAAGAATTAGTCATTTCCATTCTCTGTCACTCAGATAAATGTGTTATGGTCTGGGATTATGACATCTGGGTGTAACAGTGTACTTAGTTTTCTTTTAAATGAATGAAATATGAGCAGAGGAATGATGGGGAAAGAGGCTTTCAGCTCTTGCTTGCTAATTAAAATAAATAAATAAATAAATAAATAAATAAATAAATAATAGAGTTACACTCTGAAGCCATGATCTCTACCTCCAATTACCTACATTTTCTTGCAAATAAAAAGAGATATGAAATTTATGGATTATCATGGAGATCAATCAATTTCTTCACACAGCTCAAAAATAGGAAATATTGTAAATTTATGCCTCTCATCACAGAACTGTTCTGGTACTGATGAGATATTCTTGTATGTCCTCACAGAATCACATGCACTGCCTTAGCTTCATCAAAAGTATTTATCTGACTAGTTCCAAGCACATTATACAGCAGCAGAGAGGCTATGGCTGTCACCACATGATTTCAAAACTTTGATGATTAATCCCATGTGCTAGTAATGACAATACCCCTCATCTAATTCCAATGTTTCTATAGCCCCTATCTTCATTCTAAGCAACCTTCTTAGCTGTTGATAACAACAACAAAACATCTTAGAATTGGACTGCCAAGAGGAAGTTGGAAACAGTGATGTAGTTTTTAAAAATTGATAGTTATGCCCGACCCGCGTGGCTCAGTGGCTGAGTGTCGACCTATGACCCAGGAGGTCACTATTAGATTCCTGGTTAGGGCACATGCCTGGGTTGTGGGCTCGACCCCCAGTGTGGGGTGTGCAGGAGGCAGCCTATCAATGACTCTCCCTCATCATTGATGTTTCTCTCTCTCTCTCCCTCTCCCTTCCTCTCTGAAATAAAAATATGTTTAAAACTTTTTAAAAAATTGATAGTTGGTTAATTTTATAATTAGATGGATGTATAGTAAATAAATAAATTAATTTGATACATAAGCAGATTATAGATAAATTAATAGGTAGATAGAAACTAAATAAATACATACATATAGATATGCCTACATATTTACTTACATATACATATATCCATAAGTTAGATATACCAGAAAAAATACACTCACCAAAATTTAATGGAGAATGTTATTATTTTTTCAGAGAAAAAGATTAATAAACTACTTTGGGTGGATAATGACATGATCAGAGTGAGTTAATTTCCACCAAATACCCATTTCCTCTTCTTTCTTGATAAATAGAACTTTTAGGTTTTAACTGGGCTCATTGTTGCCCAGAATAATTTTCCAGGTTTGCTTAAAGTTATTGTGTGACCATATGACAAATACTGGCAAATGGAACTAAGCAGAAGTGTTATGTGCAATTTTGGAGGGAAAGTTTCTTAAAGAGAAGTGGATAAGGTCATTCCTTTCTTTGTTGACTCACCCATTGTGCTGGTTGGAATACAGATGTCTGGAATTGGGGAGCCACCTTGAAAGAGATTGGGAGACAAGTAAATAGATAAATTAATTTGATACATAAATAGATTATAGATAAATTGATAGGTAGATAGAAACTAGATAAATACTTACATACACATATATCCATAAGTTAGATATACCAGAGAAAATACACTTACAAAAATTTAGTGGAGGGTGTTATTATTTTTTCAGAGAAACAGATTAATAAACTACTTTGGGTGGATAGTAACATGATCAGAGTGAGTTAATTTCCTTCAAATATCCATTTCCTCTTCTTTCTTGATAAATAGAACTTTTAGGTTTTAACTGGGCTCATTGTTGCCCAGAATAATTTTCCAGGTTTGCTTAAAGTTATTGTGTGACCATATGACAAATACTGGCAAATGGAACTAAGCAGAAGTGCTATGTGCAATTTTGGAGGGAAAGTTTCTTAAAGAGAGGTGGAAAAGGCCATTCCTTTATTTTGTTGACTCACCCATTGTGCTGATTGGAATACAGATGTCTGGAGTTGGGGAGCCACCTTGAAAGAGATTGGGAGACACACACAGGATGGCAGAGAAATCAGGATTGGGAATTTCAGTTCCTGTTACCTTGGCACACCATACCAGCCTGGGACTGAGATAAGACTGCTCTTATGAGGGAGGGAAATAAACTTATATCTTATTTAATATCCAGCTATTGTGGATTCTCTGTTACAGGCATCATAATAAACGCCTAATAAGTGTTGTGGGTTACTAAAAACATTAAAATAACAAAATATGATCAATAAACTGTCTACTACGGGTATGGATTTCTGATGGAATATCCTTTTCTAAAAGTGCACAGTGATGAGTATGGGTATGTAAGTTTCGAGGAGAAGCTGAAAAGGCTTAGATCATTTGCATAATAGAAAAAGACCTGCAGGAGGTAGGGGGGTAAGAGATCAACCGAAGGACTTGTATGCATGCATATAAGCATAACCAATGGACATAAGACACTGGGGAATAGGGGAGGCTAGGGGACTGTGTAGGGCGGGGGGGGGGG
>NW_006293951.1:1481984-1490624 GCF_000327345.1 Myotis davidii
TAAGGTAAATGAGATGAAAACTGGACTTGACCCCATAATTTGACAAGTCAGAGGTCATTGGAGACTTTCACAAGCTTAGTTTCAGTGAACTGGTAAATAGTTGAACTGGACAGCAAGAAAGAATGAGAAAAGACGGATGAGAGGAAATAAACATGGACCATCTTTTGGAGAAATTTTACTGTAATTGGTCTGTATCTGGAAGGGTATGGGATCAAGAGAACATTTGTTTTTTTAAAATGTGAAAAACAATAGCATCTTCTAATGCTAATGTGAATATCAAATGGAGAGGAAGAAAGTGATGAATTGGAAGAGAAAGGCCTTGAGTTGGGAGGGAGATCCAGTGCCCAACTTGAAGACTTAGTACTAGAAGGAGCATGGGCCATTGACACACAGTGACAGGAGAGAAGACAGGGTATGAAGATACAGAAATAGACAGTTTGGACACGTTTGATAATGGCAGCATGTGAAAATAGCACTTATATTTGAAATAATTATTTTTATTTCATGGTAAAGGGGTGTCTCTTCCATTAGATTTCAAGCTGTCTTTGAGCTTGGAAAATCCCAAATTAGTGTGACTAATGCATCACTGTGTCCTCATGATAAAGAATAGTTGCCACCATTCAATAAATACCCAATAATGGATGAGTGAATGAATAATGCCTACACACACACACATATACACACCACCAGCAGCAGCAGCAGCAGCACCATCACCACCACCACCATCACCACCGCCTCAATTGTATCATGCTTCTACCTGGTTAGTATGTGACTATTAAGTTTTAGAGGTTATCATTCTAGAAATTCTAAATTTCTAGGCTATTACAATTCCCCAATATTCCATAGAATATTTCTTACATATGAACAAGATAAATATTTCTTATTTCCTGCTACATTTATAACCTTCCGTAAGGAAAAAAGGAAAGCTGCAGGTGCTTTCTTCTACATTTGTGCCTCACAAATCCACTCCCTGGTCACAGTGAATTGGACTTAAAGACAAACAGCAGAGGCTCTTGAAATGAACCACGATGAGAAAGAACTCTGCAAAAGTGTTCATCTATATTGATAAGAAAAGGGTATTTATATTGGATGTAACAACCAAGTATTCAGATTCTCTTCTTCTTGGGGTGCCTGAATGAAAGGTACAGAAAGAGGAAGGCAAAAGCAGACAGAAGGCACTGAGAAGACTGATGTAGATAGTAGATAGAGAGTACTTGAGGCGCTATAAGGGTTGTGGCACTGGAATAGGGAGCAGGGAGGTCTTCTGGGGAGGTTTCCTGGGATTGGAGAGTTGCTACAGTCACCACAGTCATCTGAATGATGTTTCAGTCTTTTATGACACCTGGTTATGCAGCTCGAAAGGCTGTTCCTTGTTCTACCTTCCTGCAATAGCACCCTTTGAATTAAGTTAGTAAAAGCAAGACTCTCTGCAATCTCAAATGTACTGGTACATATTATTTATACTGAATTGTGTTCTTCATAGTACATTATCTCTGGTACTCTGAGCTTTATTTTTTTTATTAATATCCACACTGGGGGGGGGGACATATATAAAGCTTTAAACAGTAAAGAATTTTTAAAAATATCCACATGAATGTTTAATCAACTATAAAGTTTGTGAAGATAGAGCCAAAGTCTGGTTAATTTGAAACATGGGGTATAATGGCATAGCTATAAAGTTATATATTTACTAAATACTGCGGGTATTCTTATTCTTTAAAATAATTGTTTTTCTTCTGGATAGCTAAATGGACAGATTAGTATGAATAATACATTTCAACTCAAAATAACTATTCTTTTAGTTAAATAGAAAATAACTTTTAATAAAACTTATTTACCTTTAAATTAATATTTCTAACTTCTGACTGCTTATCAGAGCACAGAAATTAATTGCTATAATATCTTTCCTTTTTCTTTGGAACATTCTGCTTTGGTATGTCTATCTAGTTTAACTTCATCCAAACAAGATCAAATATACCTGCTGTTTGGAGCTTTTAGTCCTTGTCCATGAACTATATCATGACTTTTACAAAGCACTCCTTTTATGTTGGCATTGTGACTTGCTTTTAATATTCTTTCTCAAATACGGGATTTTATTTTAATTTAATTAGGAAGGCCTCATTAATCTTCTGTAGTTTCTTTCTACACACAAGGACTCTCTTTTTTCTCCTTTGAGCTTTTCAAACACAATTGAATATAACAGAGTAAATTTTTTCATGAGAATCTGTAATAGTTAAACATAATTTTGATTTGATAATGATCTTAGTTTCGCTCCTCTGTCAAGAGGATGGCAAATAGAATCGTGATTGCTTGTGCCCTACTTAGCCCTAGAAGCATCTTGCAGGTCTATTTCTAGATCAGTTAAGTCAACAGTGAAAATCTGCCTACAATATTTTGTAGAGTTTATTTAAAAGCATACCATGAAAATTCTGAAGAGTATTATTTGGGAGTATATATTTTAAAAGGATGTGGCCAAGGTAAGGGTTTCATAGGGACTTTTGCAGCAAATATGGAATAAAGGAATGTGGCAACTGTTTAACTTATACTTAAGTCTGCAGATCCTGGCTAGAAATACACTTTTTTTTTTTTAACATCATTGGCTACCTCAACTCCTAACCTCTTTTAAGCCATATGTTGTTTATGAGGCGGGCTAAACATGCTTCCATGAACAGGTATGTGAGGCAGAATAAAGGCCTTCCAAAGAAGTCCACATCCTAAACCCTGAGACCTATGAATAGGTTCCATTACGTGTCAAAAGGGAATCAAAATTGCAGAGGAATAAAGGTTTCTAATATGAAACCTTAAAATAGGGAGCTTATCCTGGATTTTTCAGAGTGGACCCAATGTAACACAAGAGTCCTTGAAAGTGGAGGAAGGAGGCTGAAGAGACAGAGAGAGAGATGTGACAATGGAAGCGGTGTCAGAGTTGCTGTGTTGTTGGCCTTGAACAATAACACAAGAGTCCTTGAAAGTGGAGAAAGGAGGCTGAAGAGAGAGAGAGAGATGACAATGGAAGTGGTGTCAGAGTTGCTGTGTTGTTGGCCTTGAACATGGAGGAAAGGGAGTGGGAACCAAGGAATGGGGGTGGCCTCTAGAAGATAGAGTGAAGCCGGGAAATGGATTTCCCCTTAGAGCTTCCAGAAGGAACGCAACTCTATTAAACTTGTACTTTAACCAGTGAGGCCTGTGTTGGCCTTCTAACCTACAGTACCGTAAGATACTAAATTGGTGTTGTTTTAAGCCATTGAGTTCATGGTAATTTGCAATGGCAAGAAATAGGAAACTAATACACCAGATATAGCAGTAAAAGTAATTCTTTGTTTTTAGAGTATTTCTGGAGTGTGTTGATTGGCTATATTCCTCTTAATGGCAGAAACATTTGTGTACTGGGTCACAAACATCAAAGTTTGAAAAATTCAAGATTAGCACCAACAAAGGAAGTTTTTCGCTGCAAATGCAAAAGCACAAGAAATAACACTGAAGTTTGGGAAGAATATACTCCCATGTGCAGTTACCTGTGAATTTCCAACTTTCCAATTGCACAAGCTTATCTGATTTATGCCAGCTCCAGCTTCCTTTTGAATGCACAGATGTTTTCTTTTTTTTCACATTGTTTTGAGATTTGAAGACTTGCAACATCTACAAAGCTATCTTCTCTTTGAATTTCAGGGTCTTGAACTGACCTCAAGTTGATCCTAATTTGGCTGTAGCTCTGCCTCCCTAAACATCTTCTTAGTCAAAGTCTCTTCTCTCAGTGCTTTCATCAATATAAGGCCCCCTTTTTTCATTAACTCCTGGGTTTTGTGTCATAGTTATCCTAGTTACAATGGAAAATAAAGCTATTTTAAACTGTTAAATATCAAACATTTGTTGACTACTAACTGCGAAGCATAGCACTAAGTCATGAAAACAAAACAAATAAATATGGCATAATAAATTATGCCAGGAAGCTCAAAATTGAATGATAGGGCATGCAACATATTTTAAAAATTGTAGAAGTTGATTAATTGGGGCTTGCATAAAGTGTGCAAGAACAGAAAATGAAATAGGAAGAATGAGTGAGGGTTCATCAATTGTACCAAGGGAAGGGGCATTAAGGTCTGAGGAAAGCGCACATACAATGGTACAGAGGCTTGTGAGAGCATGGAAGATTTGAGGAATTGTACATGGTAGACCGTATACAGTGGAGGTGGGAAGAGAAAACACCAAAAAGAACTCTGAGTATCTTTATCTCTTTGTTAGCTGTGAGGTAAATCTCCCTATGAAATTATCTTGAGCACAAATGTTCCAAACCTATGTTCCAAACCCAGGCTGAATGGAGAGGTCTAAATGGCTCATGCAAATTTCCAAAAGGGACGAAGTGTGTCAGCATGTTGAGACCATTTTATTTGTGATTCTGACTTAGCAATTGACACCTTTTCCAAAGAAATCACCCTGCAAACTATTCCAGATTATTTAAAATGCAGATACTCATTGAATTCTTGGCTTTTAAAATCCTGCATAATCTACCCTCAGTCTCTTCAGTCTCACGTGTCTTTATTTTCAGCATCTTCACTTTATCGTACTCCAAAATCAAGTCCTAATCATTTTTACTCTATTCACTATGGAATATGCGTTTTTTAATTAGAATATTTACTACACAAGGCAAATAGTGCTGAACATATATTAGGATCTTCATAAATGATTGCTTAGTCTAATAACATCTACCTTCTCAGAATCATTCATATCCCCTCCTTAAGAATGTATCAGTTTTTAAATTCATATATATGTATATTCATATATATTAAACATGGCTAGATTTCAAATTTAGAGAAAGTTTTGTAGAATTAATGTTCTAAAATAATGGAATGTATTTTGGCCTAAACTCATATTTTATGCAAGGAAGGGGTCATCATTGCGACCATAGCGTTACTTTTGACCCATTTATCTTCCTGTTGGAGGAGGTCATTGAAAGGATGTGACCAGTTGGCTCATGAGCTGGACCCGGGCAATTGGAGGCTCCACCCCCTTCCCCTTCCTTGGACTGTGTCTTTCACTTTCCTTCTCTGTATCTCTCTTTATAACATAAGTCATTGGTCAAGGCAATAACAGGATGATTCTACTAGAAGCATTTCGGATAAACAAGAGCAGAGAAAGACTTGAATCAGAAACTACAGCTAGGAGACTTATAATCTCTAGGTCCTGGTTCTCTGTGCTCTGGACAGCCTCCTTGCAAATAAAGTTCTAAACCTTTGGTCTTAGAAATCCATATTACTTATTTATTTTCTTGTTTTTAAAATATGGCTAAAATATCCAATTTAATCCTTTAAAAATAATTTGACTTTGTGTTTTAACAACATTTTGGGAAATTATAAAAGTCACATATATGTATATATTTAAATAGCAATCAAATTGAGCAGTTTACAGTGTATTTCACATTTATTTTCTAACCTGAGGTACACAGAGAAGGTATCCTCAAGCCCATTTTAAACCTAAGGTAACTGAGACTCTAAGATCTTAAGGGGTCATTTCAAGATAAGGAGCCAGTCTTCTGCCTTTTCATCTGTTAGCTGACCATATTTTCATGATAACAATCACTTTGGGTTGAAAATAAATCAGCCACACCCCTTCTTGGCTGGAATGTGAGCTCCCTGCGTTCGGTAAACTATCTGGCTGTAGTACTTAAAATCTCAGATGCATTTTTATCAAGTGTAACAATAAATTTTGTTTGGTATTGAAAAGTCTACTTGCCCTTCTATTACTTGCATTCTGATAGTGGTGGTATTTCTAATTTTTCTAAATTAGAGTTGAAAAACTGTTGTCCATGAGGCATCCTTAGGAAATCTAAGTTCCTTCTATTTTCCTCATATGAACTGAAGACACAAAACAAAAGCCAGCCTGACTAGTACGTAGATGGTCTCCTTGGCAACAACGTATGTGAAAGACTGCAAAATTTCCCCAATTTCCATTCAATGTAATGAAAGGTACATTTAAATGATTATAACAATACATTTAAAAAATATT
The DNA here is from genome assembly GCF_000327345.1 of Myotis davidii. Lineage (NCBI taxonomy): Eukaryota > Metazoa > Chordata > Mammalia > Chiroptera > Vespertilionidae > Myotis > Myotis davidii. Next base: position 1,487,988 of record NW_006293951.1, read on the forward strand.
ATGTTCTTTCTAAAATGAAGGTCATAACTTAAATTCATTTATTTGTGTTCTGTTACTTGTCATATAAGAGTGGCTATGTTCTGGGGTTTACCCAGCAGTGAAACTGCACTTCAGAAGCTCATGAACATCCCCTGCACCAACTATGCATTCAAGTTCATACAACACTAATAACAGCCAATGTTTCTTCACCCTCACTATGTATCAGGTATGTGCCCAGGGTTTTATGTGCATTATTTCAATGAATATCACAGTACATGTCACAATAATCTTAAGGGGAAGATGAATCTTTTTTAAAAAGACAGAATAATTGAGGATTAGAGAGAGTAAGGAATTAGGTGAAGATCACCCAGCCAGGATATTCTGAGGTCAGGATTTGAATCCAGATGTCTGACTCCACACCACACTCTTTTTAAAAAAATATTTTTACTGATTTCCATGGGTCTGATATCCTGTCAGGTGCTTATTTCCGAAGGAGAGAGAGATAGAAACATCAGTGAGGGGAGAGAATCATTGATCAGCGGCCTCCTGCACTTCACACACTGGGGGTTGAGGCTGCAACCAGGGCATGTGCCCTGACCAAGAATCAAACTGTGACCTCCTGGTTCACAGGTCAATGCTCAACGACTGAGCCACACCAGCCAGGCTTCACATCACACTATTAACCAGGAAGTAACATTATTGACCCAAAGGTGTGACTACGGTGATGCCAACCACAGAGGTATCCAGTGTATCTCTGAAATCTGCCCGTGAGACCTTTATGTGCTTCATTTTTTCCTGGGTATTCTCTATGATCTTATTAAATATTTATATAAAACCAAACCTGATTTGTTATGATTGTGGAGTTACAACATCATAATTAAGCATGCTCTTGGTAAGATAAAGAAGGTAGCAGACAAATGCAGGAAGCATGTGAAATAAAACACTGAGGTATTTGATAAGACAGAGTTCATTATTTTGAATAAGAAAACGATTCAGAGAGTTATGTGTATTGCAAGCTGGAGTGACTCTAGATATGAACAAGAAAGATGATACTTTGTTCTGATTTTGGGGAACAAAAAGTAGAGCTAGACACCAATCTTATTAGTTTTCCTTACTAATTGTGTATATAGGCATTTCTCAAATAACCTAATGTGAGTGTTTCTGGAAAAACATACAAACACATTCTATAAAAATCACATGTTAAAAATAATAAAACTTTGAAAAAATGGAGTTTATTAGACCACTAAAAACATACAATTATAACCACTGAGCTAGCCAGAACAATAACTCCCAATGAAAATAGAGGACATTAATCAATAAGGACACTTTCAAATTATGAATACATACAAAACACTATAGTAAATATAGCAGTTTATTTGAAAAATTAGATAAATAAGTAAATAGGTGAAGGAAGCTTGGTGGCATATGAGATAGGATTATTGAGTTATAGAAGTAAACGCAAAAAGCACAATGATTTTTTTTCACTTTTCTGTGTTTGGAATATTTTGTAAATCTTTAAAAGCAAATATAAAATAAAAAAGTAATAACATATTCTCAGTGAGGATTTTAAAAAAAGAAGTACATATAAATAGAAACAGTTTTATTGAAAAAAATATAGGAAAATAAATATATACTCCTTACCACAGATTTAATCAGAACAACTCTGTTATCATCTTTTTAGCAATGTTGCAAATTTATTCAAACCATACTCCATATTACATTTTTAAAAAGCAACTCCTTTGTTTCTCTAGAACTTCTCTGATGTTTCTCAAGAGACACTTCCACCTATTGGGTAGAAATAAACACACACACACACACACACACACACACACACACACACACACTGAGACAAATCAGGTTCAGAATTCAGTCGAATCTCATAGTTTAAATAGACTCTCTGGTTTAACACTGCTGCTCTAGAATAATTGTTCAATCTGGCAGAGAACTCCCTCGTTCCCCCACTCCTCTTATAAGTGGCATTGGGCTGTGGAGCGGAGAGAAATATATGACATCAAGATATTCAGAGGAGGTTTTGGTCCTTCGCTAATACTTAATTGAACTCTTGCTAGCATCTTCTGTGCTACACTTGGCTTAATTACATACCTGGGTATTCTCTTTGCATGGCGACTGTAGTCCATGGTTGAGAAAATTGTGGGGCTACTTTTTGGTTCAGCCAGGGCTCAGGAGCCTCACCCTCCCTCCACTCCCTCCTCCCCCTTCCTGTTGTCCTGGAGATGCCTCTGAGTGTCTGCCAGATACTCCCCCCCACCCCCCAGCCCTCCAGAAAGAGTCTTAGGCCTTATGTCCAGGATCTCTGTGTGTTAGGGATCGGATGACAGTGAGAGGTGTAGCAAAGAGAATAAATGACAAAGACTGTGTAATTAAAGGTCTATGGTAAGAATGTTGTGAAATAAATTTCCTCATCTGTAGACTTTGAAATTTTATGTTAATTCTATCATTCATTAATAATGAACACTTAGGTAGGGTAGCCAAAGTGCATATTTCATTTCCTTTTGTGAGTGCTTAGAGAACAATACAAGAATGTTAAAAAAAAATAGAAGAAGACAGATTTTTCTTTTATAATCAGGTTTCTTTGCCTCTTCCCAGACGGGGATAGTATACTGCATGAGGAAGATAACACTGTTAATAGATGACAGT
>NW_006293951.1:1491243-1491650 GCF_000327345.1 Myotis davidii
AAAACCAAAACCCATAGTTTATAGCATCAAGACAAGGGTGACAGAGAGGAATCTCTGTATTGGGGTGGGTGGGGTGGAGTTCATGGTTACACTTCTGCTTGTTGGCTATGAGTATAGCTAAACAATTCTTATGAAAAACATGGTCCAAGTATGGGGTCCATTCCCCACAAGAAACTTCTGAAAATAGCTACCGAGAGAGAGAGAAAAAAAAAAACCCTCCTTAAATAAAGAATAAGTGAATTTGGGGTGGTGGTGGTGGTGGGGGGTGCAGAACAGAAAAAGAAACTGGCAGATAAAGGATATTGTGGCAGCAGATAGAGGTACTCCCAAATTTTGCTAATGGAAGAACTTCAAAAATCAAGTGCACTAAGAATTATAGAATTAAAACATTCATTTTGACAAAGGAG
>NW_006293951.1:1491682-1522743 GCF_000327345.1 Myotis davidii
CAATCATATACTTTACAAAAGTGCTACCCCGATATTTTAGGTACCCATCGGGCACCAGAGATAGTTATTACAATACTATTGACTACAGTTCCTCTGTTTTACTTGACATTGCTGTGATTACTTTGTCACTACCAATCTGTACTTCTCAATCACTTCACCTTTTTCACGCAGGGCTCCAATCTCCCCTCCTCTAGTAACTATCAGTCTGTTCTCTGAACCTATGAGTCTGTTTCATTTGTTTGTTTATATCCCCGATATTTTAGGTAACCATCAGGCACCATAGATAGTTATTACAATACTATTGACTACAGTCCCTCTGTTTTACTTGACATTGCTGTGATTATTTTGTCACTACCAATCTGTACTCTCAATCACTTCACCTTTTTCACGCAGGGCCCCAATCCCCCTCTCCCCTAGCAACCATCAGTCTGCTCTCTGTACCTATGAGTCTGTTTCATTTGTTTGTTTATATTGTTGTTTAGATTCCACATATAAGTGAAATCATATAATATTTGTCTTTTCTCACTTAAATATTTCACTTCACATAATACCCTCCAGGTCCATTTATGCCAGTGATGGTGAACCTATGACATGCATGTCAGAGGTAACACGCGAACTCATTTTTTTGGTTGATTTTTCTTTGTTAAATGGCATTTAAATATATAAAATAAATGTCAAAAATATAAACATATATATATAAGTATATATAATCTCCATGTTTTTATCCACTTGTCTACTGATGGGCACTTGGGTGGCTTCCATAGCTTGGCTATTGTAAATAATGCTGCAATGAATTCAGCAGTGTATCTTCTATTCTTTCAAGTTAGTGTTTTGGGTCCTTTTGGATATATACCCAGAAGTGAAATCTCGAGGTGATGAGGCAGATCCATTTTTAATTTTTTGAAGTTTTCCATAGTGGCTGCACCAATCTGCATTCCCAGCAACAGTGCATTAGGGTTCCTTTCTCTCCATATCCTTGCCACACTGTTTTCCACAATGTAGAAAGAGTAGGGGAGAGAACTGTGCAGCACCACTGTATTTAACATGAGGAAGACATGCAGAGAGAAGCAAAGACCACATATGAAGAAAAGTCCTCAGCACTCAGGTCCCCGGTTCCCATTGCTCCAGAGAATGGGTTACAACAGGTTTTGTATTAGTTTTAACTGTGCAGCATAGTGGTTAGACAATCATATACTTTACAAAAGTGCTACCCCGATATTTTAGGTACCCATCGGGCACCAGAGATAGTTATTACAATACTATTGACTACAGTTCCTCTGTTTTACTTGACATTGCTGTGATTACTTTGTCACTACCAATCTGTACTTCTCAATCACTTCACCTTGTGAAATACTCTCATCTTCCCTGTTCTTCCAATAAAGTATCCTCTCTTCTAAAACTACCTCTGGTGGGGTTTCTAAAATTCACAAGAGGCAGAGTCCTAACTAACATGAAATATATATGGAAAAACAAAGCTGGCCCTATACATGTCACATACACAAGTAAAGACAGTGTATGGTAGTGGAAAGATTGCTGATGGGAAATAAGAAGGTCTACATACCTAGTGGTCTTAGCTCTGCACTGACAAGGTGAACTTTGACCCATCAATAACCTTCCCAGTTGCCTCATCCATAAAGTTAGAGGGTTGGATGAGGCTTTTAAATTCTTCTTATTGGAAAACTCTCTTCACATGAAATCATAAGAATAAACCAATATATTACACCGATGGGGGGGAGGGGAAAGCAGGCAGGGATCCAGGTCCTTTAGTTACCTCAAAGGGCCCCATGGAGCAATGAGAACAAAGCACTAGACAATGTCAGTCCTAAGTCGTCTCTAATATTCTGTGATGTACAGGACAAAACACATAAAAGAGGTTTTCGTTAAAGAAGTTAAAACGACTGATTATATTCAAAGAACAAAAAGCAGAAGAAAAATTAGCGTGGGGGGGGGGAGGGGGAGTCGGGGACCAGTAGCTAATTATACTTAAAAGCGCTCTGAGAGGTGAGCATTCCTAGGCAGATCCTCATGTAGCCTCCACAGGGGAGTCATCAGCTTTCCTCTGATGGCCTGTGGGTCTGCCCTTTACAGCTCAGCTGCGGGTTTTCCCCATCCACTTCCGGCGAGTAAAAACTTGCTCACAGAGTGGAAATGGGATCAACTCTATGAAAATCAAGTGATTATTATAAAGCCAATTCCCAGATCAAAACTGGGAAGGATTTCTGAGGATGAAAACGGTTAAAGGGATACAGAATATAATCCATAGTGAAATGAAACCCTTGGATCGTGGAAGAAAAACCAATTGGTATTTTACTGCTGATATCCACTAATTGAATTTTCCTGACCATAAGTGCACATTGATTTTCTCCTGCTGGCGTGAAGAGCACCACGTATGTTATTTGGGAAATGATATGCTGAAAAGTAGTTTCAGTTGTCAATTTGTAAAAGCAAACATCCTTTAGAGTAAATCAGTCTGCAAGGCTCCCATCCGGACAGATTAATTGTTCCACATGAGAGATGTCGTATCTAATTTTATTCTGTGCGAAAGTAGTCTGATCCTTACTTTTCAGTCAGTCCTACGAGCGCCTGAGCATATTTGGTCCTATTCGGGTAGCCTGAAAACCTCCACAGAGTAGTCTCTTTCATGAGCTTTTAAGCCGTCTGTATCTCCTTGTTGAACTGGACTAGTAATGCCTTGTGTTTCCAATTTGTCCAACATGTTTTCTAACCACTGTTCCCAGGGTGTGGGTTTCTTGTCAGGTATCCTGGAGGTAGGGGAAAGTTGTCATGTGCTTTTCTAAAGCAATGCCTAAGGCAACCTGTCCTTCCATAACAGATGGTAAAAACCGCAGCAACAGGAGATTGAGGACAATGCCTAAGGTTAAGCAGCAAAATCTGAGCAGGGTTTGGGCCTTTAATTTATGCTTTTGAATTCCCATTGGATCATATATTTGAAGTTTCAGTTAATTTTCAGAAAAGTAATAATACCTAGTCCTCAAACAGCATGGAGAATAGCGTGCATCTCACAATGCAGAGAGGGGGGAAGGCATGATTCATAGAGCCTTGGTAGACTACAGCGGAGAGTCTTACCTCAATGATAGTTAAACCTGTTATGAGCACTCCTCCAAACAGTGTCCAAACAAATCTTATAACAAGCCCCCAAAGATAAAATTTTTCCAGGTAGTTTATCTGCATCCCAGAACAAAGCAAATGCATATTTATATTTAAAAATATTCAGCAAGGTTAAATGAAATGTATGCCAGGAATATTTACCAGGCATAATGGTTAATTTTATGTGTTCACTTGACTGAGCCACAGGGTGCCTAGATATTTGGTCAAATTTTATTCTGGGTGTGTCTTTGAAGGTTGTTTGTGGGGGTTTTTGGGGGGGAGGTGAGTTTAACATTTAATTGATGGATTGAATGCTAGTAAAGCAGGTTGCCCTTCTTAACGTGGGTGGGCCTTATCCAATCAGTTAAGACCTGAGCGAAATAAAAAGGTTGGTCCTTCCTCTGAATAAGAGGGGATTACTTCTGTTGGACTGTCTTCAAAGGGGGTTATTGGTTTGGTGTGTTTTTTCTGCCTTCAGATTTGTACTAAAACATTGGCTTTTCCTGGGTCTTGAGCTGCCAGCTGTTGGACTAGAATATATATATATATTCTGTTTCCCTGGAGAACCCTAACTAATATATATTTTGGTACCAGAGTAGTTCTAGAGAACAGAATTTTAAGGATAAATTTTCTGAACTAGTCCTGAGTTTTTGGAGTTGCCTTTCTAATCTGAGTAGAGATGCAAATGCCTACCTTTCCAGTCATAAAGAGAGCACTGATCCATGGCCTGATTTGGCAATAGAGGTACAGAAGATATCACGATTGGATACTCCTTATCAACCCGTTATAAAGCAAGGATCTGGGTGATTGTGTATCTGATACTTCCAAATATTTTGGCGACATAATGAATAAATTGAGATTGGCTGATTGCTCCTAATGTTGCTGAACAAAGTGGGTAAAGAAAAGAATGGGCTCAGTGGTTTCAATTCCAGCTGAATGCTCTGAAAGGTCTGTGAGCTCTGTCTGGTCCCCGAAGGATTGCTGAAAACACATACAACCTTATCCCGCTGACGAGCTGAATAACGAAGCTGAACTCCCAACCTTACAGGGTGTCTGTTGTTGAAGAGAGGCCGCTGATTGGGAACAAATGAAATCCTGAAAGTTGGAATGGTGAGGTGGGGAAAGACCATGATGAAGCTGGAGATACTGAATCCCTGAATTCTGCTCAGTCCTTTTATCCAGTGCACGAGGCCTCACCATGTCCCCATCTGGGATGCCCCTCAAATGGAACGGATACGATTACCTCATGTCTTCTATTTTATTGAGTCATGAATGGACAGCTAAAGATTACTAAACATGTGAGAGAAGTCCAGAAATACAGACACCAAAAGGAAAAAATGGTAAAAACAAATCCAAGAAAAAGAATGTATCCATGAAACCAGACAATTTTATTTCTTTACGAAAATAGCAAAAAGAAGGGCAAAGGTTAAGACAAGGTTCTTAAAAAGTAAAAAGAGGAGAACTAAAATGTTTTAAAAGTCAAAAGAAGGATTTGGTGAAACTGCTAAAGAATTTTCACAGACAATAGACAAAAAAAGACTAAGATATTTACAATAAAAAAATAACTAGGAGATAATTCCAAAAAATCCCAAATCAGAATAATAAAGCTAAGAAAAATCATCAAACAATAACATTAGAAACATTTCTATAACCAACACAATGAACAAAACATACACATAATAGTTCTCAGAACTCTGGAGGAAAGAGAGAAGCTCCTTAAAAAGGTTCCAGAGAGAATAACAAAACGAAATTTAAAAACAACAACAACAAAAATACAGGCTACCCTGGCCATGTGACTCAGTTGGTTGAGCATTGTCCCATGAACTGAAAGGGTACCGGTTAGATTCCCGGTCAGGGCATATGTCTAGGGTGGCGGGGTCAGGGCCTGTGGTTCATGAGGGAGGCAACTGATCAATGTTTCTCTCTCACATCAATGTTTCTCTCTCCCCCTCCCTTCCTCTCTCTCAAATGTCAAGAAAAATATCTTTTAATAAAAGAGGCCAAAAAACTTAAAACCAACAAAGCAGGAATTAGAATGAGCTCAGACTTTTCAATAGACTATTGCAAACCCACTGGGTTAGCTGTGAATAATACACACACACACACACACACACACACACACACACACACTCATATACATTCAGCGATAAGAGTTATCTATGTTAGAGATAAGTATTATATGATTATAAATACTGTGCCTACACAATTGGGTCATCTGTGGAAAATATTTACATTATTATGATTTGTACACTGGATATTAAAATAACAAAATACTTGGGTAATAACAGTTTGGAAGATGGAGATGGGGAAAAGTATGGATAGGAGAGAACAATGCTGCACTTTTCTCTTCTCTAGTAAACTACCAAGAGATTGTGTCTAAAATTTTTAAAAAGCCAAAGAACAAGCATGCATAACACATAGACACAGACAACACTATGGTGATGGCCAGAGGAAAGGGGTGGGGGCTGGGTAGAGTAAGGCAAAAGAAGGAAAATGGGTACATCTGCAATACTATCACAATAAAAATAAAGAAAAAAATTAAATTATAGTTTATTTTGGAAAATGAATGTAAATATCAGAAGAAAAAGCTAAAAGTTAAAAATAGTTTCCTCTGGGAAGGGGTTCAAGTATAAAGGTGTTTATTAGAAGCTTTGTAGTAATATTAATAAAGAAAATTAAATTTATTTGAAAATAAGTATAATATACATTATTTATTTACTTATTTTCTATTTTTATTGATTTCAGAGAGGAAGGGAGAGGGAGAGAGAGATAGAAACACCAATGATGAGAAAGAATCATTGATTGGCTGCCTTCTGCACACCCCACATTGAGGATCGAGCCCACCACCCGGGCATGTGCCCTTGACTGGAATCAAACCCGGGACATTTCGGTCCACAAGCCAATGTTTATCCACTAAGCCAAACTGGCTATGGCTGCATCATTTATAATAACACCCAAATCAGAATGACCCACATATTCATTTACTAATGAATAAACAAAATGTAGCTTATTCATACAGTGGATATTGTTCAGCTACAAAAGGAATGAAATACTGATACATACTGCAGTTCATGGGTGAACTTTGAAAACATTAGACTAAGGGAAAGAAGCTAGACACAAAGGATGATATATTGTATAATTCCATTTACATAAAATGTTGAGAACAGGCAAATCCTTGGAGATAGAAATAGATTAGTAGTTGCCAGTGATTGAGTATAGGGGAAAATGGAGAATGACTACTAATGGGTATGAGGTTCTCTGGGGAGATGGGAGAAATGATAAAAGGGTTCTGGAATGAGGTAGTGGTGAGGGCTACACAAGCTTTATGAATATACTAAAAGGCACTGAAGTATACACATTAAAATTGTGAATTTTACAGTAAGTTAGTTGTATCTCGAGAAATAATGAGTGCAATGCAAAAAGATAAAGAATAATGATAGCCGAAGTTAAAAAATAAATAATGGATCATGAAAGCAGAGAAAACCACTAGAACGTTGGCAGGAAGAGAGCACTGCATATAGAAGTAACAGGTACAAAGGCGAGGAGTCATGAAAACAACATAACATTCAGGAATAATGAGAACTGTGGCCAGTTGTGGATGATGGAAAAGAAAACTGAGCAGATGAAGTTTTCAGAGTCAAAGTCTGAAAAATGTTTAGGGTCTGATTAGCGAAGGTCTTAGATCATGAGAAAGGGTTAGGATTTTCATTTGGTAGGCAAAGAGCACAATGGGAAGTTCACCATGATGAGAATGGCTGTGGGTAAGACAACCAGTTGGGCTTGGCCGGTGTTGGTTAAGTGGTTGAGCATCGACCTATGAGCCAGATCATGGGTTGATTTCTGGTCAGGGCATATGTCCAGGTTTCAGGCTCGATCTCCAGTAGGGGGCATTCAGGAGGTAGTTGATAAATGATTCTCTCTCATCATTTATATTTTTCTCTCTCTCTTTCTCTCCCTGAAATTAATAAAATATTTATATATCCTTTTTTTAAAAAGAAGACTAGTTGGAACCCCTTAAAGGCTCATTGATGAAATAAATAAATCTTGGGCAGCTGTGGAGGTAAAGGCATGACAGAGGATGTGAATAAAGAGAAAAATGCACTTATGAGAAAGAGTAGTTACAGCTGAATTCATGCAATAAAAGTAGTACAGTTTGACTTGGGAAGTAGAGAGAGGAGAAATAAAAGATGATGATGTCTCTTACTTAGAATCTTAGAAAAACATTTTTAAAGAAATTATAGTCAGGAGAGAAGGCTTAAACAAACTTCAAGATAAAGTTACTTTGGAGGATGTTAAGTTTGAGATTCTGTGAATTTGCCAGTGATTTCTCTCTCACATCTTTAGTATATTTTGATTAACAAATTTCTACTAAAATGAGGGAGGCTTTTATTCAGAATAAGAGTGAATGGGTGAAAATGAAGAAGAAACAAGTGATCTTTCATTCCTGTGGAGTCTCACGTACTTTCTCACATAGGGTAGAACTCTCTATGTCTGTGTTATAGTGATGCATTGAGGATAACAGGAAATTACTTCGCAGTTTTGAACATTTAAAGTTCTTTTTGCAGCAAATCACCACTTTAAAATGATCAGATCTCATGTAGTACTTTGTCACAATAGGTATTCTACTAACTCAAGGAAGCTGAAGTCCTGAAAATTCAAAAGACTTTCTCAAGGTTATCCATTTAGTCAGGTAGAGAACCTAGTCTCAGTACAAGTTATTTTGGTTTTTTTTTAATCTCCTAAACTAGTAATTTCCAACTATGCTACTCTGGCTCTTTCAAAGGCAAAATAAATGATTGAGGTGCTACAAAATATGCATTTAATACTCCGTTCTCATAATGTCTGACTCTTGGAAGCTGCCTCAAACACTCTGAGCATCAGTTTTATTCCAATAAAATGAAAACATTTACTCAATCAATATTGACAAGAAACTTTGAGATTCTTCTTCAAAGAGCCTTTTCATTAGATATCCCTCTTTTTTTCCTAGCAGGTGTCTAGCAAAACAGCAAGAACAAACAACATGAAACAAAATAAAAATTATTAATTCATTTCAGCATTTGCCAGGTGTTTTTCCCCCCAGAAAAATGACCATTATTACTTGAAAGCACATAGGTATGTGTATGAATATGTTGGGCACAGTCAAATCTCATCTCTCCCCCTCATTTTCCACCATCTTTATTATTTAAATCTCCTTTTTCTATTTATCTTAAAGGTGTTCATCATGTTTTCCTCTTTTATTTTAAGACAAATTTTCTGAATTGTAAGCAAGAATTGGAGCATGTGGGCAATTTTTCACTTTTACAGGTCCATGCAATTAACACTTCTCAATATTAAACCACTTTTGTTTTTAAAGAAGATTTCTGTATTTCTTTGACACAGTCAATAAGATATTCTGAAACCATATCGTAGGTCTGTTCGCCAACTGTGGAATGATACATAAACATTTTGGTGCCTTCTTTAATAGCAATATTAGCATCAATACCTAGAGAATGATTTTTAGCTAGATCCTCTTCTTTGATATTTAGAGCACTATGCCAGCACATGAAGCAGAACTATCATTATGGCATTTCATTTCTCAGTTCTAAGATTTAGCATTTTCTTAGGACACAAGGCAATCGGAACATGAAATGGAAGTAGAACCCATATGCAGATTGAAATGCAGAAATTGCCTCAAACCAAAGCAGAAGCATAAGGGAAGGCCCCAGAGGAGCTCTATCCTAAGCAAAAGGAGCAACCTACCATTCCCACTCACTGTTACAAAACTGAACGCTAACTGGGCTAGACTCTTTTTTTTGCAAAAGTTTTGAAACAAAAATACCTATTTAAAAAAATTATTTTTTTCTTTTAAAGATATTTTATTTTTAAAATATTACTAAATTTATTTGTGACCAAGTGAAAAGTATTTAGTGTCTCCAGACATGTTAATAGTTATTGTTCTGATTCCTACACATTTTTCTTGTATGCCTTGCTCCCAATTAAGCAGATAGAGAATAAAAATATTGCTTCAACTTCTTTTGACACTTTTGGGGGGTCAAGACTTCATCATTTATCCTCTATCACATCTGATCCAGTCTTTCCATTATATTTACACTTATGTTTTCCCTTTTGCCAGAGTGATCTTTTACAAACAAAAAGTTTGTTGTGGACTTTTTCATGTCTTACTATGACAAATCATCATAAACTAATCCAATCAACTAGTATTCATCAAATGTTTTCAACAATTAGGATCCAGCTTGGTAATATAGAAGACAAATACAATTGCTAGAATACAGTATTTTATTTCAAAAGATGCAATCTAGTAATAAAACAAAGTAGCTATCTTTATATTATGATTAGACAGGTCTCCTTTATATTATGCAATCTGATTGTTGCAGTCTCTGTGATAGACAGAACAACAACTGCATTCACTCATTTATTCTCTCCATACATACTTATGCAGCACTCACAGTGTGCCAGGAACTGAAGTAGGTTCTTAGGATAACAAGACAGCATCTGCATTCTTGAGTAGTTCAGAGGTCAGCTAAGAGAAAGAAAAGGAAGGAGTTAACAATGGTGCTCTGTGACAAGGGCTCCATGGCGTGTGCAGCAACTTATATGAACTTGGAGGAATGGCAACTATTCCAGGCTCATTTGGTCTTGAATCCAGACTCTACTCCTCAAGAATCGTGTGACTTTGATCAGGATATTTAACTGCCTTGAGCATCAATTCCTAATCTGTAAAATACATTTATTTTGTACAGCTATTGTGAGGACTAAATAAGGTAATGTAGGTACAGTGTCTGAAACTCGAGTCAGTAACTAGCTCATATCTTCAGGAACGTGTCAATCTACTCGAAGTATTTCTCTCTTCCCAGCTCTGTCACTCTTTAAGTGTTTTGTCTCAGCTCTCAAAATGTCAGACGTTTTGCAAGGTGAACAGCAGCATGCAATGAGCTAGAGAAAGAGAAAGCAGGAAGCCGAGTCGAAAGAGCCCAGGGAACCATCCATCACAAAGCCATCCTGCCTTAAAGTGAAAAGTGCAACTCCCCAAGATTCTGCAACACCCATGACTGAACATACTGCTAATCTTAGCAAAATACTAAATAGGAAGAAGCTTTGTTTATTCAGATGATGAAGGCCAACTGAGAACAGGAAACCCCAGATTGAGAAGGAACAAAAACCAAGAGTTCTTCCTGTTCAATTGACATCGTTGCTAACAAACATTTGTGAAGACCCAGTCGCTTTCTAAAGATTAGAACCTTTATGAATTAGTGTTGGCAGCTTGCTCGAAAGATTGTTCTTTAAGTTTGCAAAACCAGCAACCAATGAAGGCAAGAGAGTTGAAGGAGGCAGAGATGATGAGGGCAAGAGTCAATTTTTTCTAGTTGGTAGGGGATAAAGTCTGACACTGATAAGATTCCCAATGAAATAAACATTACCACCAAAAAAGAACAAAAGAATATTAAAACAGTTTTTTTTCAATGTTATGCCTGCTCAGTTTCTTAGATAAAAAGAAAAGATTTTTAGATTAGATTTACAGAAATGACTCACAGAAAATGGGTAAAGACCCCCCACCCTTTTTTTTTTTTTTTTTTTTTTTTTTTTTTTTTTTTTTACAGTTTTTCCTGTTTCTTCAGCAGTGTTCTAAGTTCCTGGCAGACAGCAATCACAAATTTCCTTGTCTATTCTAGCATGCCTGGAATAAACCTGACAGAGTAGGGGTTCAACAAAAAGTCCTGCTTGGCTGGTATCTATGAATAGAACATAAGTAAAGCACAGGACCCCATTTATTATTCTAATATGAATTTACATTGACATTACTTTCCCATACAAAAGGAATAAGACAAAAAACTGAAAAGAAGCCATATCTTGTTACTTCATTTCACTTAGCAGAGACAGGCCCCAGCGGATGTTTGTTAAAGAGTTAGCCAGAAAAACAACAACAGAGGTAAGTGGACAAATGATACTGCAATTCTGTTGTCTTGATAAAAAGAACCATCCTCCCCTTTCTTGCTCAGGCAGGCATCCTGGCTGCAGCATCTGCAGAGAGGCAGGCAGCTGCATTTTCTTAAAATAGAAGCATGGATCTACAGGTTATAAACAGTGACCTCCTGAAGGGTGTGAGTCACCTGTTCTACCTCAGTGACCAGCACCCAGCTAGGCCCTTGAAAACACCTGTGGAGTCGAATGAGTCATTTATTGTGGTTTTCCTATTCTCATCTCTTTCTTATTTGCCCAGCTTTTATAATTTTACCTGAAATTCCTCCATTTATTGAAATGAAATCAAACAAAAAATCAAACTTTATTGAGATGATGTCTTTGTTGCTTTGTTGCCTACCCTTCTTGGTTATAGCATGGTCTTTTGGAAATGGAGTCTCCTATGAGCTAGGAAACATGGATCCACCATCTACTTAGAAAACCTCACATAGCAAAGGTCTTGAGTTTATGATGTGTTCACCCTAGATTCAGACAGGGCTGGGGTGTCAGGAACACTGTTGGAGAGAGATGTTACAAGCAAGGACCTAGTTACATGAGGCATTAAGTCTTCCTGATTATATAATTCATTCACTCAACTAATATTATTGAGTTCCAACTATGTGGCAATGTGCCAGGCTCAAAAAGCCATGATCTTTCTAACATCAGCGATAATAGACAATGAGCAAGTGAAGTAAGCATTTCAAAGAATGATAGAGTACTGCGGAAGCATATTATAGGGGGACCTAACCTAGTTTAGGGAAGGAGGTCAGCAAATATTACCCTAGGGAAATCATATTTATGTTGAAACCTTAAGAGTGAGTTGAGTTGCGTCAGTGTGGGTCAACTAAAGGAAAATGGACTATAGTTAGGAGTGGAGGGGCTAGTTTGGCAGCAATGTCTTATGGTTCATATCCTGGATTAGCTTACGTAGATTGATATTTGAGACTTAAAGTACAACATTAAAAGCAAACAAAATGGGATCATGGGGCCAATAGAGGCTGGGACTGAAAAGCTGGAGCCTCTGCTACAGAAGAGCCTATGCCATGGTTTCCATGTTGCAGAGAATCATTACCTATGGCTTTGTAGTGAAGGGACACAGCATCCATGTAGGCTGGGTAGATATTAGTAGACAGAGGGGTTCACCTTTGGTAAACAGGCACAGACACACAGTTCTCAGCAGCAAGTCAAACAAGTACAGGCAAATAGTCAGGAAGGTGGTGTCATGAGCACAAGTAGAATGTCCAAGGCAACTCCCAGAAAAGGTGAAGAGAAATCTGAGACCAGAACTACCCAGGAAGAGTGAATAGTATAAGTGAGATCTTGCATTATGATTGTTACTAGAGGCCCAGTGCACAAAAATTTGTGCAGTCAGGGGGGGTCCCTAAGCCTGGCCTATGCCCTCTTAAAGTCTGGGACCCCTTGAAGGATGTCCAAGCTGGCAGTCAGACATCCCTCTGGCAGCCCGGCAGCCCTCGGGGGGTGTCCACTTGCCAGCAGGGAGCAGACCTAAGCTGCAGTTGGACTTCCTTAGTGCTGCTGAGGAGGCAGGAGAGGCTCCCACCACCACCCCTGTACAGGCAGCCGTCAGCCTGGCTTGTGGCTGAGCAGAGCTCCCCCTGTAGGGGTGCACTTTGTTGTTTTGATTTGCATCTCTCGGATGATTAGTGACTTTGAGCATGTTTTCATATGTCTCTCGGCTTTCGAGATGTCCTCTTTTGAAAGGTGTCTACTTAGGCCCTTGGTTATTGTGACTTATATTCCTGGACCATAATGTGTTCCACGTGCTGATTTTTGAATGAATGAGTGAATGAATGAATTGCAGTTTTATCCATGCCTTCTGAGAAACAAGGGATTGATCTCAAAATTTGGGTTTATTTACCTTCTATAATTGACACTTTGTTGCCTTGAGTGGTGCTCAGAGCCGGCCGCAGCAGGCGGGAAGCTTGGCTTCTTCCATCATTGGGGTAACTAAACCTCCTGCTTGCTCCAGCTCTATGGCTGCCAGCCACCATCTTGGTTGGGTTAATTTGCATTTGGTCCCTCTGATTGGCTGGTGGGCATGGCTTAAGGCATAGAAAAGGTACAGTCAATTTGCATGTTGGTCTAGTATTAGGTAAGATAGTAACTTTGTTGACACAATATAAGGATACAGGTTTCCCTTATTACCTGTAGACTTTGGAATTCAGCTTGTCTTCACATTCTCTTACCTAAAAACCTCCACTAGAACCTGTATATGTATTTTTATTTTAGGTATTAAGAATATAGAAAGACGGGCTAAGTAAACTAAGAGAATTCTCCTCTAAATAATAGTTTTGGTTCCATTTGAAGGAGAATTTAGTCTCTAATCATTGTGGTGTAACATTTACTGACTTTTCTACTACTCTCCTTACCACATCCCAGTATATGTAGGTTTTGTGCCCTCGTTAATGTGGCCCTGCAATTATAAGCAAACACATTCAACAAGATGCTTTTTCTAATTGGTTGAGATATTTCAGTAAGCAGGGAGTGCCCAAAAAGCAATGCATTAAATCTGTTTTACTCTCATTAGGCTTTTATTGTTTCAGTCATTATCATAAATATTATACTGATGAATATTTTAGACTTGGAAAGCCCTAGAGTCAAGGAGGTTTATGAGAAAAATAACAAAGTCATTGGCATGAACAGATACTAGTAGAATGCTGGCCAAGTGTTCTGGGCTTTGTCTGAAATTTTTATTAGCCTTGTTACATAAAATAAGATGTACCTCAGTTAATATAATTTACAGAGAGCTGAAATTACAGATAAAACTCCCATTTTAATGAAAGTCATCATAATGTCCACTTCTATATGTCTACATAATTTTTACATTTTGCTGGCAGCCCATAATAAATACATGTAATTGATATGGGTTCAATGGCCACTTTCAAAGTAAAAAATATATTTAATATATACATATTAAAGAAATTTAGTATTAAATTTAACATATTAAATATATATTAGAAATTTAATATATATTAAAATACATTTTTGCATGATTCTGAATATTTTAAAGCCATCTTTTATAATATAATACTTGTACTCTTCAGCTGTATCAGAATATATGTGCTATGTTAAATGTTCCTCTAAACATAGATATCTTTAATGTTATTTATTTTCAGGCATGGTAATGAGAAAGGGGGAGGCTTTTATTTTATTCATTTATTTTTTAAGTATGGAATGCTTCATGAATTTGTATGTCATCCTTGTGCAGGGGCCACACTAATCTTCTCTGTATCATTCCAATTTTAATATATGTGCTGCTGAAGCAAGCACAAGTTTATATAAAATTTTTATTTTCTTTCTCCTGGTGGAGTTTACAAAATAGCTCCATATTTGAAGCCAAACCATTCAGTGTTTGATATCTAAGTGCTTCCATTTGATGGTGATCCCATCATTCAGAAATTGCATCCTCTTCATTGTTGAATTTCCTGTACCTAGCCCAAGCAATTGGTTAATGTTAGTTGAATGATTTAAACAAAATGTGTAAATTCACATATTTCTGTGAACAGTAAAGTTATTTTATGGCAGGAACATGAAAAGAATCATTGCTTTCTGAAGTACCATGTTGCAAACTAAGCTTGGCTTAGTTTAGACATGGCATTAATTAAACAAATGTGTTTTGTCTTCACACAAAAATGACAGTAGCTTGTGATGTTATTTGTTTCATGAATCAAGAGCAGGTATACTTTGCCAGTATGAACCAAGTGGAGTGTAAATTCTTGGAGTGCCATCAACACACCATTTGGAGGTACACATTATTAACACCAGAGCTACATAACCCCTTCCACTTTCCCAAGAAACAACTCCGACTAGTTGAAAATAGACTGCACATCCAATCATTGCAGGTACCTTCTATACGTTATAGCTATAGACTTATTTTTATAAATGGGTATACCATTACAATCTTCCTATTTTTTTCCAACAATCTCCAATCTTGCTTGAATTTACTTCTACATAATTATTTGGTGCAATCATCATTTCCCACCTGGATTACCAGAGCTCTTGACTTCAAAGACGATCCTTCTCTTATGGATGCTCCGTGTTGTAGCCACTGACACTTTAAAAGCACATGTGTGATGATGTTGTCATCTACCTGCTTAACACATTTTATTACCCTATTTCCCTTTCCTCTAAGAATTATTTTCATACATAGCTTATAATAATCTTCATGACTTGGCCCCTGCTTGTATATATTTTATTTATTAAAAATTTTATTTATATCTAATAAAATATATACACACACATACAGTGGTGGGCAAAGTTGGTCTACAGTTGTAAGTACATGAAACAGTTTATTTAGCAAGTAGATGACAAGAACGTGTAAATAATGAAGGCCAGTAATTTGAGCACTTATGAGCTTGTACCTAAGTGCACTGTGCCATTGTGATATTCTTCTGAGTTACTAAAGCTATTGTAATAGCCATACCCTGCATGTCTGTTTCCATAACCTACTTTTGCCTGCCCCTGTGAATATATATATCTCTATATATAAAATAGAGAAATATGCTAATTAACACAGGGCTTCCCTCACAGTCCTGGCTTCGTCTGGAAGGATTTCGGGTCTAATTAGCATATTATGCTTTTATTATGACTGGACAGGAGGTTTGCTTGTGCAGCGTCAAGGGTGGGTCAGCAGGGGCCTCCACATGCCTGCGCTGGGGGAGGGCCTGATCAGCAGCACTCCCTAGCAGGGAGCATCCCTTCCCCAGCTGCATACTGCCACCGCAGGCAGCCCTACCCCTAGTCAAACTCCCGGTTGAACTCCTAGTCAAAGGGACAACTTGCATATTAGGCTTTTATAGCATCGGCCGTGGCTGCTGCAGGGCCTGGGGAGGGAGGCAGGGCGGGACCGAAGGGTGGGAGTCACCATGCGATTTCAAATAGCGTGCTAGGCTCCTAATAAGAGGATAGGCACACACTTACATATACCCCATATTCCAATCACCCCAGACCTTGAGGAGTGGCATGAATAAAGGCACAAAAAGTAGCAAAATACTCCACAAGAGGCAATCTTCAGAAGAGGGGGAGGAGCTATCTCCCCTAAAAGATTTATTTTGTGGCTGTTTTAAAAGAAGGAATTTCTATTATCTTCACTCAAAAAAAAAATAAAAAGACAGCTAGTATATTTCACAGCAGACTATCAATATTCAATAGTGAGGTCATATTTCTGATAAAGAAAAGTTCTCTGAAACACTGACAAGAGTTTGAGGATAACTCAGAAGGACTAGATGCCACTTTCGGAAAAAAAAACAACTAAAACTACACCCATCTTCATGCCAGGAAAACAAAGCTCTGGACTTCCTCTCACCCCCACATCCAAGCAGGCAGCTAGCAAGGAGATAAATGAGACCAACTTGGATGTGGGACGTAGCAGTAAACTGGCCCAAAAGTAGTTGAAGTCAGATGTTTATTCAACAAATATATATAATGAGTATTTATCATGTGCCAGAAACTGTGCTGTGATAAATAAGACACTGTATTTGTCGTCTGACAGCTGACAGTCTTATGAGAGACATGGACAAGTAACCGGGCAATTACCATGAAGTAGGATAAGTATTATGAGAAAGGTTAAGTGCAGGTAAGTGTAGGGTGCTGTGAAAGCAGGAAGAGGTGCTGTGATAAAAGCATTTCTGGAGGATATTTTAAAAAAACAAGTATTTTGTTTTCCTGGGGAGAGGGACAAAGAATTACCCAGCAGAGGAGGCAACAACTATAAACGCTGTGGTCTAGAGAACCCAGAGAATGAGCAGCATGGTTGGTTTAGCCTTAGCTCTTTTCTTTTGGGAGCAGCATGCAGGGATCAGGAGCTCTACCTTTTATGGGGCCAGGCTCTGTTTTTGAGATGACAGTCAGGGAGTTGGCCTGGATGCGGAAATCTGTTCAATTCTGAGATTTGATATTGGAAAGCCCATTTCCATGTTAGTTGTATCCTCCAACTTAGTCGTTATCAAGGTTATGCTTGAATTTTCCATTGGCCTTATTCTTCAATATGTTCAAAATCTCTGTAAAAAAAAAAAAGAGGCTTTCTCAAAGACCCCCAGTAAAGTGCAATTTTTAAAAAGCTCTTGGGGACTCTGCCCATTCTGTGTCTAAGCTGTACTCCAGCAAAATCAGAAGCTCTTCATCAAGTTACACATGAACGGACCCTGGACTCTACAACCTGGGACTGATTCCAGCTCCAGCAGAAGGCAAACATTTGGCTTGTGATGAAGACAGAAAGGGGTTTAATTTTATCTACTACAGCTTCTGCTGGTTTGCTTGGAAGCAGACTCTGCCTTAACTTGAACTTCAGTATTTGTGTGTACCTGATACATGAACACTTGGCTGAGCTCTGGCTGAGTTCTTACTGCCTTCCATGTATTGTCAATCCCCTGGTATTTTTTGAGGGTCGGACCACTTCCATGTTTGCTCCAAACATTTGTTTCGAGTTTTTTCCTGGTCCTCTTGAGAGTGACTTTTCATATATCTGCATTCCATCACTCCCACACACCTGGCATAGTAAAATTAGAGACAGCTGTTATGTTGCTTTTTATAAAAGACAGTATGGCAGAGAGGGTAGTACCAGAGACTTTACTGCCAGAAAAGTCTAGTTTGAATTATATCCCAATGCTTACTAGTTCCATGACCTTGAACAATAGTAATGGCTGCAACAAATTACTGAGTATTTTCTATGTGCCGGACATTTGCTGAGATCTATTACTTATGATATCTGTGAACCAGATATGCCAGCCTTGCAAAGTAGATATATCATCGCCACTCAAAAGGGAGGGAGCCAAAGAGGAAAAGTGCTTTAGCATAATGCCTGGCACATAATAAATATTTTAAAAAAAAATATTGCTGGCCTTCCCATCTCATCTTCTCATTTTACTTTTATTTTTATAATAATTTTACATTTAAAACATTCAAAGATTAAAATGATAAAAAATAAATACTCTAAGATATTTTGGTCTCTTTCCTGTGGCCATTTACCCATTCGCCTTCATCCCCTTTACAAGGTCATTTTTATATTTCTTGCTTATCCTTACGCTATATATCTATATGAATGTAAACACATAGACATGCATTCACACACATAATTTTTCTACCTTTTTTCATAAAATGTGGTATAATATTCTCTGTAAAATATCATTACGTCTTTCAGCCACTGTAGCCTAAAATCCTGTATTAATCTTGACTCCTCTCTAACTTCCAACATTTAATATCTTCAGTATCTAATCTATTAATAATCTTGTTTACCTTCAAAATGTGAATGTTATGACCGTGTGTCACCTCCTCTGCCCTGGTCCAGGCCACCAGCATCTTTATCCTAGTTCAACTTTAATAAGAGGCTCACTGGTTTCCATGCTTTTGTACCTGACCCTCCACCATTTATTCTCACATGTTAAACTGTTAGAGCATGTCATTCTTCCCCTAAATCTAACAAAAATGTGTCTCTATTTAAGTCTGAGTAAAATAAAAAATTATTACACTGGTGTGTCTGTTACCTATTGCTGTGTAACAAGCCACCCCCCAAATTTAGTGGCTAAAAACATTATATATATTCATGGTTCTCTAATTTGTGTTGTGTTCAGTTGGGAGGTTCTTCTGCTGGTCTTGTCTGGCGTCACCCATCTGGCAGTTTTTTGGGGATTGTTGTTGGCTGGGATAGCTGGTTAGTTTTCACATAAGTTTTCCAGTAGAATAATCTGGACATCTTCACATGGCCTAGTCATCTTAAGGGTTTTGGGAGAGCAAGTGTGAAAGTACCAAGGCCTCTTGAGACAAAGATTTAAAACTCAGACAACATCACTTGCCATATTCTAATGCTAAAAGCAAGTCCAAAACTCCAACTTAGATTCAACATTTATAGAATATGCTTCATTTATTTTATTTTTTATTTTTTGTTAATCCTCACCCAAGTATACTTTTTTTTCCATTTGGAGAGAGTGGAAGGAGGGAGGGAAGAGGAAAGAGAGAGAGAGAGAGAAAGAAAAAAGGTGAGAGAGAGAAATAACAATGTGAGAGACTGGCCAGGGATGGAACCTGCAACCCAGGTACATGCCCTTGACCAGGAATCAAACTTGAGACCTGTCAGTGCGTGGGCAGATGCTCTAACCACTTAGCAACACTGACCATGGCAGAATATGCTTCATTTGTTGATGGGAGGTTTCAATCAATCACAATTGGCCTGTAAAACCTTCATGGTCTGCCCTCTTAGCTCATTTATTCTCCTCCATACCCATTCACCTGCAGCCACTCTGCCAGTTCATTGATTGATCCTCAGACAGACCAAGTGTAGCTGAAGGTAGGCCTCCTCTGCAGGGATCATGGTCTGCACATGGCTAATTTTCTTACGTCCATTCAATCTTTGTGGATATTCCCCCTACTTAGTGAGGGATACCCTATAAATTATCATTTAAATTTGCAAGCTAATTCTAGGACGCTTATGGAAATGAAAAACAATGTGGAAGAACGAAGGTGGAGGCATCAATCTTATTATAAAGCTAGAGTAATTAAGGCACTATGGGGATGTTCAGGGATGCAGAACCTAGGAACAGATCTACACATATGTGATGACCTAAATTATGACAAACTTGCTATTTCAGTTCAGTGAAGAAAGAAGGGTCTCATTTAAAAATGGTGACATTGAATATTTATTTGAGAAAAAATAAACATTGACCTTTTCCTCCAACTAGAACAAAAATTAATTTGAGGTAGCTCATAGAGATGAGTATGAATGTAATCATAAGACTTCCAGAAGGGCATAAAAATGAGAATATCTTCATGGCTTTAATGCATAAAATTATTTTTTAAGCCATAGGCTGGGGGATATATTTATAATACATGTATCCAACAAAAATACTTTTATCAAGAATATGTAAAGAATTCCAAATCAATTAGAAAAGACAACAAAATGCAGATTTAAACTACATTGATATGCCACTACACCCCCAACAGAATGGGTACAATTTAAAGAACTGACAATAACATTTTAAAGAATGTGAAATTTGGAGCCCTCACATATTATATGTAGGTGAGCATGTAGCTAACAAATAAATTCATATATTCACCAAAAGCATACATAGAATATTTATAGCAGCATTACTTATAATATACCAATAATTGAGAAATAGATAAATTGTGGTTGTGGTATCAGTGGAATGTTGATAAAAAATAGAAAAATAATATTGTTACACACAATATGGATAAAAGAATCCAGACAGAAGAATAAAAATACTGAATGATTCCTATTAAATGAAGTCAAAACAGGTAAAATAAATCTATGGTATTAGAGGTCAGAACGGTGATTTTAGTGGGAATATTTAGTGCTGGGGGCACAGGGATCAGTCTGGGTTGCTGCAACCTCCCACTGCTGAGAGTCAGGGTGCTGCACCATTTCTCATTGGTTTCCCGTAACTCCACTCACACTTTTTAAACCAGTCCATTCGCCCTAACCGATTTGGCTCAGTGGATAGAGCATCGGCCTGCGGACTCAAGGATCCCAGGTCCGATTCCCGTCAAGGGCATGTACCTTAATTGCGGGCACATCACCAGTAGGGAGGGTGCAGGAGGCAGCTGATCGATGTTTCTCTCTCATCGATGTTTCTAACTCTCTATCCCTCTCCCTTCTTCTCTAAAAAAAAAATCTAAGTATATTAAAATAAAATAAACTGGTCCATTCATTCATCTTTCAGCAATCTTTTTCAGGTGCCAATTATTTCTGTAAGAGATCTCACTTCCCTTCCCCACCCTAACCTGCCACTAAGACTCTCCCAGCTGCCACTAACATCTTCCCCCTCCCCAAGGTCCTACTTTGCCTGGTCCTTTGCTCTATATGTGAGCTCTGGGGGAGCTTAGACCGGGATTTTCCCATTTCCACACTCAATCAGTGAGAAACAAGAGGGATTCTTTTCCCTCTGTAGGCATCTCAAGGTTAGAGAGTTTTGCTTAGTTGTAGCCTGGAACATAGTCTTTTCCCATAGACCCTTATTCCAAAAGCGGGTATTAAAAGCCTCAGATTTCCATTTGCAATAGCATGGATGGAACTGGAGAGCATTATGCTAATGAAATTAACCAGAGAAATATAAATACCACATGATCTCACTCATTTGTGGAATATAGAGAACTACATAGACTGATGAACAGGGACAGATCCAAAGACAGAGAAACAGCGATCATACTATCAATCCCCAGAGAGAAAGTAGGGGAGGGAGGGGGGAAGGGGAATGTAATACCTTAATCAATAAAGAAAAATAAATAAAAAATTCTTTTTTTAAAAAAAGAATAAAAAAAACCCTCAGATTTGATATTTTTCACTTTCATGGTAATTTGCGTTTCTTATTTCTCTTTGAAGTTTTAGAAAAATGCCATGTGAATTATAACCAAATATTGCAATGGGGATTTTTGTTTTAATGTTGTAAGTACATTCTCTTTTTCTTCTTCACATTAAGCATTCCTTTGTGTAATATTAATAGAATCTTAATCATTTCCAATTTGTTATACTTTAGATGTTTTCATAAACTACTTTACATAGTTTTGCAATGAGGTTGGGAGTAAATAAGCAATATATTAAATATCTTAACTATATATGTTGAACACAATACATTATATAATTAAACTATATATATGTATTAGGTCATTGATATAATTCCTGACCTATTTTTCTTCTTGATTATTAGGGAGATTTTATAATCATTAACCACCATTCACTAAATAATTCAGAGATTTGTTGAATGAGAAGCAACTGAGCTATAAGCCAATGTTGTTCGTTTTATCTATCCTTGTGCCTTGTGATTTGGTAGCCGTATTTGAAATTAGCATTTGTTTGTTTTTGTTTGTTGTTTGCTTTTTTTTTGTCCTGCTTATAGAAACTCATGGGCCTCACATACCTTAGTTCTGCTACTCTAGAACATGCGTGATCATCTTCTCTTTTTGACATACCACCCCAGGTTCCCCAAAGCGATTTTCTTGTACACCATGTAGTCTACATTTTAAGATAGACTGTACCAACCATGCTGTCTCAATATATTGAAAATCCATCTAGCTAATGCCACATGAATCTGAAACAGAAAAATGGCAGAAACTCTTTTCTTTATACAGATCTATGAATCTCAGTTATAGTTTTTCTATTTTACTTAATCTCCACTTACTATTTTTTCCAATTTCTTCTTTTTCCCTCTTTCTCTTCCCCCCTTCACCTCCTCTTCTTCCTTCTTCTTTTTCTATTTTGTTTATGGTTTTTCACTTCCATGTTTACGTTCTGTGTTTCTATAAGCAAAATAGTTCTTTCAATTTCTTTACATTATTGGAATAATCTTCTAACTAAGAAAGATTTCCCATAGTCCAATCACTAACTCTTTCTCCAACTAATTTACCTATTTTATTTCTCACTCTTGCTGGAGTTGGATGGGTGCCAGCCAGCTCTCTCTAATGAAAAATTAATTTGCCTTACTATGTTTCCTCTCAAAGGGATATTTGCATTTTAATGAAAAAACTGGCATAGGTGGTATACCAATGTAAAGCAATTAATCCTATAAATGGAGGTCTCCAATTCAATGGCAGGTCTGCTGTAATAGTATTCTTCACAAGATATCCTTTCCTTAGCACTTAAATCTAACAGGTCGCTTGTATTCAGTCTACAAGGATATTAGGTTTTTCTTAGATAAACACAGCTATCGATGTCATACGTATTTTGATTGCAATACAATCTAAGTCATATTAGCATGATTAATTACTTGCAATACATAAGGCATATGCTAAATGTAATTAACTCACAACTAGTAGATGGCAGAAACAAGATTTGGACTAAAAAACCTGATTCTGAACTTTCTGACTATAGTATAACTAGTTTCTCTCAATTTATATTTTTTATACTTCTCAGGGATGTATTGATACCAAAACCTTTCTAATTAACTGTCAGGAAGTTAACAATTCAAACTGACAACTTACAAAATTAGGGGTAAATAAGATTTTGGAAAATACACGCGTGTGCTACCTGAAATTATTTCATTTACTACAACATTTTTTGCCATATAACTTTTAGAACATTTTATTTTAATTTGTGGTATTCTTCTTATAGATTTAGGAAACTGAAGCCAAATAGTCATTTTGGGGAGGTAGGATAGGGGGGAGGGGTCCTTTCTATTTATGTTAGAGAGAGGTTGTATTTTCTACACTGATTAATTTCAAAGACAGTAATACACCATTTTCTGTGCCATTGCGGGGTCATAAATGTTTATAATTCCGAATAAGCCAAGGAATAAATTTGCACTCTGTAAATGATACGGTTGAAGCCCCTGTGCTCTGTAACCTGAACCTCATGGAAAAAAGGAAACAATTCAGGCAGAGGTGATTCTGAAGGACACAGCCCCAGAGCATTGCACCAGAATTTCTACCTGCAGAGTGAGTACCCGGCTGCAGAAAGCACAAGGGAAAATGCTAATTAATTCGTTCCAAGATTAAAAAGAGTACTGATGATTCGTCTGTTCAAATTGATTGAACTTAAATGTGACTGACATTTTAAAGCCTTAGAAATCTAGCTTCGTTTTTAAAAATGATTGTTCATGATTTTTTTCTCCGCTTCCTTAATGACTAAAGCAAGGGAGATTAGACTAGAGGGGTTTAGAAAAACAAGCTGATATGAAATGAAGAGGCACCACTTTTTTTCTTGCACTTATTCTACAGGTTCCTGGGAAATGAAGTATAGCAATTTACTGAGGCCGTAAGCACAAGAATTTTTAACAAGAGCAACCATAAAGATGCATCTTAAAGAAGAATGGAAATAATATGGCAGACTCCTGAACAACTCATTGCATGCCAAAGATTTTCCTTTGTGAATAAAAATATGTTGATTAACTAACTGGCTATTTTGGCAAAGAAGGTAATAGAAGTGAGTGAGAGAATTGGGTGTGGATATAACAGCCCAGAATGATTCATCAAAATAAATCACACAAGCATATAACCTGATGGTCATACCATGTAAGTTTAAATAGATATTATTTTTATATTTATTAACATTACTAGAAGTCAACATTTATTGTCAACATTTTGTTATTTTGTCCACAAATATAACATTTATTGTCAACATTTTGAAACACATTTTTAAAGCAATTGCTACTAATAGCTGAAATTTTAAGTTGAAAAGAAATGTTCAATATAAAAATATAAAAAAACTAAAATGACAGCTCACTGTTTAGTAAATAACATAAAAATACATTGTAACACTTGAAATTGTTACCACTATTGTGATCCAAGATGCTTGCTTGCTTGTTAAAATAGCTATACAAAATATTCTAAAGAAATAAAGATGTAGGAGTAAAACAAAGAGTAGAAAATGGACTTTTGAATTGAGCATTTGTAGATTGTTAAAGACAAATTTATTCTAGCTGCTGAATCAAACATACCTATTACCTAAATATTTTGTTGCAAAGGTGAAAGGCTTTTTACACTCTGTTGACTACTGCTTATAGAAATAGCAAAACAAAGCAGGTAATCAAATAGAAACCTTAATATATCCCATGGGTTGAAAAACACAGATATAGATTTTGGTTCTTTGTATTTTCAGATTTTGTAGTTGCAAATTTCATCATGGTCAATATTTTGGATGAGCAAATTTCTTTCTGAAAAGATAATAACTTTTTCTGTTAGCACGAAGGGGCCCAAACAAGTTAAATGATCTTTCTTACTTAACATTAATAGCCACTGTTAATCCAGTGATAAATTCTCTCAGCTCCCCACAACTGAGCTAAAAGTGTAGGTGTTTGCAAAGGTCATCATATTTTAAAAATTTTAGCCGTTTGCTCTTGAGTTTGACCAGCCATCCCACTCCAATATCATTTTGGTCTCCTTTTTCCTAATGCCTCCTGACTTCATAAGGCAAATGAAGAAATTACTTTTATTCTATTTTATTTTTCTTTATTTTATTTTATTTTATTTTATTTATTTTTCCCCATCATCATTTACCCCCTATATCCTCCACCACTTTACCCCCTGAATCACCACACTTTTAAATATATATATATATCCTATATAATAAAAGGCTAATATCCAAATTTTCCCCTCAGGAGTTTGACAGGGAGACCAGGAGTTCGATCGCTTGCTATGATGTGCGCTGGCCACCAGGGGGTGGCATGGAACAAATGCGGGCAACCCACCAGCAGCGGTGGCAGTGCATAGGTGGTAAGGGAAGGAGGAGGCGGGGAGGCAGGGAACCTGATTTGCCCTGATCGCTGGCCAGGCCTAGGGAACTTACCCATGCACGCATTTCGTGCACCAGGCCTCAGTATATGTATATTTGTTGATTTCAGAGAGGAAGAAAGTTGGAAAGATAGAAACATCAATGAGGAGAGAGAATCATTGATCAGCTGCCTCCTGCAGGCCCACAGTGGGGATGGAGCCACAGCAGGGGCATATGCCCTAACTGGGAATCAAACTGTAACCTCCTGGTTCATAGGTGGACATTCAACCACTGAGCCACGCCGGCTGGGACAATCATCACACTTTTAGACTGGAACAAAAGAGACTATTTTACCAACTCTGCTATGCATAAAAGATTTGGATTACAGAATAAGAATATAGAGTAAAAAAAGTTCATACTAGTGAAATTTTAAGTATGCTTCCTGAGGGACATTACTACCATGGAGGCAGGGTTTCAAAGCCAAGGTGTGTTTTTTTAAGTTTTTATGTATGTTTATGCACCATTAACTCTTAAAATCTGCCTCTCCCTTTTTAAGGCAATTTTTATAATTCAAAAGAAATTCAAGCTGATCTTCAATTTATATATACAGAATGTGTCTTGATTTTGAATCTGTCCTTTAACTGTCCAACTCATAAAAAGTAATTATGCTAACTCTTTCATTATTTTGGAACTTTCATATTGTTGATCTCCAAGATGTATGAGGATATACAAAGGATTCTCAGTTCTGTTATCTGGGCCTGGATTTGTCAACCCGCCCACACAATCAGACAAACAACTGCATAAACAGATGGGTGCTGGTTTTTGTCAAAATAAAGTGGGAGGCTGGTTCCAGAGATAGAAATCCTCCTTAGGGAAGCACTACTCTCCTGGCGATCCTGTGGAATCCAAATCTGGGTGTGATAGCAGTGTTTGCCTGGCTTCAACTCGCAGGGTGCTATTCAAGCATCAATGTGATTTAACCAGTTTACCATCCCGGATCACAAATACATGGAGGTTTTCATGATGAAAATGTGTATCTTATATTATATTGAAATTAAGAAGTCAGTTGACAAATGTAAAAAAAAAAACAATAATGAAACAATCATCTTTGATTTAAATGTCCTACCGACTAGATAAGAAAATGAGATGCAATCCTTCTTTTCTATAGTTCGAAAACATGTAAATTCAAGTAGATATGCTTAGTTACGGGTACAGAATGTGCTCCGATCAGATAGTCCTACTTATCCTAATCCGCTCAAATCCCTAGAAACACGAGCTCTTGGTTTTTCTAACCTGAAATCTCTATCCCATTCCTCTTCTTGTTCAAATGTCTCCAAGCTTCTGATTCTCAATTAAAAATCCCAGCCACTCCTAAAGCCCCCCAAGGGTCTCTCTCTGTAGAAACCCTTAACATAGCACTAAAAAGGGACTTGGAACTTAAATGGCACTCAATCAATAATTTCTGGATAGAAGAATAAACTTGCATAGCACTTTACCCAGTGGTATTGTTGGTACAGAGAGCAATCCCACGTGCTGGGGCTAGCACAGCTACTCTTCTTTCCTTTTAACACTGGCTACCTGAGGCTCAGATAGCTGATGCCTTATCCAGGTCATACCAGAAAAAGCAAAGCCTAGTGTAGCTTTCCCTTCTCTCCTACCTGTCCTTCAAGCTAGATTATTCAGATCCTACGGCTGGGTACAATGATGTATTCTTTCAAGAAGGTGGGTATTCCGAGAGTGTTAATTTTACTGTAGGCTTTTTAGGGAGGAATTAAATAATTTAAAACATTGCTTTATATGAAAGAAAAAAAATTGTGTTAAGGAGAAGAACTCAAAACTTTCATGGTTTCAAAAAAGGATACATGAAAGGTTGACCCTGGATGCACATATCTTTTAAAGAGCTCTTCTCGTTGTTTCTTTTCATCACCCGTCCCCAACACAACACACGCACTCACGCGCACTCGCGAGCACGCGAGCGCGCGCACACACACGTAAAAGATATAATTTGGACCAGAAGAGAGAATCCGGGAATTGCATTCAAAACTATAAATACAAAAATAAGAACTGAAAAAGAAAATTAGAAGTAATGAACCCTAACTTCCTGACAGGGAACAATTTCTGTTTTGAGTGTAGGATATCCCGAGAAAGACACAGACCATAGCAGAGGGAAGCCCGAGGTAATTCCAATGGCCACAAAACACAACAGAGATCAATAGGAAACATAATAATAATAATAGTAATAATAATAATAATTATAATTATTATTATTATTATTATTATGGAAGCATAGTTTTATTGCAAATGAAATGAGCATAATAAAGATTTTCTTACATTAGCAATGAGGTAGAGAAAGGGATGTCCATCTTGCTTGTTTCACTCTCATGTTCACAAGAGGGGAGCTTGCCTTTTCACATAATCCACCTTTTATATGGAATTCCAGTCACTTTCCATGTAAAAGAAAAGGCTATTGGGGAAATAGAACTACAGAAATATTATAAGAGCCTTTTTGAACTATGTAGAATCATCCACCTGGCGTTTTGTTAACATAAACATAACCAAGCATAGCTGATGTAAGAAAAAACAAATGGACTACATGAAAAGCAGATGACTGACAAGATTTATCAAAAATATACTTCTCTGCCTGGCCTGGAATGGCGCAATGGTTGAGCGCTGACCTATGAACCAGGGGGTCATGGTTCAATTCCTGATCAGGGTACATGCTGGTTTGCAGGCTCAATCCCCAGTGGAGGGCCATGCAGGAGTCAGCTGATCAATAATTCTCTCATCACTGATGTTTCTATCTCTCTCCCTCTCCCTTTCTCTATGAAATCAATAAAAAGATATTTTTAAAAAATATTGTTCTCTAAATTAAAAATAAGTCTAACAGAATCATCACTTTACAAATTTAGAGTGTGAAAGATAAAGATAAAAAGGTCTCTCAAAATACAGAAAAATAAGAAAAAAAAATATAGGAAAATGTTAGCAGCATAAAGTACTGTTCTGGAGATTCAGCAGCCATCTAATAATAGTTATAAAGGAAAGAACACAATAAAAATGGAAGAAAATATACTAGAATAAGATTAATATTGGGAAATTTCCAGAGGGTAAAGAAAATAATAAATCTTCAGAATGAAAATTCCCCATTAAGTATGAAGCAGGATAAGTGTTGAAATCTCAAAACTTGAAAGATACAAAGAAAATCTTAAAGCTTTTGGCAGTCAGCTTAGCTACAAAGGAGCCAAAATCAAATTGTTATCAAGAATGTGACTTCTAGTATCAGACTGCACTGGTCAATTCCAATTGTGTCACTTTCTTATCATAAAACAATTAAAAATCGCAATCTTTGTCAGACCCCTTTTTTCTTCCTTGTAAAGTAGATAATACGGGCATATGTTATTGGTTACTTTTAAGTACTAAATGATATCAATTAGAAGAACAATGTATAGTAACCTGGTACTTTGTAAACTTGAAGTAAATATTATCATGATTAAAGGTTAGTTTATAGGTCAATGGGGTAGTATTCTTTAAAAACTGAAAGAAACTGATTTTTTTAGTTAAAATTCAATAAACAACCATATTATTATTCAGACATGAAGGATAATAATAAATTTAGTTATAGAAAGCTTTAGATAGTTTAGCACTCTCACACTGTATCTGAAACAATTCCATACAGATTTATGTTATAAAAATGAAAAAAATAATCCAAGAGAGAGAAAAATGTGGGCTATGTTAGGATACAATAAAGTAGCAAACTCAGAGTTGACACTTTCAAAGACAGAAGACAGAAAATAAAACCTTGGAAGAAAGGAACAAAATGTTTATTGAAGAAAGGAAGATCCATGCAGAAATATAGGGCTAATTGCAAAGAACAATAACCAAGGACTTAATGGAATAAAACTGTTCTTAAGTGAAGGAAGATACAATCTGCAGATTGAAAGAACCCATATAACCACAGGAAAAAATATTTTAAAATCATGAATATTTTAAGATATATCTTAAAGATATTGTTGAATTACAAATTCAAGAAAAACTGCAAAGGAAGAAGGTATGTGTTGGGGGTTGGGTGAGATGGGGGCAGTATAAGTGGGTTAGAGAGTTATTGTCAACAATTTTGGAAGCGAGAAAACAATAGAACACTTCATCTAAATTATAGGTTCATTTAATTCATTACATTGTTCAAGATATGGCTCAAATGTCATATTTCTGGTTAGATCTATTCTGAACAGCCTATTTAAAATTACAGTCCTTCCACACCCCACAATTTCTCATTCTACTTTATTCCCACATAGTACTTATTTTTTAATATACAATACTAGAAGCCTGGGGCACTCAGGGCAAGGGAAGTGGGGTCCCTCAGCCCAGGTTGCAAAAGGGTGCAGGCCAGGCCAAGGCACTCTACCGGTGCACCATTGGGGCCGGGGAGGGACACAGGAGGTTGGCCAGTTGGGGAGGAACTGCAGGAGGGCTCCAGGGCATGTCCAGCCCATCTCTCTCAGTCCTGATCGGCTGGACCCCAGCAGCAAGCTAACCTACTGGTCAGAGTGTTTGCCCCCTGGTGGTCAGTGCACGTCATAGCAACTGGTTGACCAGTCGACTGACTGCCTGCTGGTGGTCAGTGCACGTTATAGTGAGCGGTTGAGTGGCCTTAGCATATTATTAGCATATTACGCTTTGATTGGTTGAATGGCCAACCAGATGACCGGACACTTAGCATATTAGGCTTTTATTATATAGGATTATTTACTCATTTCCATGTGTATTTCTCATTGTCTGTTACATTCTACTGGAATGTAAGCTTTTGTAGAAAGACACAATATGCCTGTACCCAGCACTAGTAGTTGTACAGCAGTTCTTCATTAAAAGAATGAATAAATAAACATACAGTGTTAGAAAGTGTATGAGGACTAGGTACCCCTCATGCTTGGCTGGTAGGTGTGTAAATTATACATTGTTATAGACTTCCCAAGGGTAATTTGATAATACCAATTAAATTTTTTAAATTCTTATAATCCCCTATTAAGCTTTTCTATTTCTAGGTATCCATTTTAGAACAGATGCCATATCCACAGTAAGACTTCTACAATGGTTTTCACTGCAGCCTTCATTAAGTTGTTAAAAATGCAAAATAATCCAAATGCACAGAAAAGGAAAGTAGCTAAACTATGCTGTATATAATTTATGTAACACTCTAGGATTTTAAAATGAAACATTTACATAAAAACAAAATAAAACAAAGCCATACTAGGATATGCACATGTAAACAAGCATACATGGGTGAAGAAAAGCAGGACAGACCCAGATCAAATTAAATGATGCCTTGGAAAGACACTGGAAGGGTGGAGAAATATGAAGAGATAAGAAGTGTAGGAGGACTTCAACAATCTACACTAATAAAAGAGGAAAATGGTAATTGGCGTACAACGCTACCCTTTTCATTGGCTAATCAGGGCTATATACAAATTAACTGCCAACTCAGATGGCAGTTAACTGACAACAAAGATGGAGGTTAATTTGCATATGTAGGCACAATGCAGGGAGGCGAAAGGGAAAGCAGGAAGAACCCCCCTGCCACTGACAGTGATCAGAAACCCAGAGGGGAGCTAAGAACTGGGGGGCAGGGCAAAGGCGGCCCTGGGGCCACCTTTGCCCTGCCCCCAGCCATGATCAGAGAATCAGGCGCCTTTGCCACCCTGGCCAGTGATAGCAGGAAGTAGGGGTGGAGCCAGCGATGGGAGCTGGGCACCGTCGAAGCTGGCAGTCCCAGGAGCCAGGAGTCCCTTGCCTGGGCCTAAAGCGAAGCCCATTATCGCGAGGCCACTGCAGC
>NW_006293951.1:1523176-1550077 GCF_000327345.1 Myotis davidii
GATTGGAGGGTGATGGGGGTCAATGCCTGAGGGCTCCCAGTATGTGAGAGGGGGCAGGCTGGGCTGAGGGACACTCCCCCCCACACACACACACCCAGTGCACGAATTTCGTGCACCGGGCCCCTAGTCTATATATATAAAAGCCTAAGCGACCATTATGCCTGGACAACCTGAACTAGATGACTGGTTGGTACCTATGATGTGCACTGACCACCAGGGGGCGGATGCTCAATGCAGGAGCTGCCCCCTGGAGGTCAGTGTGCTCCCACAGCCAACCTCCCCTCTGCTGGCCCTGGTCCAGGACTGGGAGAGATGCCCCAATCAGCCCCGATCACCAATCAGGCAGAGGGACCCCACCTGTGCACAAATTTGTGCACCAGGCCTCTAGTTTATTATAGGTGCATATATTGCTGCATTGTCTGAATGTTTTACAATGAGGATTTTTCAGATTTCATTGTGTAGTAATTTTATGGCTAAAATTAAAATAAGGCAGCCCTGGCTGGTGTTTGTTTCTAAATGGTTAGTGCATTAACCCACTAACAGAAGGGTCAGGGGTTGGATTCCTGGTCAAGGGAAAATAACTGAGTTGCAGGTTTGATCCCTGGCCCTGGTCTCAGCATCTGTGGGAGGCAACCAATCAATGTGTCGCTCTTACATTAATGTTTCTCTCTCTCCCTTTCCTTCCCTCCTTCCCTTCCACTCTCTTGAAAAAGCAGCGGAAAAAATATCCTTGGGTGAGGATTCAAAAAGTAATAATAATTAATTAATTAAATTAGAACAAGGCAAATTGTCTACCATGAGAATTTTTAGAAAATGTTTAAGATGATATTGATGATAATGATAAAATGCTTAAGATGATATAAATAAGTTATTAATAAGATAATGTTGCCCTAGCTGGTTTGGCTCAGTGAACAGAGCATCGGCTTGTGGACTGGAGGGTCCTGGGTTCAATTCCAGTCAAGGGCATATGCCCGGGTTGTGGGCTCAATACCCAGTAGGAGGCAGACAAGAGACAGCTAATCAATGATTCTGTCTCATCAATGATGTCCCTATCTCTCTCCCTCTCCCTTCCTCTCTGAAACCAATAAAGATATATTTAAAAAATAAGATAATGTTTAAGAATATTAATAATGATAAAATGTTTAAAATTATATTAATAATAATTGCATTGTTTGGATTAGTAATTTGATTATTATACTTGATTATTATATGTTATTAATACTAGCATCTGTTAACTTTTTGGTTAATGAATGTACACATATTATTTCATTTAATCTTCAAAACCAATCAGGTAGTATTGTCATCTTTTTTTTCATCTATGAGGATAATATGATTTAGAGAGGTTAAACAGCTAGCCCAAAGTTCCACAGCAAGTATGTGGCAGAATAGGGCATGAGTTACATGCCAAAATTCCTTTATTTTTCAAAATACTGCTTCCTGGGCTGTTCTAGCTTTTTAAGTTGATTGGGAGCAGACCCATATCTTATACTTAATTGTGTCCTTACATACATAAGAGAACTAAATAAATGCCTGTCGTTTATGACTTAAAAAGGGCACAAACATTATTTTGCCGGACATACCCTGCACAATATAATTAAATGCAGATCTTTTAGAGTGGTACAATTTTTCTTTATTTTAATGATGCCATAACAAAGATCAGCTAATAGTTATATCTACACAAGACTAAACTACAGTTGGCTTTCCCCATCAAACTTCATATGTTCAACTTGTGGTTCTGCAGTGAATTAAATGTGCAGGCATTAGACTTACACTGAATGTTTTCTGATTTTTCTAGATAAATAATGAGACGCAGAATTAATGCTTTAATTTTCTAAACTAGTTTGTCTGTTCTTTCTCATAATGCTTTAGTAATATATTAGATTCCAAACTGTTTCTCTTACCCATACTTAGTTGCAATGTGTGGTATTTGTTTTTCCTAATCTAAACATGAGCATTGCTTTAGAAAAGCAATAAAGAAATATTAAAAACATAAATTAAGGTAAACACAAGGCACTGAGGGATTTTCCAATATTAGATTTAAAAACATTTTAAATGAAGAACATGTTTCAGACTCCGAATAGAACCAAATGATGGAAAAGAAACAGCCAATTTATATTCACCCAGAGGCCCCAAGTTTGGGTTTAAATATTTGTGAAGACAATGAATATTGAGTCATCAATGAGATTTCTGATTACTGGATGCCTTTCCCCCATGAATTTGCACAATGGAGCCAGTGATTATTTCACAAACGTTAATTGAATATGTTTTCCCTTCAACACAATGCGATTACAGAGCTACAATGAGTGCATATGTGCGCACTCTTTTCTTGGTGTTGCTTGGTTTCCACTGAATGATGGGTTTCTCACTGGGCGGCATGATACATCTGCTGGCTGGCTGGGACTGGGGTTTGCATCTCTAGTGCTAGAACAGCACAGAGTAAACCCGTTCCCAGAGATTTTCATGGCTGACCGTGAACTCATTAGCTGGAAACTAAAAAGTAATCTAACTACTTCCCATTAGCATGAGTATCTTCATTAGAATCATTTCCAACTTGGAAGGAGGGTTTCTTTTTTTGTTTTCGTTTTGTTTTCCCTTGCATTTTTAAAAACTTATCTACATGTATGAAAAAATATTTAATATAGTTTTCTTTAAATAAACACTCCCTTTAGTCTTTTCTGACAAGATAGAGTATTATTTTCTCAATATTTTCTGTATTTATAAGATCCATAAAAGAATATTGTATCAACTTTGAGTTTGATGAATGAACTACATGTATTGAGTCTTCTTTAAAAACATGAAATAAAACTTATCTCTCTGGTTATTAGACTGTAAATATATTGGGAGATTGGGAGAGGGGAGTTAATGAATTTTGATGGTAATTTATACCAGAGTGATAACTGGTGGAGTTAATGGAAATTGGTTAGATTCTGGATATATGTAATCAATAGGATGTCGTGATGTGGGTGTGAGAGAAGGAGTAGCCAAGACTTTGGGGGTCTAGAAGTGGCAACAGATAGCTGGCATTTACTGAACTGGGAAAAGCACGGGATGAAAAATTTTCAGATGTGAGAAGATGTAGAGTGAAGCCTTGACATAGTGAGTGTGAGGTGGCTATTGGGCCTCAGGTAGGGAATTGGCCATATGAGACTGTAAACTCATGGCAATTAAAGGCTGTACTGTCATTCAGACTGGCATTAAAAACAAGTTCAGAGGCTGAATCTATTTGTTATATGATCCAAATCTTTACTTAGATGGCCATTTCCTGGTAAGGGCAAGATCTAGGAAATAATCAATGCTCTGGTTCACATATCTTTTTTTTATGCAGTCCTTGAGGAAATCCCTGGACACTTGGTAGTTTGGAAATATTTGTTTCAATGTATTTTGACTAAAATATAGGTTTTTTAACAGATAAAATCATCAGAGAATTGCAGACCATTGAATGAGTCAGGAAATTCTCATTTATCTCAACATGCCCAAACTTGCATTTCTCTCTTTTCCATACCCGGACAGGCTCAAGTTTCTTAAAACTGATTTTGCAAGTGCTGCATTAAAACCTTTAAAATAGAATTTAAAAGCGCTTTTAAATTATTTATTTATTGATTGGAATTGTGCCTCCCTTTGAGAACATTTAATCAGAAATCAAAATTTAGTGAATATTTTAATTATAAAGTGTTTACCTACTTTAAAATTTTATTATTTTTGTAGGTGTACAAATTAAAAATAATATTAATATAACAGTATCAATTAAGAATCTTTGAAAAATTCATTTTCCTGGTGAAATAGCTTCATCTGGGGAATTTATTTTATCTTTGCCTAATTATAGATATATTGCCCAATCATAGCATGATATGATTTTGTAATCCGCCTATTCCTCTAATAATATAAGATAATCATACTTCTAAGGCATAATCTTCTGAATCATCATTTTTATTTTTTTTTAATTTTTATTGATTTTTTACAGAGAGGAAGGGAGAGGGATAGAGAGTTAGAAACATCGATGAGAGAGAAACACCGATCAGCTGCCTCCTGCACACTCCCCACTGGGGATGTGCCCACAACCAAGGTACATGCCCTTGACCGGAATTGAACCCGGGACCCTTCAATCCACAGGCTGACGCTCTAGCCACTGAGCCAAACCGGTTAGGGCTGAATCATCATTTTTAATACAACAGAACCTTGAATCAAGTAGATACTGTATGAACTAAAAATATCCCTGTTAGATATTTCTGTTGCCTATCATTTTTTAATAATAAACAGTATTATACACATGCTCTCTCTCTCTCTCTCTTTCCCGCTCTCTCTCTCTCTCTCTCTCACACACACACATTCATGCAGGTATTTAAAAAAATTCTTTTGGATAATGCAATTATCAGTTATAAAAGTGTTGATGAAATTATCAAATTACTTTCTAAAATGTCATGATAAATTATATGCTTTGTAGCAATGCATGTGTACCAATTTGTACCTTGCCAACCTTGTGTGTATCATTAAAATATGTTTTAGTAATTTTAGATGTTAGCCCAGTTTTAGTTTAATCTATAGGCTTAATTGTGAGATATAGATTTTTATTATTATATTTTCTCTTGATTTATCTCTTGGGACTTTAGTATCATTTCCTAATAACTTGCATACCTCTTTATTTAATATTTGTCTGTTTACTGATATATTTTTCCAATTTATATTTTTAATTTTAGCAAGGATTTATTTTAATAAAGTAGTCGTAGTTAGCTTTTTAAATCATGGCCTTACTTTAATAATAGCCATATCTAATCTAATAAAAGACAAATAGGGTAATTAACTACCTCTGACACGCTTCCCATTGGCTAATTAGGGTGATATGCAAATTAACTGCCAACCAAGATGGTGGCCAGGAGTCACACAGCTGAAGTGAACAGGAGGCTTGGTT
This sequence comes from Myotis davidii, assembly GCF_000327345.1. Classification (NCBI taxonomy): domain Eukaryota; kingdom Metazoa; phylum Chordata; class Mammalia; order Chiroptera; family Vespertilionidae; genus Myotis; species Myotis davidii. The sequence goes on from NW_006293951.1 coordinate 1,528,083, forward strand.
GCCCCAGCGATAGAGGAAGCCAAGGTTCCCTACCTGCCACAGCCAGGCTCTGAGCTTCACTCTAAGAAACAATGTTGCAATTATAGAAGCCAAACAAACCAGATACCTGCTTTTAGCAGCCGAGGCCTCAAGCTGGATGCGGGACTCAGAGATAAAGCCGGCTCTCAGCTCCAGTGACAGCCATAGAAGGTAAATAAATCCCAGAAAAAAAAAAAGGAGAGGTTGGGAGCTCAGTCACCCACCAGCCTGAAAACGGCCCACAGCCCCTCACCCAGACTGGCCAGGCACCCCAGTGGGGACCCCCACCCTGAAGAGGGTGTGACCAGCTGCAAACAGCCATCATCACCTCATCCAGGCTGGCCAGGCACCCAAGCGGGACCCCCTGATCCAGGACACCCTTCAGGGCAAACCAGCTGGCTCCCACCCGTTCACCAGGACTCTGTCCTATATAGTAAAAGAGTAATATGCAAACTGACCCTAATAGCAGAAGGACTGGGAATGACTGGTCACTATGGCAAATAATGACCACCAGGGAGCAGACGCTCAATGCAGGAGCTGCCCTCTGGTGGTCAGTGCACTCTCACAGGGGGCAGCTCTGCTCAGCCACAAGCCAGGCTGATGGCTGCCAGTACAGTGGTGGTGGTGGAAGCCTCTCCTGCCTCCTCAGCAGTGCTAAAGATGTCCAACTGCAGTTTAGGCCTGCTCCCCGCAGGCAAGTGGACATCCCCCGAGGGCTGCCAGGCTGCCAGAGGGATGTCTGATTGCCATCTTAGGCCCAATCCCCCGGGGAGCAGGCCTAAGTCATCAAGTGGTCATCCCCTGAGGGGTCCCAGACTGTGAGAGGGCACAGGCCGGGCTGAGGCCTTGCCCCCCGAGTACACAAATTTTTATGCACCAGGCCTCTAGAATATATATCTAAAACTTTCCAAGTTTCCCACAATTGTGAAGTGTGAAAAATACAATCTACTATATCATCTATTAAGTGACTGTAGCTCAATAATCATAATTATTATGATGATGGCTAAAATTGATGAAACACTTTTAAGGCATAACACGTTTTCATGTGAGAAAACTCATTTAATTCTTAAAACAACCATCTGAGTTGGGTATTATTATGACCAAAAATGTCAATGTCCCCAGTTAGTTCCTGAAAATAGGTCATTAGATTCTGCGGGTACGTAAGCACTTAAAGAATAATTAGACAGACAGTACAAAGTCATTTTCTTGGGAGGAAAATGTTAGGAGGATTTTTACTACAGCTAGTCCATCTTTTGTACCTGAAGAAAGGAAGCAGAACTTGAACTGCAAGAACTCTGTCCTTGTTAGAAGTGCTGGCCTGTGAGCAGGCACCACCCCTCGCCCCCTTTCCAGGGTTTCACAGGGTGAGGACTATCTCTCCAGCGTCTTCCTTACTGATGCTTCACACTGTGCTGCTGGTGTCAGATAGCCTCTAAGTCAGACTCTTGGAAAGACTTTGAGGTCAGCCATTTGCCATTTAAAATATTCTCATTGGGGCTCCTCATTTTCTGTTTATAAACAAAGCTCCATTGCAGGGAGGGTGCTCTTACTTAACAATTCTCTTTCTATGGCTTATCTGGGATGGAAAGTACTGACCTCGAAAATGACTGCCACTGATCCCTGAAAGGAAAAGAATGAGAAAACAAGATTTGGATCTCTTGATGTCACTGGGAGTGAATGTGAAATGCACATTTTTAACTAGGACTCTGGCAAACTTGTCAGATAAGCAAACTCCCTTAAAAAAAAAAAAAAAACCCATAAAGCTAAAACTACTGTAGATAGATAAAATTGCTTAAGATCTAATTTTGGGGGGGCAGCATTTGTCAAATACTGTATTCCAAAGTCAGATATTTATAAACTATATTCTTTGAGATGGGAGTCCATGCTATTCTGTTTCTTTCCTTTGGTTGCTGGATACTTCACAGTGAATGGAATTAATTATTATTGATCAGGTACTGTTAGTATATTTTGTGTTCTACACAACTTAATTGAGAAGATAGAGATCTTGCCCTGCATATCTTTTATTTTGTTCGAAATTTTCATTACTAGGCTTCTGGCAAACTTTTCAAATAAGAAACCTCCCTAAAAAAAAAAAAAAACCCCATAAAGCTAAAACTACTGTAGATAGATAAAATTGCTTAAGATCTAATTTTGGGGGGGCAGCATTTGTCAAATACTGTATTCCAAAGTCAGATATTTATAAACTATATTCTTTGAGATGGGAGTCCATGCTATTCTGTTTCTTTCCTTTGGTTGTTGGATACTTCACAGTGAATGGAATTAATTATTATTGATCAGGTACTGTTAGTATATTTTGTGTTCTACACAACTTAATTGAGAAGATAGAGATCTTGCCCTGCATATCTTTTATTTTGTTCGACAAAATCACCATTCACTTTGTACTGGGTCCTGCTGGCATTTCCATTCCACGGTGTGGTGGAAGATCGTCTTTCGATGTGTAGTTCATGCCCACCGTTTCCTTTGCTGGGCAATTGCTAGGTGGTGTTCCGGGGGCATACACTGTGTGGAGCATTTTGAAGGCTAAAAAGACAGTGTCTGGGGTTCATAAAGGAAGATGCGGGGTCACAGGTGATGTAAGTGAGAGTGGGTGAGAAAAACAATGCACCAGAGTGGACAGGAAGCATCCAAGAGGATTTGGAGCAAAGAGAAGGTAGATTTTTGTTTTGTTTTGTTTTTTTTTACAGGAGGATGAGGCGAGAAAAGTCAGCTCAGGGGTTATTATTTAGTTTTGGGCAGACTAAATGGCAAAATATTTGAGAATTTTTGTAAGCTTTGACTTTGGCAGAATTTTAGATTGGTTGAGCACTGTGTCCTGAAGTGTGTGCTTTTCCTAAGAAGCACTGAGTGTCCTGATGTTTCTGATTTTCTTAAGTTCATTCTTCTGCCTTATTCTCTACTTAATTGCTTCTTCCCATTATACATAACAATTATCTCCATTCAAAAGTACGAAGCATTTTACATAATTCTCATCATTTTTAAATATTTCAATTGCTGTGATGGATATTGAAAGTTTAAGAATTTAATTGTTATTTTTACCAAAACGATGTATACTTAGTTAGAAAGTCAAACAGTAGCAAAAGGCCTGCGAAGAAAACCAGAAGTGTTCCTCACTTCTTCCAATTTCTAATGGCCACTCCCAGAGATGTTTGCATTACTGTAAGTTTTCTACATGCCACTTCTGTCTCTGGGGGAGGGGGAAAGTATAATAGCTGAAAATCAATAAAGGGTGGAACATCATCTTAAGGAACCTACAGAATCTTATAAACTGAAAGGATATGCTCTAAGCTAAGGATGGGAACGTCTGGCCCACAGCCCACATAAGGCTCACGAAATCATTTGGTCTGGCCCTGCCAAGGCATCAGGGGTGAGTTAATTAAATATTTGATCAAATACAGCAGGGTAATTTTGTATGGCCTGAGAATGATGTTATAAATATCCAAATGGCCCCTGCTGATAAAATTCCCCCACCTCTGCCTAAGCAATGCAGAATTCACCACTGCAGTCACCTGGTGGTTTTGGGTCCATTTCAGTCTTTCACGTTGCCTTACAGGGACTACCACTTCCAAATTGTAGCTGTTCTAGTGTTTCCCGCCATAGTCTAAAATAGCAGATGTAAACTGTCCATTTACAATGCTCACGTGCAGACACTGGTTATCAACTTCCTTCTAGAGTAAATGAGGATTTAATGCTTGTATACCACTCTTCACACCTAGTTTTATTTGCCTGTCCCAGTCATTGCATTGAAAATGTAACTCACTTTATTAAATATATTTTCATTGGGACTGTGCAAGTACTGTTTTGTCTTATTATATATTTCTTCTCCTCCACTTCCTCCTCCTTTTGTCATTTTACCTTTTCTTTCGTTATTCTCTTTATGCTGAATCCATCCCTCTTGGAGGCCTCAGTTTGCCTGGCAAATCTGGGCCCCTGGCTTTTTAGGCTGCTGTACCTCTGTCGTTTTAGCACTTCTCTTCACAGAATACCTAGGAATTCTCTTTATCCGGTTTCTTCCCTTTGGCCCTCCATATCTTGGGTCCCAGGACTTCCTCTATATCAATTTATACCTTTAATTTGATAAAGCCCATCCTCTATTAACTTCCCAACAAAGAATGAAGGGGAGGTAAAATTCTGAGATCTCGTACCTCTGAAGACTAGAATTAGTCTATCCATATATTTGATTGATAATATAGCTGAATGTAGATGTGTAGGTTTTGAAGTAATTTCCGTTAATAACTTTAAGGCATTGCTCTAATATCTTCTACATTACCATGTAATTGTCAACACAACTGAATTTATTCTTTTTTTTTAAAGCCTCGTCCAAAGATATGTTTTTTTTCCCATTGATTTTTTAGAGAGAGAAGGAGAGAGAGAGAGAGAGAGAGAGAGAGAGAGAGAGAGAGAGAGAGAGATTGGTTGCCTCCCATATGCACCCTGATCAGAATTGAACCCACAACCTGAACATGTACCCTGACCTGGAATCAAACTGGTGACCTCTTGGTGCATGGGTCAGTGCTAAACAACCAAACCACCCCGTGCATGTGAGATGGTGTATTTTTTTCTAGAAACTCTACCACCTTTAATAGTGCTTGGTAAATGTTTATCTCTGACATAAAGAAAATAGTTCTCTTTGGATGAAAGAATGAATAATAAAAAGGGGGGGAGGAAGCCAAGGAGACATGCGCTCAGGTAGCCACCATGATTTTTTTTTTAGTTGAAAAGAAAACAAATGGAAAACGTACTAAAATAAAATCTTTAATATATCCTGCAATGAATCCTAAAAATCACACATACCAAAAAAATGCTATAAGGTGAACAATTTTTTCTAGCATTTCTAGACACCCTTTGTGTCATCTCTCATGTGTGAAAAGTCCTGCCATTGAGGCCATTGTAACTGTGCAATACCCCTGACTTCTCTCTCTTCCTCAAACATTTCCCTGTAAAAAAAAGAAATTAATCCTTTGTATCTTTTCATTTTAGCGAGTCCACTTTTCTTATCAGGTTAGTTAAAATATAAACATAACTGTTTCTTCTGAAACTAAAGGCATAGCTTTTAGCAGAGGAATTTAAACCCTTAGGCAACTGGTGAGACAAACATTTGGAAGGATATGGGACCCTTTCAGGTCCCTGAAGGTGTTCCATGACATGTTGTACTTTGCAGATGTGTGACACTGATGATGATACATGGAGACATACATTTTCCAGGGAGATCTCTGAGGCAGGAAGGAGCCATTCCTGCCCATGTTGATAATGTATGTCAGAAGAAGTGGTCATTAAAAGAAATGTTTTTCAAAATGTACTTTTAATTTTTTGTCTCTCTCAATATTAGATATCCACAGACATATTTTTTTTGCCCCAGAATTATTTCAGAAGTGAATTTAACAAAATTGATACATCCCATAAAATACTGAAATGAGCCATCCTTCAACACAAGTATTATAGAACTACAAATACTGAGCAGAATGGGTTCTTGGGAAAGGAAGATAGCAAGGTGTTGTACCTATTAATAACAGGGCCGGGGAGAATAAAAATACTTAGATAATAATAAATACTTAATAATCTTACAGGAGAACAATGAGGAAAGTCAAAAGAAAAGTGGACAGGACATATTCTGAAGATAACAAGCAACATTTCTCAGGGTAACAGTGAAACTTCATGTGTTGAAAAAAAGGTACAATTATTCCAATGAATGTATTAGAAATTGTAGAATGAGAAGCAATATTGTCTCTAAGATAAAATGAAACAATATATAGTCACTCATTTTCCTCTTATATTTGTGACTTGATATCACAACTTGCAAATAGATAAAAACTTAAGTGCTTTTTCTGAAATAGCCACTTCATCACTGTGCTTCCAGACCTTTCCCTTGACACTATGTGATGAATGAGAAAGAAAGCAGAGAATGGAGGAAGGTAAGTGAAACAGGAAAACCTAACTTGTTTGGAAGTTATCTCCCAAAGCAGTAATCCAAAATGGGATTCTCCTGCATATAGAATCCCATCTGGCTTGCCCTGCATTTTGTTATGAATACAAAGCTGGGATCATTAACATGCAATTGCAAGCAAATACTTAGAAATGGTTGCAATTGTAGAACTATTGAAAGCATCAATTTTGTCATTTGGTAGAAAGAAGTCCTGGGGGAGAAGTTTTGCAAAGTTATTATGGGGTAATCTTGGTGGTATCATTATCAATTTATTATCAGAGCAATTAACATCATTTCCCAGATCGCCTAGCCTTGCCTTCTAATCTCCATTTGCCCTTTCTTTAGAAGTCTTTATTCTGGCTTCATAGGTGCTTGAATGTTTTTCAGAAAATAAACAGAGATTTCTTTTGCTTTCTACAGGAATGAGGAAGCTCGTTGGGTTGCTGAAAATGGTTGTACCCTCCCATTGTTTTACATGCTCTTTTGCATATATCCTTCAGTTATTCTGTTCATTGATCCTTTTAGCTTTGGGAAGGCGAGCAGCAGAGATGGTAGAGGGAGGGATGTTTTAGTGGCTGCACATTGGCTTAGCAACTGCTGGATATATACTCAGAAGTGGAATCGCTGGGTCATGAGGCTGTACAGTAGAGATCAGTAGAGGTCCCTGTCCAAATAGTTTAGGGAAAATCTATAAGAATAACAGCATAATATGCTAATTAGACCAGACGTAGAAGCCGGGGCTGAGGGAAACCCTGGTCCCTGGTGTCAGAGGGAAGCCGGTGCTGGCACCTGGGGGAAGGAAGGCCTACTCTTTTTTAAAAAATATATATTTTATTGATTTTTTTACAGAGAGGAAGGGAGAGAGATAGAGAGTTAGAAACATCGATGAGAGAGAAACATCGATCAGCTGCCTCCTGCACATCTCCTACTGGGGATGTGCCCGCAACCCAGGTACATGCCCTTGACCGGAATCGAACCCGGGACCCTTCAGTCCGCAGGCTGACGCTCCATCCACTGAGCCAAACCGGTTAGGGCGTGGCCTCTAGACTATTAACATTAAAATGACATCAGGAGCAAGTGATTCCTCTACATTTGACATGACCACCATGACATAGTACAAACTGGAAGACTCTTAAGCACACGGAAGATGTCCAGCTGCTGGAACGAATGGGTCCCAGCCTTATGAATACCATTGTAGGAGTTCTGTGATGTCTTATATCACAAACTCTCTTATTAATGGGAAAGAGATCAGAATGAACCAGGACCCAAAAGCCTGGGTCCAGGAAAGTATTTATTGAGAAAATGGCATGTGATAGCCTTTGAAAGAAGATGAGACATTTGCCAAGCAGAGTCCACCCCAGGCAAAGGAAGTGGTGTTGGAAAAGCAGGGAGATGTGAAAGAGCGTGGCAACCTTGAGGGGCATGAAAGCAGCTTGCTGAGGCCACAAAGAAGAGTAGAGGAAGCAGTTAGCAATAAAAGAGGCTGAGTAACTAAATGAGGGCCGGATTATGCAGTCCTTCATAGGCTGGGCTGCTAGTAGGTTAAAACACTGAGACTTCCAATTGACAAGCATATATATATATATATATATATGTATATATATGTATATATATGTATGTATATATTCATGTGTTTTATATCTATGTGCATATACACATATATGTGTTATTATATGGAGTTTATAATAAAGGATTTAGAAAATAAATTTTAAAATTTTAGTTTATATTGATTTATATATAATATTAACTAGCAGCAGTGCCATGGGATTTCTTAAATATTTTTAATGTCTTTTGTGCTTAGCCGTATCAGGAATAGGATGGCTGAGCCTCTACCATGTCATCTTTTTTCTTTTCAACACAGAAATGTATGTATACTGCTAACCCCTCAAATCTTTTTTTAGAAGAGCTTGTAAAGAAAAGCAATAATCTCTCAGGGAACTTTTCCAAACCCTCAGTCTCCCATTTCACCTCTGTCCTGCTTTCTTAAGATAAGCATCTCTCATCTCTTTCTGTTCTTAAGTAAGAGAATAGCTACATGGCTAGAATGAAGGATTTTTGTGCAGTTGTTAAAATATTTAAAATTATTTCATGTCTGTATCTCAATGAGCTCAAATCTCTCACTATAGTTTCATGAGTAAATTCAACATGAAGAAATGTACACAGAAAAGCATCATTTAGATGAATGTGTGCATGTTGATAAAAATGTAGGGCTAATGGAAATTGATATGTGCCCTTCTTTCAGGGTGAACTAACATTTATGGAAGGTCTATTGTGGACCAGGAACTACATAAGGCATTTTACATCTGATATCTTATTTAATACTTTCAATTATCCCATAATGTGGGCCTTATCAGCACATGTAAAAACCATGAAACCTGCATGATGCAGTGAGTCATTACTGGATTGTTAGTCTCTCACCTAATAACTTTCTTAGAATTGTTCCATCTTCCGCCTCTATCCACATGGTCAAAGGATGCATCCACAAGTGGTTTCTGTAACTCCTCCCTCCAGGACCCTAATCCCTCCAGAGGACTGGACCTCTGCTCTTCTTCCTGCCAACCTTGCTTCCCCAGAACTGGGCACCGCCCCACAGCTGCTGCACAAATGGCAGGGGCATGCTACATATGGGGGGGCTTCCTCACAACATGTCCTCTCTTTTTGTGAATTATGAAGAGAATTTGCACCTAGGATTTCTCTTTTGACAGTCTCTGTTCCCCAGATTGGACATTGTTATTTAATGATTGCAAAACACCCCAGCTGAGAATCTTTGAATCACCTGGAAAGTTTTCTGAATCTAACCTCTATAGCTGGGCTCCTTTTATTCATTCATTCATTCATTCGTTCGTTCATTTTTTAAAATTGATTTGGAGAGGGAGGAAGGGGGAGAGAGTGAGAGAGACATCGATTGGTTGCTTACCACACACTACCAAAGTATGTGCTGCCCTGACCAAGAATTAAACCCATGACCTTCCCATGCATGGGATGAAGCTCCAACCAACTGGGCCATACTAGCCATACCAGGTTCCTTTTTTATTATTTATTTATTTGTTTGCAGTTCCCTTTAATTTAGGCACATTGATTATTTATTGTATATATTCAATATTATTTTGTATTAGTTTCAGGTGTATAGCATAGTGATTAGACAATCATGTACTTTACAAAAATGTTCCCTCCAATATTCCCAGTACCCACCTGGCATCATACATAGTTATTATAATATTAATGACTATATTCCCTATGCTGTACTTTACATCCCCATGACTATTTGGTAACTGCCAATTTATACTTCTTAATCTCTTCACCTTTTTCACCCACTTCTCCCCCCGAGCCAAAAACAAAACAAAACAAAACAAAAAAACACAAAAAAATCCAAACAAACAAACTCTCTTTTCTCTGGCAAGCTGTTCTCTGAATCTTTGAGTCTGTTTCTGTTTTGTTTATTTTGCTATTTATATTCAACATATAAATTAAATCATATGGTATTTGTCTTTTTCTAACTGACTTATTTCACTTAGCATAATACCGTCTAGGTCCATCATGCTATCACAAATGGTAGGACTTTATCCTTTTCTATGGCCAAGTAATATTCTAATGTAAATTTGTACCACCACTTTTTTATCCATTTGCCTATTTATGGGTATTTTGGGTTGCTTCTATATCTTGGCAATTATAATGCTGCAGTAAAATTAGAGTGCATATATTTTTTCAAATCAGTGCTTTGGGTTTCCTCAAGTATATACCTAGAAGTGGGATTACTGGGTCATAAGGCAGTTCCATTTTTAATTTTTTGTGGTACAGCCATGCTGCTTTTCATAGTGGCTGCCCCAATCTGCATTCCCACCAATAGTGCAATCAAGTACCATTTTCCCCACATCCTCTCCAACACTTGTTTGCTGACTTATTGACTATAGCGCTCTGACAGGTGAAAGGTGATGTTTCATTGTGGTTTTAACTTGCATTTCTCTGACGATTAGTGACTTGCGCATCTTTTTATATGTCTATTGGTCATCTCTTGTGAGAAGTGTCCATTACAGCCTCTGTAGCTGGGTTCCTTTCTTTTGATCTTCCCATATCCTCCACTTAATTTTGGCTCCTCCTAGGACCTTCTCAGCCCACAGAAACTGACCTCTAAGAGTACTTCACATTCAAACTCACAGTCTCATCAAGTAGAAACTGCCACTACTCAAATGCTAAATCTAATGTTTTGCTTCTCTTTTCTCACAGCTAATGATCATTTTTATTTCTAAGATACTTCTTTCAAAGTTAACCTTGCACTTACTTTTCAATGGCTTTGCTTCTTTTCCTGTGAGTGGTTCTGACGGACACATTGGAATTTGCTGGTTAACACATTCTCACCAGGGCTTGTTAATCTGGAAGAGGGTGTTTGTTTCAGCATGTGTGTGTGTGTACACAGTACATGTCTGATAGTCCTTTCTTGATTTAAGGCTTTTAGAAGACAGGAGTTTTACACTTTAAATGATGCATCATTTATATGATGACCCAAATGCACAGGATTAGAATTCTTACCCTGGCCCTCCCATTAGCCTCTGTGTGTCTGTTAGCATGTCCCTTAACTTCCTTTGGCATACGTTCCCTTGTGTGTAAAATAAGTTGTTTCTCCTCCTTAATTTTATTTCAGTATCAAAGTTCAATCCTTTACCATAATATTGTTTCCCCAATATATCTTCAGCAAACTGGAAGATATAAATATTAACTCAGAACTCTGATGCTTAAATATCAGGCCTTTCTATTATTTATGTGTTTCTTTTAAAAGCATCTCATTTTATGGAGCTCAAGATTAATCCCCTCCTTGCACCCTATGGTTCAGGAACCATAGTTTTAGTTTTGCTGAGCTATGAAGCAGATAACTCACAGGGTTTGTGTTAACTGATAAACACTAAGTGAAATTGCTGGTGTGAAAAACAAATGCTTCTCCCTGATTTCCGCTCATAATCCTCCTAAGAAAAACTTCAATCTCCAGAAAGGCTGGTATAAAGAAGGAACTTTTGTCAAGACAAAAACACCTGCCTGGAACCAGCTGAACAGATTGTGCAGTTCTTCTCTGTGACAGCTGTGAGAAAGAGGCTTGGAAACTGCTAATTCAATCAAGAACTGTTTAATGCAATTTGACAGATTTCCAATATAAATCGGGCTATGTTACTATTTTGGAAAAAAACAAACACATCCCCAGCATAGAAGCTCATAGCTCAAGGAGAAGCAGTGGCAGACTGAAACAGTTGCTGGTGCTCCTGATGAAACGGAGAGTTAATAGATCTGATCTCCATCCAAAGCAAATCTATAATGAAATGAAGGAGAGCAATTAGAAGAGTATCTGAATAGGTGAGCCAGGAACTTTCACAACAGAGGGAGGCAATGCATTTGATAAGCTGAAGGTTTCACTAAACAGTGAAGCCTATACAGGCCTTCTCTTCAGAATTCCAGGCCCCAAACCAGAAAGTAAATGCGTTTGGGTTAGGCAATATAAGATCATATCCTATATAATAAAAGGCTAATATGCAAATTGACCAAACGGCTGAACAACTGGTCACTATAATGTGCACTGACCACCAGGGGGCAGACACTCAATTCAGGAGCTGCCCCCTGGTGGTCTGTGTGCTCCCACAGGCGGAACACTGCTCATCCCACAGGCGGAACACTGCTCAGCCAGAAGCCATCAGACATCCCCTGAGGGCTCCTAGACTGCGAGAGGGCATAGACTGGGCTGAGAAACCACACACACACACACACACACACACACACACCCCCGCCACCAGTGCACAAATTTCGTGCACTGGGCCTCTAGTAAGATCATAAAACCACTGGAGAAGTCAGTGACCTGGGACCTGGGACCAATGAAGAATCATAAGTGTAAAAATAGAATCCTTTTGTGCAAATCTACACTGTATCGCAGATTTGCTGGTAAATGAGCTGAGATTTAATTATCTTTCTTTGGTTGATTGGCAAATACCTTAACTTGGAAACTGCAAACCCAAAAGCCAAGTGGGGTAAATAAAAGCAATGACTAAGCATAGAAGTAGTAGGGGTTGTGGGTGAAGCTGCTAGCATAAACCCTGTCTCAAAGCGGCAGCCACTACTTAGTTCCAACTGCCCATGGTCAAGGGCATGTCTGGCCCCAGTATGCCAAATCTTCTGAATTTTCAGGAAAATCAGGAGCCCATAATTTCTATGTGAATCATTCAAAATTTAAATGTTGGCTTACATTTAAAATAAAATAAACACACTTTTTGAGTCATCCGTGGCCCTCTGGTTTGTGACTGCTCCAACCTCTATGTTGTTCAGAGACCCTCTTTGTGATACAGACATCACCAGTTCTTATGTCTATTTGCAAAAGAATTTATTAGATTTGGAAGTGTTGAGTCAAAAATTTGCATGTTTTAAGACTTTTGATGTATATTGTCGTATTACCTCGGAAATTATAAAAGCAGTTAATGCTCCCACAAGCAGTGTATAAAGTAATCATTCTCCATACTTTGAACAATACTGAACATAATTGAGCATATATTTCTAAAGTGTATTAATTAATTTTAAAAGTAAAAGCATCATTTTCAATTATGAATAAATTTTAAAGAATTTATCAAAATACAAGGTAACTAGATGAGGAACTGTTAAAATCTCTCATTTTTCCAAATGGCTCTCTTTAGACATATCTACACACACAAAAAAAAAACTTTATAAAAATGAGATCATTTTGTAAATACTATTTTGTTCCTGCTTTTTTCCCCACTGAACAATATGTTGAAGTTATATACATGTTACTACCAATATAGATATACCTACTCATTTTTAATGTGCTTCATAGAATTTCAGGAGGAATATCTTTATTCAAATTAAAATACATAATATCAAATATTGCAGCTGTTTATTAAATCAGTCATTTTTATGGACATTAAGCTTATTTGCAACATCTCACTGTTAAAAGCTTCATAACAATGAATATCATATACTATACATATTTAATCACTTGGCAATTATCTCTTTGGAATTATTTCCAGAATCATGGTGTATACTATTTAAATCTTCATGAATATTGCCAAGTCATTTTTTAAAGGTTTGTATTAACACACTTAACAACAGTGTAGGATATAGTTCCCATTTTGCAGTTTTTTATATCATTTTGCTTTTTGTTGTTGTTGCTGTTTATTTCATTATTATCGGTCAATCAGGTAGATGGAAAGTATTAATCAATTTTGTATTCATTTTCTTTTCTCTGTTAATGGGGTTGATTTTTAAAATATAATATTAAGATTACATTTCCCATGAATTGGCTGAGTATCTTCTGGGTTCTTTTTCCTGTTGATTTGTAAGAGCCCTTTGCTTATTAGGGTTATCAATTCTCTGTCAGATGTGCTGCAAACATTATTTTCTCTTAGTTTAGAAATTGTCTTACAATTTTGTTAAAGGTATATTTTTTTTTTGCCATAGAGAAGTTAATTGCTACTTATTTGTTTTGTGAAAGGGTTAAAGAGAATAAAACGGGTCAGAGAAAAACTTATTGTGCTTAGCAGATACCTTGCAGAAAGCTTGCAGTCTTGAGTACAGCATAGCCCAGATTACCAGAAGACACCTGGCATGGGAGGAACCAAGGATGGACCAGACCTTTACGTCAGCAGAGTGGCTTGCAGCCAGCAACAATTAATAAAAACCTATCTCTCCATGCTCTCTTTGCTGATGCCTTTCTCAGTCTCAGCCCACCTGCACCCAGGTGTCAGGAATAAAATCTTTTTTGATACATCATAGCCTCATGTCTTGGTGCGTGAACCTGGCCCACTCCGAACCTTTCATTTTGTAATTAAGTCTATTAAAGTTCCCGTGCTTTCTGGCTTTAGCGATATATCAGAAAGATACTCCCAATCTGATTTCTATCTTAAAAACTCCAAATAGTTTTTTCCTACAATTTTGGTTTTAAGTTTTATATTTAAATCCATTGTTTTTTATATTTAAAGTCTGTTCCATTATCTCATCTATAGCTCTTGCATTACCATACTCTTTTAATTCCTAAGGCTTTACAGTGTGCCTTATTGAAAAAAAAGAGAGAGAAAGAATGACTTCTCCCAACTGAACACTTCCAGATGAACTGTAGAAACACTGTCCAGTCAGGAAAAAGTCCCCTTGGTGTTCTCACTGGAATTTTAGCACACTTACAGATAAATGAACAAAGTTCTGTATTTACAGTGTTGATTTCCTTGCCAAGAATATGTTATATTTCTCCATTGTAGAAACACTTATGCCCCTTACTATATTTTAATAATTTTCTTTGTAAGGCTTCCAAATATTTTTGTAGGAATTTGCTGAGTGAGTTGCTTTGCTGTTTTAAATGGCAGTCTTTTACAATTTTCATATAAATTTCTAATGTTGTTTTTAATTAATAAAAAATTCATCCACCTTTTAATATTGTGTTATTACCTTATTAAACTATCCTAGATTTTTTTCAAGTAATACCATACCATAGACATATAATAAGAATTATGCTCCTTAGTTCTAATATTTAAAAACTTGTATTTTTTTAGGAGAGAACTTTGAAGCACCTTGTTTGGAATCTTCATTTTAAATCATTCTTGCACATATTAAGTCAGTTTCAAAAACATATTCTTATTTGAGCCTAATTTAACCAACAGATGGCATAGTTGATGTAACCATACAAATGACTTCCAAATATATGGAAAGGGATTTTAATCATGTGTTGACTGCTCATAATAAAATTCTGTAGAGTTCATTATATTTATAACTCATGACCCAGTAATTAAAATCATCCAGAAAAAAAGAAAGAGATGGAAAGACACATACACATACCTGTCTACATACAACCATCCGCAGAGAGTGCCTGCAGATACTCTGTTTCTTAATAAATATTATTCAAATTGTTCTTCTTTGTCATATAAGGGTGAAATGATGACATTATTTTTCTTCAATAAAAAGGAAGGAGGCAGCTGCCTCCCTATCCACTCCTCCTTACGCTGTCTCCTTATGAACATGAAGGCCCAATAAGTAGCCTAAAACTGGGTTTTACAACGCAAGGCCATGGCCTTTCTGATGTTTGAAACTGTCAACACATACTTCCAAATTTAATTTATGAGCTTTAGAGGAAAGAATCACAAGATGCATCTGTTTATCTCTCAAGGAGTAGAGAGGTCTTTGTTGTTTTTCTACTTAGCTCTGTAGGTTTGTGAGCAATTCTCTCCCGGGTTTGGAGTCACTTTCATGCTAATTTTCACGCAAGTAAATCTGATAATGCTTCCCCCATGATAAACTCTTCTTTATTCTGTACTTATAGGAAGAATCTTGTTAGCAATATTATTTTATATGCCCAACAATTGATAAGATAGGATGTTTGCCCTTAAAGCAAACATCACATGTCTGAGTAACTTATTAAATCAGAGCATCTTATCAATGAACATTATTTCAAATTGTTCTAATAGCAAAATTGAATAAATATAATCAATTTTACATTTGAGTGCTTATTTTTCTTTTATAATAGTAATGTCTTCTTATGATTTTATTAGTGTGTATTATGCACATATCTTTGTTTTAAATTTTGCCTAAAAATCATAAACTAAGTCTGCCAGATTTTTTGTTCCAGAAAATATTATTATAAGTTATTGATTTTTTTTCTGAAACACTAATTCAGTACTAACACAAGGCAATGCAACATCATTATTGCTAAAATGCCATATTTTATCTTATCAACAGAGTTCCTCTCAGCCCAGGAAAATGATGCAAACTTCCAAAGCAGTGCCAAATTCTGGTGAGCCCTGTGGGTCACATAGTAAAATGTAATTGTATTGAGTAAAAGAAATGCTTGGGAGCACTCCAAAAGAAAGCAAAAATATCTGGGTGGGTTTAAAAAAATAAGGAGAAAAAGTAGAATTACAGAAAGAGTGATTAATGACTGAAAGAAGCTAACTCTGTTTTGTTTTTGTTTTTTATCACTTTGGGCTCTGAGCTGTCATCTTGAGACCATGGCCCATTGGAATGTCTCCTGTGGTGAATCTGATGGATTTAAGTGACAGCTCCAAACTTGGTCCAAGTTCCAATGGTTTCTGAATCCCATCTTACTAAGTCACATTGAGCAGAAACATGTTCCTTCTCTGGGCATCCGCCCTCCGCCCCATTTTGTTTTCTCTCCTTACTTTCCTAATTACTGAAAATAAAGAATGAGTGTCAGAGTGGAGCCCTCTTAAGAGACCAGATTTAGATACAATTGGGGAAAAATAGTTTCTTAAAATGGACCTAACTAAAATTCATTCATGCATGAAATTAATTAGTTGATCACATATTCCTCTCAAAGAAATAATGAACTTTAAAATATGACATGCGTATATGAATAATGAGGTGAATGTGTAGCCCTCAATATTAATAGGTAACCAGAAAACTGTCAACTCAAATATAATGAGTAAAATTAGTATAAGATAAATTGAAATCCTGGAAATGACAACATGTACTAGAGGCAGAGTGATGGAGAGGGCTTTGTAATTGGAGAAGAGATGTGACTATCATGTGCTAAAGATCTTGGGGAGGGGATAATTTTTATGTACTCCCCATCACTACCTAGAAATTACCTTTGCTGACTGATTGAGAGACTAGGATCCTTGCTTCCTTTTTAAGCAGCCCTACAGGAGGAAATGGTGACTTCTCAGGTTACCGCAACTCTGGGAAAACAGTTCTTAAAGTCATCCAGCTTCATTTTGCTTTCTGGGACTTTTTCTCTGTCGTTCACATGTTCTGGAAGAAAATTTTTTACTTGCTGCCATGTATACAGTATACAGTCCTTTTTCTATATCTATTTCAGAGAAAATAAGTTATTTTTGGATTAGAAATAAAATTCATTTGGGTTTGTTGACCATGACTCAGTCCTTCAGAGGCTGATCGCCTACAGAGTAATAACCTAGTGCCTTTGCAAACTTTCTGAGAAATGGTGGTATAAAAGGGCAATAAAAGGTCAACATGAAACACAGAAATCCTCCCTCCAAACACCCACCATTAGGCACTACTCTAAGCCCTTTTCTTATAATAATTTATCTAATCCTTAACTTTCAAGTTTTTACTATTCTCATCATCATCCCCATTCTTCACATAAAGAAACTGAGTCTGGTAAGAAGCAAAACAAGAGTTCACACCTAAGTAACCTGCTTGCACACTCTGCACTAAAACAAAAATCTACTGCCTCAGCTCTATAGAACTTCCCTTTTTTTCCTAGGTTTGCATCTATATTTTGCTTTGTCTCCCTGGGAGTAACAGAAGTAGTAGGCCACCAAATCAATATTTGATATCAGCCCCCTCTATCCTTCACAAAATAATCAAACCTTCTTTTTAAATGATCTTTTTCTATATAGAAGCTGTTTGTATTAATCTTTATATTTAATTCCCATCTTTCTTTTGAAAGCTTCAGGATCTTTATAGCTCAATCAAATGTTTCTGTGATGATTTCTAGGAGCTTTCTGCGGCAGAGCAATTGAAGCAAAGCATTGTAGAAATTATTTTCTATAAGGTGATTCTGTTAGTTTTACCTTCAAAATATTGTCATCATTGCCATTGTTGTGCCCTGGTCCCAGCCTCCTCCATCATCTCTCACCTCAGACATTCTAATTGCTTTCTAACTTGTTTCTCTGTGTCTGCCCTCACCTGCCTAGAACATATCCTGAACACAACTGGCAGTTTGATCTTATTAAAACATCAGTCATATAGCTTTATTCCTTCTCTAGAAACCTCCAGTTGTTCCCAAGTGTAGGTCTTTCCAGGATTTGCATGGTCTTACATAGTCTGTCTCTCATTCTCTCCCTGATTTCATCTCCTATCACTGTTCTCTCTATCTAGTCACATTGACCTCCATAATATTCTTACACTAGAGGCCTGGTGCACAAAATTTGTAATTGGAGAGGGGTATCCCCCAGCCCGGCCTGAACTCTCTCGCAATCAGGGACTCCTTGGGGGATGTCTGACTGCCAGTTTAGGCCTGATCCCTCAGGGATCCCTACATGAACAGTCAGACATCCCTCTCACAATCCAGGACCGCTGGCTCTTAGCTGCTCACCTGCCTACCTGCCTGATAGCCCCTAACCACTCACCTGCCTCCCTGATCGCCCCTAACCACTCTGCCTGCCTGCCTGACCCCCTCAGCTGCCTTTGCCTGGGCCACGGCTTCATCCAGAAGGACATCCGGAATGTCGTTCTTGATTTTTTACAGAGTGGAAGGGAGAGGGATAGAGAGTTAGAAACATCGATGAGAGAATCGATCAGCTGCCTCCTGCACACCCACTACTGGGGATGTGCCCACAACCAAGGTATATGCCCTTGACCGGAATCGAACCTGGGACCCTTGAGTCCACAGGCCAACGCTCTATCCACTGAGCCAAACCAGTTAGGAAAACTCTTTTCTTTTTTTTAATTTTCTCTCTTGATTAAGGTATTACATATGTATCCTTATCCCCCCATTGTCCTTCCCCTCTCCCCCCCCGCTCATGCCCTCACCCCACTGGTGTCTGTGTCCATTGAAACTCTTTTCTTATTATGCTAATTGATTGTTGTCTGTCTCTCCCCTCCTCAAACTAGAATACAAATTCCATGAGAGCTGGACTCTTTGTTCATTGTATTAACTTTTATATTTCAAAACCTCAGGACAGCACCTTGAACATATATAAGGTGATAATTCAATGAGCTGAGTGAATGAAGGATATTAATACAAAGTAGTAATATTTTTAGGAGTGCTACTTGTTTCTGGAAGAGTTCTGAGCATTTTAATTTTATTACATCATTTAGTCTTCACAGCACACCTATCAAGGAAGCTTTAATATTATTCTCAGTTTATAGATAACAAAACAGAGGCACAGATAGGCAAAAATAGCTACCAATTAATCATTAAAATAAACCAACTTTCTGCCTAGAATGTTGACCACAACAACAAAGAAAGAAAAAGGAGAGATAATTAGCACCTAAGATTTTAAAGTTTCTGGGTCCTCTGTAAGAAAAATTTTTATTTAACTATTCTACTTTTTAATCCTCACCCAAGGATATGTTTTCATTGATTTTTAGAGAGTAAGGAAGGGAGAGCAAGGAAGAGAGAGAGAGAGAGAGAGAGATCAATGTGAGAAACATAGATCAATTTCCCCACAATCTAGATATGTACTCATTGAGAATTGCACCTTTTGGGATATGTACACGGTGATGCTCCAATCAATGGAGCCTCCTGGCCAAGGCAATTTAACTAATCTATTTTGATTTATGAAATATGAGAACAATTTTTAAATAATGAAAGTAAATAAGTAATATATATATATATATATTCTAAAGAACAGCATTATTCTAAATCTAGATCTTCCACTGATTTTGTTCACAGACTTGACCAAGCACTGCTTTAGCTAGCTGCTTTCTGTTAATTGGCATGAAGATAAAGACACACATTATTTTTTTTAAAAAAAGGAATTTTTGTGCTATTTTACAAATATAAAATGCTTCAAGTGGCAGATGTAAATTTGATCTTTAATCTATTTTGTCAGTAGAAGTAAGGAGTTATGAACTGTAGAAATAATGTTATTTTTTTAAAAGCATATTTTAGCTTACCAAGTACTTTAATATCTGTAATCTAATTTTTGTCATTATAGTAACTCTGAGAATGGTATTATAAACTTTATCACTCCCATTTCACAGATAAGAAAACATGACTTCAACAGCTTAAGTTGTTTTTCTAAGGTCACACAATTAGCAGAACCAGGAATCAAAATCAGCATTCTTTTCATCAAACCAATCTCACAGTGACTATGAGAAAATATTCTGAAACATAGAATTGTATCTCCTGCCCAAAGTGATAGGTGAAATATCTTAAACTAGTCTGACTTTATAGTCCCAGAGTATATCTACCAACAAATATTTATTTAAAAAACAAAGCTAGGAAGTAAAGACGTAGGCATGGAGAGGCGACCTGGGCAGCTTAGGTATGTCCTCCGGCTGCAGGGACTGACAGTGATGGTGATGGTGTTTGTGGAGGTAAAAGTGAAGTTTTAATTGTTGTGAGTCGGGTGTTTGGCTCTATCTAAGGAATTCACTGACTAAGAATATTCCCAATCTGCCATTCTGACTATCTGCCAGGTGCAATTAGGGAGGGGAAGTTCTGTTCCTTATTTGCATTCATAAATAGCACAGGACTCAGGAGAAATGGAGAAACTTAGATTTCTGCTGCAGTCAAGTAAGAAAATACTGCTTGTACAGCATCAGAATTGTTATTTCTCAGGACCTGGGAGAGGATTCTTGTTCTCTGTGGCCGGGAAAAAAAAGTCTATTTTTTTAGACTAGTAAATGCATTTAAAATTTTTGTCAGCACTAGCCAGTTTTGCTCAGTGATTAGAGTGTTGTCCTGGGGACTGAAGGGTCCCAGGTTTGATTCCAGGTGGAGGGCACGTACCTCGGTTGCAAGTTCCCCAGCCCCCAAGGGGCACATGTAGGAGGCAACCAATCAATATTTCTCTCTCTAACCCCCCTCTCCCTCCCTTCCACTCTCTCTAAAAAGCAATGGAAAAAATATCCTTGGGTGAGGATTTAAAAAATGCATTTGTCCTCTAAGTCTATGTCTTCAGCACAATGTCATCCATAGAGCTTCCAGCATCAGCGTATTGTACCTCTGAACCCACAGTTGTGAAGCAGTGGTATGAAATGAACTTCTGAAGGAAGGAATAGATAATCAAGAGACATGCAGCGTCATTATCCATATTGTGCAGTATGCATTTTTTTGTCCATCAGAACATCCCCTTGGTAACAAAAGAACCATTTCATTTTGTATGTGTTTGCTTTATTCACATCTAACATAATAAAAAGGGCTACTGAGGGACTTTTCTAGGCCCGTGCATCATAATTAAAGTACCATGGACTCTTCCATTTTTATGCTGTATCATATAGATTGGCTTGTTACATTCCAACTAAGGCCATTACAAGTTAGAATTTATAAGGTTAGTTAGGAAAAATAAAAGGTAAGATGAAATGTCATAAGCTTCTACTTTTCTCCCTTTATGGAGTTATATGGGCATATAATAGCAGGGGTGCCCGCTTTCACGGCAGCTCCGTGGTGCCCGGGGAGATAAGAAAGAGTGAGACCCCTTCCCCGTAGAATTGAAGGTAGTCCTTCCCCGGACAGAGATCTGGAAGCAGTTTGAAAGTGCAGCAGCTCAAGGAGCCGCCCTCATGGCGCCTCATCCCTCACTTCCATTCGGAGAGCATGACATATCGGAAGGTACAAACTGCTTTGCAGAAGCTCTGATTTCCCTCACGGCTGTGTCTCTATGGCTCCAAGTGCAGGTCACCATCATGACTCATTTTAATGTGTGGTCTGTGATCAGGCCTCCAAATATTCCCTACATGATTTTAAAAATATCGCAGGCAACCTACTTTGTGGATTCCACCAGGAAAGCAGGGAGCTGTTTTAGGCAGCTTACAGAGTTCTTGGTTGACTCAGTTTGTGAATTTTCCAATATCAGAAGCTCATGCTTTCCTAATCTGGGGCTTCTCACAGGAAGTACTAGTGTGGGAAATTTGAAGTGTTATTTCAAATTACGGGGCCCTCAACATCTCTCTTTTCCAAATCTTTAGAGAAAACTCATGGAAATTCCCCAAGCTGTAATGAACAGAGATTCTTAACCTGGTGAAACACGAAAACTGAACTGGAAGGCCCTGAATTCCCGGGTTCTTGTCCTGATGGATTCTGAGAATGAAGCCACGGACAAAGGGTGATAGGCGAAAAGTACAGAAACTTTATTGCAAGCAGACACGACCTCTAAAATCTAATTCTAAATTCTAAGCCCAAGACTCTGTCCCTCCTGGACGGGCAGAGAGGCCCTGAGAAGGGTGACCACTGCTTTCTTTGTCTTGAGGCATTAAATAGGCTGCAGTTCTTTGTCTGAACCTGATCCCTTCTTATTGGTCATTCTGCTACTAGAATTAGCTTTCAAAGCTCAAAGCCCACATGGTGTCCCCCATATTCTCTCCCCCTTATCTTGTTGGCTGGAGTCACTTTTGTTTATTTTATTTTATTTTT
>NW_006293951.1:1550343-1555325 GCF_000327345.1 Myotis davidii
AACGACAAGTGCTGGAGAGGATGTGGAGAAAAAGGAACACTTGTGCACTGCTGGTGGGAATGCAGACTGGTGCAGCCACTATGGAAGACAATATGGAGTTTCCTCAAAAAACTGAAAATGGAACTCCCATTTGACCCTGTGATCCCACTTCTAGGAATATATCCCAAGAAACCAGAAACACCAATCAGAAAGGATATAGGGAGTCACTTTTGATTTATCTTTCTCTGCCAAGCTGTTAGTAGAGAAGGCCTTATCTTATGGCCCTCCTAGTTATTCAGGTCAGGGCTACTTTTGGCCTAACTTATGGTCACTTGAATTGCTCAGGCCTGAGATGCCTTTTGGTTTATGGCTGTCTTAATTGCACAGGCCAGACATATTTCTATTGCCTGTGGCATTTCTTTATTCTTTGTACAAGTAAGATAAACACCCTGGCCTCCTGCACACTCCCCACTGGGTATGTGCCGCAACCAAGGTACATGCCCTTGACCAGAATCAAACCTGGGACCCTTGAGTCCGCAGGCCGACGGTCTATCCACAGAGCCAAACCGGTTAAGGCCCTAGGAGAGTTCTTGAATGGGCTTCAAGAGGTGCATGAGTACCTGAAATTGTGTGGAAGGGATGGTATCAATTTGAGCTACTGGTTCTAGAAATGATATCTCTATCTCTCTGTATAAACCCCTCAGAGACCTAGCCTTTCTCCCAGATAATGAATACCCTTCAAGGCAGCAGAAGACAATAGCTCTGACCTGACTAATGTCCACAGAGTCTGGACCTCTGACAGGTGAAAGTTAAGATCTTGACCTAAGTTGTGTTTCAGTCCCTGAGCTCTAAGGTGGAATGACCCCTAATTATTTTCTCATGAAACCAGACAGTCAGAGGGACACCAGAGCAGCCCTTAGGACTGTCCTGAAGACCTGTCTGGATAGCTGAGTTGTTTTTTTCTTCATCCCAATATCCCAAGGTTGTGGGTTTGATCCCCAGTCAGGACGCATATAAGACTCAACCAATGAATGTGTAAATAAGTGGAACAATTAATTAATCTCTCTTTCTCTCTCTCCCTCCCTCCCTTCCCCTCTTCCTTTCTCTCTGTAATTATTTTTTTAAAAAGACCTAAAGAAATGATTTATCACCCTTACCTCACCTCTGACCAACCAGCTCTCAGTATAACCCTGAACTCCTACCCCAAGGAGTCCTGTGATTTTGCCCTACATAATCTGTGACCTACACGCCATTGGGAAGTTTGGGTTTTTCAGCATTAGCTTTCCATTTTCCTGGGGGGAGCCATTTATAATAAAATACTCAATATTTGTCCACTGCAGTTCTCAGTGTTTAGTGTCCTTTGTTATGTTAATGAAGTGCCTTTTGGAAACCGCCTACCTGTGGGAACTGGCTCTTTTAGTCCCACCCTGGACCTGACCTCTAGGGGGAGGGAAGTGGGGAGAGGAATTGAGGGGTTGAATCAATTGCCAACAGCCAATAATTTGATCGATCAGGACAGTGTAATGAAGAACTCATAAAAATCAAAAAGGGTTCAGAGAGCTCCAAGTTATTGAACATGTGGAGATGCATGGAGAGAGCATGGAAGTTCTGGCCCCTTCAGGGACCTTTCCCTATGTATGCATCTCTTTATCTGGCTGTTGTCCAGGAAAGAACTTCCAAACCTGTAGAAAGCTTCATAAGAATTTATTTGAGGCAAGTTTTGAGGGCATGCCTGGAGGCAAAAATCTCAACTGATTGAGAAATGCTCTGGAGAATGGCAGTTTTGCAGCTCACGCTTATATATTTAGAATCAAAGGAGAAAACGTAAGGAAGGTTACATGAAATCTATTGGTGGTAAAATATGGAAGAGCAGAAAACAAAGGAGGGAAATCTCTAGGACTTAAAAAAGAAAATGGAGAGACACTTACCTCTCTGACAGTGCTGGGTACAGAATAATTGACATCTCCAGCACAGAGAGAAGGTGCGTGGGGAACAAGGTAACAATGAGGGTTCCTGTGGTCTCTGTGCTTGGTGCCTGGAGTTTCGCCCTAGGGCTCTGGCAAAAAATTACTCTGACATTTCAAAGGTATGTTATACTAGGTGCATAAGAACAATGGACAGTGCTTACTTGAGCTAAAGATTGACCTTGGCTAAGGGAGTTATGGGCCTGGGATGTGACTTTGTCATAACCTGCCCAGCTAGGAATTTATAATGAGACCATCCTGCGTGGTCATTCTCTGTCACTGAGCTTGCCAGGCCTGCCATGCAGCAGCCCGAGCTTGTCAGATCTACTATGTCACTCCTTTTCAACCACACTGCTGATTGGTATTGTTCAATATCCTGGTAACAAATCAGAAATCTAGTGAGTAAATGGGTTTTTGAGTTCTGTGAGGCATTCTAGCAAATGAGTCAAACTCAAGGTAGAGGTCAGAAGAACCTCTGATTTATAACCAGTCAGTCAGAAGCACAGGAAACAACCTGGGCTTGAAACTGATGTCTGAAGTGGAGGAAGTCCTCTGGGACTGAGCTGAAACTTGTGGGATCTGATCTATTTCTGGGAAGATGGCATCAGAATTGAGTTAATTCTCAAACGCACTTGCTGGTGTCAGAGAACTGCCTCTACACACACACACACACACACACACACACACACACACAATGGAATTGGGTCTAGGAAGCCTTTCACACTCTCATTCTCATGAAGGATTAGGAGAAAATACGGGGTTAGACAGTTCATATTGAGAGCCTTGACATGAGTCAGAAGATTAAATTGGTACTGGAGAAAGTCTTGAAATTTTTTACTTGAACAGGATATTGAAAAAGTGACGTGACATTAAGTTAAAAAAAAAAAATCCAAGTTTGAGAATCCAAATGTTACCGGAGAGTCAAACTTCCCTGTTGGCTCATGGGAGGGATGTTCTTGGAGTCCACTGAAATAAGAATTTTCAGAAGCCCCCACGGGAGAATGAGAAGTAGTAAAAGGCTTTATTTGTGTGGAGTTACATTTATCCGGTTCCAAAGTCCCACCCACTTAAGCCAGTCTTGCAGGAGGGCCAGCTGTGGGGTCAGCAAAGCCAAAAGCAAGGCCAGTGTCCAGAGTTTGTGTTTCATGTTGCAGCCAGGTGTAATGCAGCATCCAGGCTAATTAAAGTCATTAGTCCATTGTGCGAAGTGCCACTTGACCATGAGTCCTGTGAACACAGGTGCGTTGTACCCCCTGCCGCAGGACAGCCAGGAACCCGGTGTGCCAGAGAGAGAAGAGAGCGTGCTTCTTTGTCTAGAAGTTTAAACATTCAGGTTTCTTGTGCTTGCAGTGCTTGCACATCCTGGCCACTAATTTGTTCCTAGGTGTGACTGACGGGTAAGCATTTCCCACATCACTCAGACCTTACTGGGCATGCATCTAAACTGCCTTTGTCCGGTCCCTTCCCCCATGCATCATTGGGGAACAGACTTGGGGAGTGTTAAATGCAGCTTTTTGGCAAAGCTGTATAAATGGCATGCCTATATTATCCAGCCCCCGCCTTTTACTCCTTACCTGTTCAATAATAATCAGGTTATTACATGGTATCACAAATAAACTGATAAAAATGTCAACTCCCAGTCACAGACCATTAGCATGGCTACTTGGGATCTCACCCGTATCTTTGAAATACCCATATTTCTTTTTAACACATAATTGTATTATTCATGTTAAACGAAACCATATTTTTCTCCCCGGCATCTAGATAGAGACAGCTATTTTAAAATCATACAAGGGAATTTGGTGAATAACTTGACAAAATGACATAATTCTTGGAATTCCACAATAGTATCGAGTAGAGAAACACTATATTGCAACACACAGGAAAAATGAGGGCAGACTAGAATGCTTTCCTGAGGAATAGCCCCGTCAATGTTAGGGAGTGCTTTCTTCACATTATTATTATTATTATTAAAGTAAGAAATTGACTCCAATGTGAGCAATACGAAAAGGGAGTTGCAAATCAATAACTGATTAAGAAATGAAATTGATGAATTCACAGAAGAAGCTCCGAATGCTCTCTGGTGTTCAAATGATCTGGTTTTCAAAATCTATTAGCAGACCTACCTCCTGAGCAGCTTCTCCAGACTGTACATTATACTCTGAATCTCATGTTTTTCTCTTGATACTTTAGCATCATAACAGGGGATAAATTAAAACTTGAACTACTCACATAATAGTTTTTTGTTCAGGTAATTAAAGTTAGCAGCTGGAGTTTTGACTTCTATTGACATGTTTGAGGAAGAGAAAGAAACATGATCCTTGACCAACATGTTGGAATCTCAGTGGAGATAAGTGGTTTTCTACATGAGTAATGATTAATCTGAGCTCAGAAGAGCTCTTAATACTTTTACTCTGTGGATTTGATAATTTTGTGCTTCAAAGCATTCAACCATGATGAAGTGTACAAATAACATCATCTCATAATAAGTATGATAATCAGAATTTATGTTTAAAAAATATCTGTGTCCAAAGGATGCAGAATGCTTGCTTAAGTAAAAAAAAAAACCTGGATGATCTTAAGCACAAATAAATTCTACCCATCAATTTCTTTTTTTTTTTTTAATTAAATCTTTATTGTTCAGATTATTACATTTGTTCCTCTTTTTCCCCCATAACTCCCCTCCTCTCAGTTCCCACCCCACCCTCTGCCCTCACTCCCCACCCACTGTCCTCATCCATAGGTGCACGATTTTTGTCCAGTCTCTTCTCGCATCCCCCACACCCCTTTCCCCCCCCAGAATAGTCAGTCCATTCCCTTTCTATGTCCCTGATTCTATTCTATTCACCAGATTATTTTGTTCATCAGATTTTTTTATTCACTTGATGTTTAGATTCACATATTGTTAGATATGTATTTGTTGTCACTTTGTTCAGAATTTTTATCTTTACCCTTTTCTTCTTCTTCCTCTTCTTAAAGAATACCCTTCAGCAATTTATATAATACTGGTTTGGCAGTAATGAACTCCTTTAGCTTTTC
>NW_006293951.1:1556300-1558521 GCF_000327345.1 Myotis davidii
CAACCGCGCCCTCCGCCGCCGCCCGCTCCGCGCACGCCGCACCTCAGAATTTGACTTCAGCAGTGCAGCTCCTCTGAGTGTCCGAATGCGTTACTTTTTCCTCCTAGTTGTAGGACTTCCACCCAGCCGGCGTTCCTGTGGTTCTGGATGATGTCCCTTCCGTCTTTTAGTTTCACTTTTGAAATGGTTGTTCGAGGCAGCAAACTCCGGTGTTAACCTATGCCGCCATCTTGGTTCTCAAGTCTAAATTCTACCCATCAATTTCTTAAGTAGAACTGTGAATGTGTCTTTTTCTGCAGCTAAAGGAGGAAAAAAGAAACACAATGTTAACACTGAAATTTACCTTTCTCTTTCCTTCTTCTTCCACCCACTCCTTTTGGCATCTTGATTTCAGTTTTATATACATACTAATATAACTGATCAGATGGTAAAGAAAGTCAGAATATCAGTTTAATTAATTCAAACATATGGTTAGAATATATTTAAATATCACACTGGTCCTCCTTTAAACTCTGCCTTTGTGTCATCACATTGTGAAGGTTACCAAGCTATAATCAAAAGCAGCCATTTGACCACTTCATTCTCATTTCAGTTCTTTGGACTGTTTTGGTGCAAGGAAGCTCCTGCACTTGCTTTATGAGGATCATGATTAGAGTTGTCAGTCCTCAAAAGTCAACATGCGGGAGTGTGGGGAAGCACGGGACTTGGTTGGAAAGTCTGTAAGGAGGATTCTGCGAAAGGTCAGAGGCCTCTTGAGGGACCTTGCTGAAGGCAGTAGACCCTGCCTTGACTTTTCCAAACAAGTCTAAGCCCCTGGGTGTTTTACTGGAATTTTTATATTTAGACTTTAAAAGTCCTTGTTTTAAAGACACCACAGATACATGTGTTTTCTCAAGGATACTTACCCTGTTGATAATATCTAATAATTAATTTTAGTTCAATTTGTTGGTACAATAAAAGCCTAAGGAGGCAGGTGAGTGGGGTTATCTGGTTCCTTTAACCAGACAGTCCCTTAGCCCTCTCTTTCATAAAAACATGCGTCAGAATAATTACTCATCCCTTGCTCAGAGTCTGCTGGTCAGCCCCTGGCATGTGAGCAGAAAGGAGTTGGTTGCTTTAGTTTTCTATTTAATTGAAGCATAAAAGCACTTATATGTAGATGAGGGATATATACGTGTTTGATTTGCAAAATGCTAGGGATTCCTTGACATGAAAAGGGTTGTATACATGAAAGTTATTATCACTGATTTTCTGAACAAAGAGAGAAAAAATGGGGGAGGGGATATGAAGGCAATGAAAAGGAGTGCATGCTAATGTGCTCATGGGCAAATGCTCCGTTGATTTCTGATGCTTCCTCAAAATTCAGCATTCCCACACAAAAGCCAACATCATTGTCAGACTAACATGCCATACTGATGAACAGAATTTATATTACTTTCTGCTGCATTGCAATTCCTCAGCTCTAAGGTCAGCCATAATGCTTGGAGTTTTGTAAGCCTTTGAGGAGAATTGAGAAAGCGAAAGCTTCTGGGTTCTACAATAGAGAGATATTTTTAAATTTTTTGTTTCTTCATGCTTATTTCAAAGAACACAAAGAAATTTAGATATCTCTGATTAAGAGAAGGATATTGAACATTCAAAACCATGTTTGCTAAAAATATCAATCCTATCTAATAATAGCTAAATATGGTTATTGACCGTACCTTTACTATGCCTCCCATTGGCTAATCAGTGATATATGCAAATTAACCGCCAACAAAGATGGCAGCTAATTTGCATACTGAAGGCAGGGTGGGACAGCGCGAGCCGCCCGCATGGGACGCCATCCAGGACCCCGTGGGCTACCCCAGAAGCCCCCTGCCTGTCCCATGAGCTCCAGGAGCCGCCTGCCTGCCGCCCGGACCGGATCGGTCCTGGGCCGCTGGTGGGCCCCAGAAGCCCCAGAAGCCTCCAGGTATGGCAGTAACTCTATCAGTAAGCACTCTGAAAGTCAGTGGCATAAATGCACCAATTAAAAGACAGATTATGAGGGTGAATCAAAAACAAAACCCACTTTAAATATAAAGACACATATAGATTAAAAGTAAATGAATTAAGCTGCAGCCTGTTTTGCTCAGTGGATAGAGCATTAGCCTGTGGACTGAAGGGTTTCCGGGTAGATTCCAGTCAAGGACATGTACCTCAGTTTCTGGCTTGATCCACAGTCCCTATCAGAGCATGT
>NW_006293951.1:1559174-1561176 GCF_000327345.1 Myotis davidii
TGGGGGGCTGGCCAGCCACCTTCCCATGGCCCCTGCCCTGGCTGCGAACCTTGATTGGCTCCCCCACCACAACTCGGCCCCTCCCCCCAGGCAGACAACCCCTGATTGGGCCCAATTGGGGTGGGCCGGCTCCGCCCCGAGTGCACAAATTTTTGTGCACTGGGCCTCTAGTATTAAATAAAATGAATGGCAAGCAGAAGGAAATTATAAAGTGTCATCATTCATTACATTTAAATTAAGCACTGATTAAATGTTATTGAGTTTATAAATACAGCAAACAAAAGGTCCTGACCCTTCAGAATTTCATTCTTTTGAAAGGAATACATTTAGGTTTTTAAAAAGAAAGAAGAATTAAAAATCTAAGAGTGGCTTGCCTTTAAGCTTGTTGTTTTGACTATGGCAGAGCCCATGAGTCTGTTTCTCATTACTGCTTTGCCTCCAGAAGAGAAAATGGCCTGCAGAATACATTAGGAGAAATGACATGGAATTTGGAAGAGCCAGGATAAGAAAACCTAGAGTAAAGATCTTTAAACATGGAATTTACTATTTTTATGTTAAATAAGTCAAGGACTCTCCATAAACAAGTTCTGAGTCTTCATAAAACACTTCCCCTTTACCAAAGATTTCAAGTATATTGACTTCTTTTCATCTCTTTGTCCAGAAAACAAAACAAAACATGGCACTAGTTTCTGATTGCATAAAGATATATGGTAAAGGTTTAAACTTATACATAAGTGACTTGTTTGCTTGGTACTAGAAGAAACAACATTGGTAAGTAAGGTAGGGACAACTAAAGCATTGCAGGTCTGAAAATATTTTGGAGATGGTATAGTTTAAGAAAATCAATCTTAACAAAGTCAAGGTTATTAATCTTCCCTGGAACATTGTGCAAAGTATAACCTACAAGTATCGCACTCCTCACCTTTATAAGTTCTTCATTGATGCCAAGAGAAAGTCATATTTGAACTTATAATGACTCTATTCAATACTACTGCATCTGCTGAGGAATCCAGCTGTGGATTTATCCCCCCCACATACATCCATCCAAGCCGAGATTTTAACACCTCATGCATTTACCTGCTTAGTGAATTTGGGGAACACAGATCAAAAAGATTGCCAAGCTCAGTTTCATTCTCACTTCCAGCTAGCAATAAAACATGAGTCACTGCATCTTACACCATCCATGTAAACCATGTTTACTGACTGCATCGTTGGTTGACTCAAACAAATAAACAAATCTTTACATGTATGTATTATACTTTGGGTGACCTCATAGACTCAGGTAACTGAAAAGGTTAGGTCCATTGGCCAGTTTGACAGATCTAGTCATTAGATATGAGTAAAGTGCCTGCATTGTCTGAGATGTTAAAAAAATACTATAGTGACACAAGAAGTGCTTTCTTATTGGTTGTGATGAAATAAAAATCAATGATGCAGATTTCTTCATAGAGGTAAGGAGCTTGGAAACAGATCAGGATTTCTGGCAAGGTACTGCTGAGGAGGACGGCAGCTGGAAAGAAGGGTGTGAAGGAAAACTACTGCTCTTATTCTTACTACTAATTAACAATAATTGAGTGCTTCCTATCTCCTAAGTGTTATGCATATATTATCCTCCTATTCTTACAATAACCTTACATCACTTCAGATATGTGGCAACTGAGGCACAGAGAAGTTCATTAACTTGCCATGATTAACAGAGCTACTAAACCATGGAGCATATCTGGCTCTATTCTTATCCTTATTTTGCTTAAATCTCTTATAATCCACTTTAGTTTGGAGCCAAATATTAACAAGGACCCACAAACAATGGGTTCATGAAGAACAGAAAAAGAGGAAACCAAATTTTTCTCAGTTTTTCCCTAGGACTAACCTGCCTCCCACCTATGTTGGGGAAGCAGTGCAGATTGCTCATCTCTAGGTCTCTAGGATATTGCCCAGAGCAAAGGCAGCTCAGTGTGTGGGCTTCTTTTCTGGTGCCAGAATCAAGGCAGGGAAGCTACAC
>NW_006293951.1:1561201-1562625 GCF_000327345.1 Myotis davidii
CTCTCTCCAAAGTACATGAAATGGGCTAACTGATCATTAATAGTAATTGTTGGGACTTCCTTTGATACTGACGTAGAGGTGAGACTCCCTCTGGTGAATCTGTGAGAGTAAGATATTTTAAGAGAAGGAATTGCTACATCCTACATTTTGTACTCCAATTTTCAAAGTCAGTGAAAACAATGTAGTGGCTTCTACATTCTCCAGATTCTGGAAATGAGGTCTCAATTGACTGACTTCCCCAAACTCACCCAGTTCCTTGGTGTCAAAACGGTGATTAGATCCAGATTGGGAGGATCCCAAGTTAGTGCTCCTTCATAAGACAATTTAAAAGTTATATCTGTTTATATTCTACTGGGCACTTGGGATTAAATATTAAGCACACATAAGATAAAGATATACTCAGAGGAAACAAAAACCTTAATGGCTTTCGAAGTGAGCATTGAAATAATAATGATGACTTAGTAAAAGGAACGGGAAGAACAGTATAGGTGGTAAGGATGTATCTATACTTAAGAAAATAATGGGGGGGGATGGGTGGAGATGGAAAAGGGCATAGGGAGGATAAATGGTGATGAAAAAATAAAATAAAATAAAAAGAAGTAGGACTGACAATATAGCTGTAAATCAAACAGAAGCCACAGTCAGCTAGAATGGAAGTACTATGCTGGGGAAAATGAGGGGGGAGGTAAAACAAATATGCCAGGGGTTAGTGGGAAGTTTGTGGAACACGGACTCTGTGTCGGGCTCCGCTGAGTTGTTTTGTTTTGTTTTTAAATAAGCATTATCCTATATAATAATAGCCTAATATGCTAAGTGTCTGACTATTTGACCATTCGATCCGCTGCTATGATGCACACTGACCACCAGGGGAGGACACTCTGACCGGTAGGTTAGCTTGCTGCTGGCATCCAGCTGATTGGGACTGGGCAAGATGGCCGCACATGCCCTGGAGCCCTCCTGCGATCCCTCCCCACACCCATGGGGTCCCTCTGCCTGGCCTGCGTCCTTGCAATCCAGGACCCCTTAGCGGATGTCAGAGAGCCGGTTTCAGCTTGATCCCCACAGGCCAGTCGGTGGGATCCCACCAGTGCACGAATCCATGCACCATGCCTCTAGTTACCTAATATCCCAACCCCCCAGTGAAGTGGCTATGATCATTATATCCATTTTATTTTTTTAAAAAAAAGACTAAGATAAGTAGATCCTGGATCTGAAGTTCAAACCAAGACTAAGTTCCCTTAATGATTATAGTATGAGTGTTGTTATACCAAAGAGTCTTGCTAAGAAAAAGACCACTGCATGTCTCAAAGAATATTTGAAGTTTTCCTATAAACATGCAGGCTACTTAAAACTGCTTTGCTCCTAACTAATGCAGGGATTAGAAGCATTTAATTGTCACCGAAGTAGCTATATATAGCAAATCT
>NW_006293951.1:1563085-1582128 GCF_000327345.1 Myotis davidii
GTCACATGGTAAGGATTAAATGCAGGAATCAATGCTGAGCCCTGCCCTGGTGCCTCACATACAGCAAGCACTGAAGACATGTCATCTGAACCGTAAGATGGCTGCTCCTGGTCTCACCTCCTACCACACTGATGTGGACACCGTTGGCCTGTTCAAACCTTCCTGTGGTTTTATGCTTCCTTTCCCCTACAAGTATTGTTATGACTACCTCGGATTCCCTCTGTTCTCCCTCTACCTCACTCACTCTTTTTGGTTGTTGTTTTGTTTTGTTTTGTTAATCATCCCCAGAGGATAATTTTTCCCATTGCTTTTCAGAGAGAGCAGAAGGGAGGAAGAGAGAGAGAAAGAGAAACATGGTTGTGAGAGCAACACATCAACTGGCTGCCTCCCACACACGCCCAACCAGGCCTGGGATTGAGCCTGCAACCTAGGTACATGCCCTTGTCCGGAATCAAACCCACAACCCTTCAGTACGCAGGCTGGCACTCTAACCACTGAGCAAAATTGGCTAGCAAGTTTCCCTAACTCACTCTTTCTGTTTTTCAAATCTGGTGCTCAGATGTCCTTCCACTAGGACGTTCCCCGGACTCACTGAGATCTCGGTCTTCCTCTATTTGCCTCAGGTTTGCTGTGCTGCCTGCTACCCAGCACCGTCCTCGTGGGCTTACCTTTCAGCTTTCTCACGGGAACCTGCACTCCTGGAGAGAAAGGTCTAGCATGGGTCTAGCGTGGTACTGGCTCTTCATAAACTACTAATACATGTGAGAGAAATGAATGAATAAATACAACTAACCTGCTCAAAAGTTAGAGCAGTTAAAACTTGCTTCTAAAA
This sequence comes from Myotis davidii, assembly GCF_000327345.1. Classification (NCBI taxonomy): domain Eukaryota; kingdom Metazoa; phylum Chordata; class Mammalia; order Chiroptera; family Vespertilionidae; genus Myotis; species Myotis davidii. The sequence goes on from NW_006293951.1 coordinate 1,563,918, forward strand.
TCAGCCTCCAGCATTTAGGGACAAAACAGCAAAGAAGTTGAGTGTAGCCCTAGGAATTCAAAGCCCTCACTTGCCATTCCCAGCTGTATGGCTCTGGGGAGTTCTTTAAAGTCTCTGTACCTCAGTTTCCTCATCTATAGAATGAAGGTGTTCATAGTACAGCTCACTTAAGGTGGTTAGTAAGTAGAAGCCAGGGAAATAACTCCTGTAAAGTAGTTGGAATAGTGCCTGGTACATTACAACTGTTCTATAAATGTTAGCTATTCCACAGGGACTGCAAACCCTAGCACATGAAGCAGAAAGCTGACACTGCTGTCTCTGAGGGCTTGAGGACAGTTTGGTGTTCGGTGTGAATGGAGTGGCATCTGTTGCGTGGGAGTTAAATGAAGCCCGTGGTTTACTGGCCAAGGGAACAAAAGGTGGTCTGGAGACACCTCTAATCTCACACTCATAAATGATGGCAGGAGTACTTTGTACGTGATGTGGAACTCGGCTAAGAGGTTTTCATTTAAACGCATTCCTTCTTGCTAAACATTTAGTATTTGTTATCTTCTACTTTTTGCTCCCCTAGGTAACATTCTGATTAGGTTTCCCTTGCCGCAGAATCCGTCAAAATAGCTTGTTTATCTCTCTTGTCAGATTGGAAATAAGAAGACTTCTCAGTACAGTGCTGATTTTTAGCAAGTCCCTTGAAATGGGTAAAATGTTTAGTCTGTAGACTAGGTAGAGCAGCTGTTAGAAACTGAGTGAAAAAATGCTAGATTCTTGCTTTATATTCACCAGAAAGATTCCTCCCTGGCTGAGAGGTTAGGGAAATGACTTCTACTATTTATTTTTTAAAAAAGAAGGCGACTAGATATAATCCTATGGGTCTGAACATGTCTTCTCGAAAAAAGTAAATAAAGTCAATAAAAAGATAACGAACAAATGAAAATTTAATCCCTGATCATTTCTATAAAGAGGATAAGTTTTATTACTATTATCTATTATTTTAAATTAAAGTAGTTTGTATTAATAAGACAGACAATATAAATTCATATGAATACCAGAAATTTAGACAAATGAATAAACATACAAAACACCTAAATTAAATAGAAAATTCACAATAAATGCAATTAAAGCAATAAGTTCCTGGGGTATTATCACAGAGACTGAAGCTCATAAATCTTTCTGAACAGTGATTTCCCCACTCTTAAAAAAAAAAGGATTAAAATATTAGCCCTACTTAGTTTATAGCATTATCAGAGAAGAAAATAATAGATTCAAAAGTAATTGTAATGTTACCCGTGTGCATTCTGGGTTTAATATGCCCAGCCTTGCAAATCAATGAAGAAAAATTATGTCATATTTTATAGAACACAGCATATCTTGACTCAAAATCACCCTGCTCTGTGCACTTACTCACATTGACAGGCAGGAATGTCAATATTTTCCTGTAATTATTTTCCTCCAATATTTCTGAGAATTTCTAGGTGTGTTTCTAGTAGATGCAATAGAATGTTCCCTATTCTCCTCAGTCTAACAGCCTCAGATAAGGGCACTGACCCAGGAGAAATGGCTGGGGGTGGGGTGGAAGGAGGTGCAGGGGGCGTGGGAGTGGTGCCTCAGAGGAGATCAGAGCTGCAGCCCTCTGCCGGGCTGCCCTTCTCCTTGCTATTCTCCATGCTCTGCTGTGGAGTGGCATGCTAACTGACTAACCCAGTGGCACGCTCTTTATGATTCTCACTCTGCTTATTTTTTTTCAGGATCTCTGGGCTCTTATACATCCTAGTATTTTTCTTTGGATGAGTTAGTGTTGATGGAGTTTTCCCAACAGAGTGCTGAAGCTTCAGCCCAGCGGTGACCCCTGCCAATCTTCAATGCCAGGGCCACGCCCCTTCCTGAATCACTGAGACCTCCACCGCAGGTTGGCTGAGGAAGGGTAGAGAGCAGAGCTGCCCTATCGGATCAAGAACAACCTGGGGACGGACTTCACGGTTACTCCACATCCAGTCCTGCTGCCCAACCATCCAGCCCACTCCTTCACTCCTGCTCATTCAGAGCCATTGTTTTTCTGCTCCTGGGTCCAAATGCTCGGCTTCTTTTGGAGACACACATTCTGTATAATCCTGAGTCCCATCGGTATGAATGAGACCCTTGGGCCCATCAAAGCATAGGAGCTGTTCTATGAACCAAGTGCGTATTGTGACATTGAAGACAAATGTGTGCCACATTCATATATATATTGATTTCAGAAAGGAAGGGAGAGGGAGAGAGATAGAAACATCAATAAGAGAGAATCATTGATCGGTTGCCTCCTGCACATTCTCTACTGGGGATCAAGCCTACAACCCAAGCATGTGCCCTGACCAGGAATTGAGCCATGACCTCCTGGTTCATAGGTAAATGCTCAACCACTGAGTTACGCAGGCGTGTGTGCTACATTCTTAGAAAGGAGGCTGCCCTGCCAGGGCATAGAAAGGGCATCAAGGGGATGGCAGAGACTTTTTCAGCCCAAATATTTTGTCGTGTATGTCAATGATTATGTTATATTAAGCGGTTATGAGTGACTCTAAGGTCCTTAGTGGATCTATGACACTTATCCTTACACCACAGCTCTTTTTTTCAAGTTGTGAAGTTATTTTCTTTTCTTACAGTTTCTACTCATTGTCAAATACCACAGTAACACACTGTCACTCTCCTTCAGCCTGAAAACTGAAGCTGAAGTAACCAAATAGAGGTTAGATTGTTGACTTAAGTTTCTCAAAAAATACACATATCATAGCAACCTAAAGTCCACAATGGCAAAAACAGTAAAGGTTAATGTTAGGTTGTAGGATGCAAACTGAAAGTTGGACTCAGCGAGTTAAAAATCTAATGCAATTAATTTCACAGTAATGGTTCTATCAAGATAGGAAATGAAATTACTTTGATTTGAAACCCATGATGGGAATAGGCACTTATTATAAGTCACCAAAGACTGGAATATCTAATTCCAATTTTGGCACTAAGATCCATTTAGATATGGCACTTCTTAATAATCTCATCACTTAACGTGTGCAGAAGAGTTACTGCTTACTCTGTACCTCAAGCAGTTTTAGATTCAGACAGGCATGGTGTTTGATAGTGGCAAGATATGTTCAAAGAATAAGTCATCCCCCCCTCATATCATCTGTAGCTGGTGGCTCTGAAGAAACAGCTTCTGATAAAATATAACAAAAGAGGAAAACTTTTCTCTTAGTCTTCATTGGTGCTTTGGGATTACTCATTTCTTTTCCTAAAATATTTTCTTACAGATCTATAATCATCAACATTGATTCACTTTGGAATTCTGCATAATAGTCCTGGTTGGCTATTGACTACTTTCCCTTCTTCCACACAGCAAAAAGGAACAGAAAACAGATGATGTATATAATTTTTCAATGAAAAAGGTAGATGTGGGAGGTAGGGGAGTGCTCTTAGAAAAAAGGAAAAACTTAAATGTCTTCTTATCAATACTTCATCTAAAGTTCATTCTCATCATTCTATCATATTTAATCACAAAATATATTTTATTGCAGCTCTATCCCAAATTATAATGATATCCATTTAGTTATTACTTTTTTTCTCTCTGCTCAACTGAAAATTTGATCCTTGCTCAGAATAAACTTTTAATTTTTTTTCATCAGTATTTCTCCACTTAATAATACCAGATTAAAATCTAAAAGATGTACTGAATGAATGAACAAATAACAAATGTATATTTAATACATTCAAGAGAAAAATTATGCCATAAAAGAGGCTGGTATTTGCTAATAACTTTAGTCCTAAGTTTTTTAAAAAAAAAAATTTAATGTTTTTGGATCCTGGACTCTAAAGATTTCTTTCAACCAAATATGTTGGTTTATGTCTCATTGATCAACTAGAAACTACTTATATTTCTATTAAATTTTACAGTACATAATTATAGTTAAGTAAATTTTATCATGTCAACTTGATTAAATGTTATAATGCTTTTAGAGTCTTAAGATAAAGCCTTATGCAGCTGAATGGAAACATATGCATATATTGTTAAATGAAATAATTATAGTGAAAATGCTTGCGCACGGTATAAAATTATAGGAATGGAAAGAGAGAAAATAAATGAAAAGTTTCTTTTTTTAAGATGTTGGTGCTCAGGATGACTTTCTGTTTTTATTTTTTAACTTGTTGTTTTTGTGACAATGTTTATTTATGTTTTTAAAATATGAGCATTAGAAAATTCTTTGGATCTGTCCCAGCCTAACTCAGCATTTGAACTGTCCATATATCTAATATTTTCTAAAAACCTCTAAAAATTGACTTCTTTCTTACATGTTTCTCTAAGCAAGGTATTGTTACCTCCCATTTTGGTTGGCTATAAACTGACAGTTACTTCCCACTTTCAGGGTATTTATCACACTGTGATTAACTTCCTTCCTGCCTCCTTCCACCGATAACTCCATCCCCATTCTTTCTTGTTTTTATTCTAAGAATAGCTATCACAAACATCTCCTTAAAGTCAGCATGGAAAATGTATGTGTGTGGGTTTAAGTGTGTGAAAGTTGGATAACAAGAAGAGATGTGAAGAAACACCTCCCCACAGAAATAGAGCACCCCGTGTAATGCTCCAGGAACTGTTGTCAACTCCCCCCCAAAATCCTTTTAAAGGTCAAAGATTCACAAAACAAAGATATAAGATATTTTTTTCTAGTAATGTAAAATTCTATGAATACTTCACATATGGAATCTTATCGAAAACAAACCTGTTTTCATATATTGTTTCTATTTACGCAGTAGCCCCAAGAGAGAAGTAAAGCAAGCATTAATTAGTTTTAAAAATGATTTTACTATGCCGAAACCGGTTTGGCTCAGTGGATAGAGCGTCGGCCTGCGGACTGAAAGGTCCCGGGTTCGATTCCGGTCAAGGGCATGTACCTGGGTTGCGGGCACATCCCCGGTGGGAGATGTGCAGGAGGCAGCTGATCGATGTTTCTCTCTCATCAATGTTTCTAACTCTCTATCTCTCTCCCTTCCTTTCTGTAGAAAATCAATAAAATATATTTAAAAAAAATGATTTTACTAAATATATCCACAGGTTCTGTAATTTTTCTGTTCTCTTTCTCATTTGTCTCTACATTTATTTTTTTAGTAGATATTGTATAAGTGCGTTCCCCTAGTACTAATACTTTGTTGGTGTTGGTGTTGTTGTTTAAAAAAAACAACAACAAGGTTAGCACATGCTTCATGTCCATGAAATTTTGCAGAGTAGATTTTGAAATAAGTGAACCTGAATGAATTTGTATACTGCTTATTTTGTACTCAAGAAATCTTGTTATATATTTCTAAGCAAGATATCTGTTACCTTCAATCTTGTTATAATTAATTTCATTATAGATTATTTACCGTTAAGGTGGTTTAGGTTGAAATATTAATGCTGTTGACTTAAAAAATCAAAGACCAATTATTTCGCCTGCAGTGATTTATGCCAGGCGACTGAAAGGACTCTCAGAGCTTTGGTGTGCTCTGTAAAGGAAAACTTCAAGAAGCATGGGTTGGATTTGAGTTCACAAGATTGCCACTACTTTAATTATTCTAGTTTCAGGGAGGGGAATAGTTGACATTCACAATTTTCAAAAGGAAAACTGAAATACAAAAGAATAAACTTTGGAGAAGGGCATGCTTTGAATGAATCGTGGCATTCTGAGATTGTTTTCTATAGGCTGTCAGCTTCCTGATGGTAAAAACTATGCTGACCTACTACACTTATAGCAGCTAATAGATGGCCATGCATATCCCGGATTCCCAGTGACTGCCACATATGAACAGGACGATGCTTCCCTCCTGGCATTACACTGCTGAATCAGTTTTGTCATTCTCTCCTTATGTTTCCTCAGCCTCTTGCTTTTCCTCTACAATTCTGGTGGGTGACATTAAATACTAGTATCCCCAGTTGTACCAGGGATTGGTTTAAATGATAGCCCCCTAAAAACATGCCCATGTCCTAATACCCAAACTTGTGAATGTTGCCTTATTTCAGAAAAGAGTCATTGCAGATGTAAATAAATTAAGGATCTTCAGGATAGATCAGATGGGCCCCAATCCTACCATGAATGCTGAGACAGAACAGAAGAGGACACAGATACAGTGGCAGGCATTGGAGTTGTGTAGTCAAAAGAAATGAAGGCAGAGAAGAAGGAGGGATACTTACTTCTCTAGAGTCCTCTATGGTGCTTGTCTCTACCAAGACCTTGCTTCCAGACTTCTGACCTCCAAAACTGTGAGAGAGTGAATTTCTGATGTAAATGTTTGTGGTGAATTGTTGCATCAGCCATTGAAAACTAATACAAGCCACAGTGAAAAAGTGGTGGAGAAAAGGCTTTGAATAGTTAAAATCGGGACTATTCTAAGCCATATCAATTTAATTTAGGCAATACTCCAAGAAAGAACAAACAAAATTCGTAACAATGTAAAAAGAGCTACATGTTAATAAATTGACCTGAGAACAGATGTAGATGTTCAGACAACTTTAGTTGGTTAGTTTATCTCTTCAACAGCTACTAAAATACTAAAAGGATACTGAGTGTATTCACATAATATTTTCTCCTGCCTCAAGCTTCTCTGACTCTGTGTGCAAGGTTAGGTGTAACTATGATAACCAGAAGTTCTCTTTTTGAACAATGGGGAAGGAAAATTTTTCCCTTCTACCATTTTAGGTTCTGTGGCTGATCTAAAAATTAAATTGACATAGGACAGATTAACAGGAGGTGGGTGGGGGGGGACAACAACAGCTGGACTATTGATATATTATCTTGAGCTAAGAAAGGGAAAATGATATGGGTCGGGGGCACGGAGAAGGTAGCTTTTCCTGGAAAGGTACAAGGAGGAAATGTTTATTAAACAAAGGTTGCCCTGCCATGCAGATTAAATCTCTCAGGTGAAAAAGTTATCTCTAGACCCCTCTCTAATAAAATTTCCTTTGTAAATGTAGATATCCCCCACAAATGGGGAAACGTATAATTTCTTTTAGGCAGTTAAGAGGTAAATAAATGTTTCCTTAGCCTGTTGGGTCTTGTTAGCCTCCTGCTCAAAATAATCTTCATGCCTAAGTGGCATATTTGGGTATAATATGTTAGAACCCCGTTACTACTGAAAAATAAACACACTCAAATTCGCTCTGCAGTGGGAAACTTCAGGGTTAGTCTTGAGTAGAAAAGCTGGAGGCTGAAAGATCCTTTTCCATGTAAAAATGTGCATGATCTATGTTCTTGGTCATATGATGTTATGCCTAAAAGAAAGGTATAAAGATAGATATCTATATATTTTAGAATATAAATCCAAAAATAATAGTTCTAAAATTAGTGATTTCTTATTTTTAGGAAGTTTTCAGTTCTAAAGGAAGCATTTTATTACTGTAATCATGACCTTTATTTCAGAAATAATAAACCCTAGACTAGACACTCGAATAGAGAGAGTTAGTATACGAATACTCTGAGCCAATGGCTAATCAAAGAAGCCATTGACATTTTTTTTTGCAAGAACAATGAGCATAATCTCTGAGACACAAGTGAGCCCAGCTGTATCTGTTTAAGCTTGATTAAAATCTCTCCATCAAACATTAAGTGTTCAAGTGGAGTCCAGAGATATTTCCCCAGAGTTCTTTGGCTAATATCATTGCTGTGGTCATTTGAAGAGGAAACTCAATTTCCAGCATTTTGGGTCCCCCCCTGCTGTGAACTACAATGCCAAGAATACAGCTAGCTGCACAGGACACCTGCTAATCATTTGCTGTTACATCAGCTGTTCATAAGTTACCTCCATGTCATAGTCTTTGCCACTGGAGTTTGAACTCATTTTTTTATTTCTTACTAGAGGCCTAGTGCACAAAATTCGGCCTGCACCCTCAGCCCGGCCAGTACCCTCTCCAATCTGGAACCCCTTGGGGGATGTCCGACTGCCTGGGGATCAGGCCTAAACCGGCAGTCGGACATCCCTCTTGCAATCCCGGACCACTGGCTTCTAACCACTTGCCTGCCTGCTGCCTGATTGCCCCTAACCAATCTGCATGCCTGCCTGATCACCCCTAACCACCTCTGCCTACTTGCTTCATCACCCCTAACTGCCTCTGTCTGCCAGTCTAATGCCCCTAACTGCCTCTGCCTACCTGCCTTATCACCACTAATCCCTCTGCTGCCTGCCTGATTATCCCTAACTGCTCCCCTGCTGGCCTGATAGCCCCTAACCACCTCTGCCTGCCGACCTGATTGTGCCTAACAGCCTCTGCCTGCCTGCCTGATTACCCCTAACCCCAAATAATATCTTCCACTGGAGAGGGTATCCCCCCCTTTTTTGGGGGGTTAGGCAGATAAAGTGGCTGATCACATTACTCCAATCAAGAACTGAAGTCAGTTTGAATTTCATTAAGACTGACAAAATTTCCTCAGGATAATCCCTGTGCATAGGCCATGATACTTCAGAACTTTATTTGGGAGCGTAGCAGTGAGGCAGCTCTACATTTCTGATGTTTTCAGCTTAGCCTTGTAGCTTCATTCCCCAAGCAGCTTCAATATTTGGCAAATGTACTGGGAGAAAGATCAGTCATATTTCTGAGATCCCATGAGTTTCCAATATTATCACTCCCGCCCTGCACAAATAACAAAAACTCTTCTGGTTTTTATGTCCCATTGCAAATGCCTTCCACTCTGTTCTAGGCTCAGGTTTGTTAGCTCCCAGCCCTGCTGATCATTGATAAGTGCCCCTCAGTGAATAATGATCATTTATCCTAGCTTCAGTTCCCCATCCCCTTTTGGTCAACGGTTCTCAAGGTGTGATCCTGTACTCACAGCCACAACATCACCTGAAACCTGCCAGAAATGCAAATTCTCAGGCCACATCTCAGCATTAATGAATCAGAAACTCTGGGTTTGAGGTACAGCCATCTGTGTTTTAATAAGCCCTCATGTTTCCCTGGCAATTGTGGCTCAGTTGGCTGGGCAGTGTCCCAGGCATCATGCCGGGATCGCAGCCTTGATCCCCATTGTGGGCATGCAGGACACAGTGATTAATGTTTTGCTCTCACATTGATGTTTCTCTCTCTTTCTCTTTTCCTCGCCTTCTAAAAATCAATAAAATCTTAAAAAATAATAAGTCCTAACATGACTCTAATATACTCTAGAGTTTCTGGTTCATAAGTCTAAAGTGGGGCCCTCAAGTTCAAGTGTTTAGCCAGTTAGATGGTGCTGATACTGCTGGAGTGTAGCCATACTTTGAGAACCATGGCAATAGGCTTTTATGGCTTGTCAGGCCTCTATTCAAGGACTTAGTGTTTTCAGACTCCTTCCCTGAAGCTTTTGTTAGTTAGAAGATGTGGCATTTTATGCTGCCTCTGAAGTTTGGCCTAGTTCTTGATCCTTTGGAGCAGTCTCAGAATTCAGCAATATTATTAAGGAGAAATCAGCCTGTGCTTGAAATGATTCAACTCTCTTCTCTGCTCATTCTAGTCATGTCCAATTGCTTAAAGGATTGTTCATTTCTTGTTTTCTCAAAATCTTCCTCGGTCAGGGTCACATGGAAGCACACACCATAACTGGCAACAGTCTTCAGGGAATAAGAGCTGCCCCAAGTCTACTACAGCTCACCCTGAATAACTGCCCCCTTCTGGGATTTTAGTCCATCAATCTCTTTAGTTGCCACAGCTCTGTGGTACTTTAAAAATAGATGAATAGATGATCTTGCCCTAATCGGTTTGGCTCAGTGGATAGAGCATCGACCTGCGGACTGAAGGGCCCCAGGTTCGATTTCGGTCAAGGTCATGTACCTTCGTTTTGGGCACATCCCCAGTAGGGAGTGTGCAGGAGGCAGCTGATCAATGATGTTTCTAAATCTCTATCCTTCTCCCTTCCTCTCTGTGAAAAATCAATGAAATATATTAACCTTACCAGACCGCTGTACTGATTTTTTGGTAATTTCCACACAAAGGTGGAATATTGGCGCTAGATGAAAGGTAGATCTATTTTCTACAATGTCTCCAATTTCAATTTTATTCTAACCACTTGTTTGCATGTAACTAACATTTTTCTATATCATGTTGGTTTTTTCTCTTTAATGCTCAGAAGCCCAGGTATAGGGGACAGTTAGGTTCAGGGCCTCAGGTCTGGTAGGGTTAAAATCCCTACTATGACTGTATTGCTGTTGATCTCTTCCTTCAAGTCCCACAGAAGTTTAAAAAAATATATTTAGGTGCTCCTATATTGGGTTCATATATGTTTATCAGGGTTATATACTCTTGTTGGATCAATCCCTTTCCAGAAGAGGAAGTCAATGTTGTTCACTTAATTTCAAATTTATTATTGCATAGAATAATGTGTTAAGGGCTTGTGACATAAAATTTTAAAAATATAGAAAGATGCTATCCAGAAGAGGAAGTAAATGTTGTTGACTTAATTTCAAATTTATTATTGCGTAGACTAATGTGTTAAGTGCTTGTGACATAAAATTTTAAAAATATAGAAAGATATATATTGAAATAAAATCTTTAGAACTTCACAAGTTACTATTTGAACTTCACAATACTACTATTGATTTCTTATGCATTCTCTTAGAGATACCTTAATGATATATATAGTATGCACATATGCACACACATAGATATGCATATGTGTGTACACTTTTTTCCCCTGCATCTGTTCAGCATTTTGCATTTTCTGAATTTTGCTTTCTTTACTGAACAATATATCTTGCAGAACTTGCTATTCTAATGCCTTATTCTTTTTAATAGCTACAAAGCCTTTTATTAGCAGTTCATTAACCAGATATAATTGATGAATATTTAAGTGGTTTCACATATTTTTCTAACACAAACAATGGATAGATAAATATCTCTCTAAACTGTGTAAATAAGGACCTGGCATATGTAATTTTTAACAGTTTTATTTACATATAATGTAGGTGCCATAGAAATCACCAACTGTAAGTGGTTTTAGTCATTTGTAGAACAGTGCAACCATCATCTCAATCCAGTCAAAGTTTAACACCCCAAACAGTTCCTTTGAGTCCATTTATCGTCAATCTTCACTCCTATTCCTATAGCCCTAGGCAACTTCTCATCTGCTTTAGGCCTCTATAAATTCGCCTTTTCTGGCAAATCCTATCTAATAATAGACAAGCATGGTAATTAACCATACCTCTGACACACTTCCCATTGGCTAATCAGGGCAATATGCAAATTAACTACCAACCGAGATGGCAGCCGGCAGCCAGGCAGCTGAAGTGAACAAGGAGGCTTGCTTGCTCCAGTGATGGAGGAAGCCAAGGTTCCCTGCCTGCAGCTGCTTGGCTCTGAGCTTGCACTCTAAGAAACAATGCTGCAATTATAGAAGCTAAACAAACCCCAGAAACCTGCTTTCAGCCAGCAGGGCCTCAGAGCTGGAGTTGCAACATTGTTTCAATTATAGAAGCCAAACACACCCAGATACCTGCTTTTAGCAGCGAGGTCTCAAAGCTGGAGCAGAGCCTCAGAGCAAAAGCCAGCTCTCAGCTCCAGGGACAGCCATAGAAGGTAAATAGATCCCAGAATAAAAAGGAAAAAAACAAAAGGAGAGGTTGGGAGCCTGAAAACAACATCAGTATGCTCACATGGGAGGAGCTCTGCTCAGCCACAAGCCAGGCTAATGGCTTCCAGTATAGCGGAGGTGGTGGGAGCCTCTCCTGCCTCCTCTGCAGCGCTAAGGATGTTCGACTGCAGCTTAGGTCTGCTCTCCACTGGCAAGTGGACACCCCCCGAGGGCTGCCAGCCTGCCAGAGGGATGTCTGATTGCCAGCTTCCGCCCAATCCCCTGCGGAACAGGCCTCAGCCAGAAGATGGTTATCCCCCAAGGGGTCTCAGACTGCGAGAGGACACAGACCAGGCTGAGGGACCCCCCACCACCACCACTGAGTGCACAAATTTTTGTGCACCGGGCCTCTAGTTTAATATAAATGAGATTGTGTACTATGATGTCCTTTTTGTCTGGCTTGTCTCACTCAGCAAAGTGGCTTTGCAGTTTATCCATGTTGCAGCTTGTACCTGTTGTTTGTTGCTTTTCTTTCTAAATAAGGTCCCATTTTATGGGTATTCTGCATTTTGCTTTTCCACTCACCAGTTTATAGGCATTTGGATTGTTATAATGGATGTTGTCATGTAAGTCTGTGCGGGCATGGGTTTTCCTTTCTCTGGTCAACTCCCATTTGGTTTTGTTGTTGCTTTCATCCAGGTCTCCAGGTCTCTATTCAAGGACTCGGTGTTATAATTTTAATTCATAATTACTGCCCATGAGGACTTGGGGAAATGACAGATCCATGACAGTGCAGTGGGTGGTTGGTGAGCATTGCTGTGAAGGTTAAATTGCACATCGATAAATAAGGTAAATTTCAGCTTTTACAGAGGTAATCAGTGAACGATGTGTAGAGGTGAGGGACAAAGGAAAGATATGATTTATGGTAACAATTATTATTGCTGTTCATGCTTTAGATTCAAGATTTTACAATGTCACAGTCATCCCATGATACTGATTAATTACCACTATTAAAAAGGATGAAACTATGGATCATAGCTATTACTAATTTGCTAAAGATCCCATAGCTAAGATTTCAGAAAGTCAGGCTCTGTACATTGCCGAAGTTTTCAAAGTATTCTCAGGACTTTAATTCATTTCTGAAAAATAAAAAGAAGATTAATAAATTACAGTATCTCTTTAGTTGTAATATCTCTGCTGTTCAAACAATATTGTTAAATTGATGAATGCCCAATTGCCTGAACAACAGCAAAAAACGTTAGGTAGGACCCTGAGTCAAAATTATGACACAGAATTTGTTATATAGTGTACCCACATCAATATTAAGTCTTAACAATTACAGAATTCTAGAAGGATGTGGAATATTCTCACTTACAAATGAGAAAATCGGCATCCTTGAATAATAAGATGGGGATGGGACTGCGCAGCATGGCTGAAACAGTATTAGAACCTAAAGTTCCAGAAACACAGTTAAGCGTAGTCACAATGTCCTGTCTCCAGTAACAAATTATTTTTAGGAGGATCTCCATGAGCTCCAACAATATTTGAAAGATATTTTGACATAAGAAAATTCTAGTTTAACAAAGAACTTGAGAAATGTTTTAGCATTTAAGATACTTGGCCAGAAATCCTAGACATCCAAAGTATTTTATTTCTCTAACAGGGTTTTTTTTTTTATTTTTTTTTTTAAATATAAATCAATGAAACATCTTTTCCTGGAAATTAAAGTGAAAAAGTTCTGACTTTTGTGCGTGTGCACAAAATCACCTGGGCTCTTGTTAAGAAAGTCCTTGGGAGAGTTGAGAAGGGACTCAGACTGTATCCTCAGGACTTAATAAAGTGTCAAGTTACCTCATTACAGTGTTTGAACCACTGAGAAATGTTAGTTCTTACTGGTCTGTAAGCATCGATCATGTTTTGCTTCTTTCTTTTTCTTTCTTATATTTTTAACCAGGAATGTCAAGAGAGTCATTTGTGGTGGCATCAAAACAATCATTTGAAACTGAAAAACACTGGTGTTTTTCTTTTACAAATGAGCAGCCACGGACATTTTCTTTGCTCTTTTTGAAATAAGCTGTGCTTTGGGGACAGCGGAGGAGGCCAGAATCCAGAAGTCTGCCTCGCGGGTCATTTGTTTCCAGTTTCTGGAGCACTGAGACCAGAAACTGAGACCATCACTACAACTGCAGTGGTCCGTCTTACAGACATTTTTGTTCTTGTGCCATAACAATGTGGGCACGCATTAGTCATCTTCTCCAGCTGATATCTTAATTGGCACTCCTGCCTTGCTACCATTTTAATTAACAGAAAAGCCATTAGCAACTCCTCTTCCTCCTGACAAGTCCAGAGAAGGGAGAGTGCCACACACTAAACCTCTGACAGATACCACCACAGACAACAAAAATGGATGAAGTAATGCTGGGAGCAAGTGTCCACATGAAGTAAAGAAAAAGGTCAAAAACATTTTCATATTTGACATCTTTAATAACAGTTTTAGGAGGGGAAGGAGACAAAGTTAATTTCAATAAGATTCCCCCACCATGCCGCAGGGAAAACAAACATAGTTTTTTTAAGTTTCCATTTCCTATATATTGGAAAATGGATATTTTAGCAACTTCAACTCAATTGATCCATGAGAAGCACCCTTGGGAGAAACATTTGCTCTTTTATCAATAAATACTCCCTAAATTTAGAGGCCAAATGTGAGGGATGTGCACCAAGTTTAAAATAATTAAGAAATCTGAGCACAATTGGAGAAAATACTTCTATTTTCAGAATTTTAGTTAAGAAGACTATGTTAGACTTCCTCTAATTTTATTTTCAGGATTTTAAGCTAAAGCCAAGTACTCCCTTAGCCAATGAAATTTCTCTCTTTTTTTCTTTCTCCCCAACAGTGTTGATAGGTTTTCTATCATTTATCCACTTTCTTTCCTTTTTCAAAATATTTTATGTTGTGCTTAGTGGCATAAATTGGCAATTGATAAATGAATCAATTGTCATCAAATATTTATTGACAGGTACTGATGATAAGGAAAAATATGGACTTTTGATTCAAAATCCTGGGTTGAAGTCCCACCTTGCTATTATCTGCTTGTATGATTTCAGGCACTTAATCTCTTATTAACTTCCTCATCTATACAATGGTGAAGATGAAGAAAAAGTCCTGCTTATTATGATTATTGTAAAAAATTGTATAGAGTATAACAAGATGTTTTAAATACAAAATTAAATTATTAAGACCTCTGATACATATTACACATTATAAGGTACTTGTAATAGTTAATTTTACATCTCAGCTTAGCTATGGTGCCAGTTGTTTGGTCAGACATTAGCCTAGTTCAGTGGTTCTCAACCTTGGCTGCACATTAGAATCACCTGGGATCTTTTTAAAATCCTGATTTCTGGGCCTCATCCTCCGGAAATTGTTTCTTTGTTACTAATGTTGTGACCCCACCCCATAACAAAGAAACAGAATTTCCGGAGGATGAGGCCCAGAAATCAGGATTTTAAAAAGATTCCCAGGTGATTCTAATGTGCAGCCAAGGTAGAGAACCACTGGCCTAGCTCTTGCTGTGTAGGTATATTGTATATGTGACTAATGTTTACAACCAGTAGACTTTAAGTAATTCAGATCACCATGTATAATATCAGTGGGCCTTATCAATCAGTTGAAGGCCTTAAGAACTAAAACTGAGGTTTCCAGACTAGAAGGAATTCTGCCTCAAGATGGCAATATAAAAATCCTGCCTGAATCCCCAGCTTGCCTGTAATCCTGCCCTACACCTTTAAACCTACTCTATAATCATGTCAGCGAATTATCTATCTATCTATCTATCTATCTATCTATCTATCTCTATCATCTATCATCTATTTACTGCTCAAGAAGCTCCAGACATCTTCCCTTAAGATATATTGAAAAATAACAAAACCAACATGTGGTCATCAGCACTGTTTATCTCAGGCCATGTAAAGAGAGATGGAGACTTCACAAGAATTAATTGAATGCAAGAAGGAGAGAATGGATTCTTTTGAGTTTCAGCTCCCTTAGTACTTAATGCCTTCTACATGAGGAGTGTGTGGGAGAGCTTAACAAGTGTTTGTGGAAACCAGGGGGCTTTACCCAGACCTAGAAACAAATTCTTGATTCTCATCTGCATATTTCTGAGGTAAGCTGCTCTTTAGAATAGCCCACACAAGCAGGATGATAAAGGACTGCTGCACAGAATAACTAGGTACCATGGATAGTTGGCCCTAGGAGTGGGTGCAAAAACAATTTCTATGGTTTTGCATGAAGGAGAAAGGGGATTAGAAGAAGGAATGAATCTAAGATGAACAATCCTATATAATAAAGAGCTAATATGCAAGTGGTCGTCATGCCCTTGCGCCCTCACACCCTCGCACCGGGCCAAGGGACCTGAGACCGCATCCCCCACCTGGCAGGGTTTGACAGGGGACCCGAGGCTGTGCCTTCTGTCCTGCAGGGCTTGATGGGGGTGGGGCCGGCCGGGTCTGGGTCTCATGAGATTTCGAGGTGAGCACAAGGGTGGGTGGGGACTTGACTCTGGGTCCCATGGCATGCCTTAGACTCTGATAGAAGAGAGATTTTCATATACATTTTACTAAGTTTCTTTCCTCTCTGACACTTATATTATAAAGGGAAAATAGCAATATTAAAATATTTCCTCTAATGAATTCCCTTTTAATGTGCATGAATTTCATGCACTGGTCCACTAGTGGATTATATTAGTCAAAGTTTCCCAGAGAACAGAATCAGTAGGAAACAGTATGTATATATATATATATCCCCAAAAGTGTATACACACACTTTGAATAATTATAAAGGCAGCATTTATTAAAACACATTTCCTTTTCAAACTTGAGCTATCAGCTGTTAAGTGTATATTTATTTTATTTATTTTTTGGGGGGGGTGATACCCTGTATATCATATCATATCATATCATATATATTTGAGAGAAAGAGAGAGAGAGAGAGAGAAAGAGAGAGAGAGAGAGAGAGTTTTGTAGGAATTGGCTCACAAAGGTTGGAGAAGATGAGATGACATTTCCAGCTCAATAGTAAGGCAGGAAAAAATGGACAACTTTCTCCTTTATCCATTTTATGTTCTACTCAGGCCATGAACAGATTGGATGATGCCTACCCAATTAGGGAGAGAAATCTACTTTACTGAGTCTACTACTTCAAAGTCTAATCTCATCTAAAAACACCCTCACAACCACATGCAGAAAGTTGACACATAACATCGCACAGATCATGTGAAAAGATACCTTATTGATGAGAGGATTTGTTGCTGCTGTTAAGACTAAAGGCTAGTGTACTTCTCTGAAAGCTTCTTCATACATCAAAAGTCCCAGTTGGCCCTGGCTGGTTTGGTTCAGTGAACGGAGTGTTGGCCCATAGACTGAAGGGTTCCGGATTTTAATCCAGTCAAGGACATGTACCTTGGTTGCAGGCTTGATCTCTGACCCTGGTTGGGGCATGTGCAGGAGGTGTCCAATAGATGTCTCTCTCTCACATCGATGTTTCCGTCTCTCCCCTTCCCTTCCACTCTTTCTAAAAATCAGTGGGAAAATGTCATCAGTTGAGGATTAGCAGCAACAACAAAAAAGAGTCCCAGGTTGTGTTGAGAACTGTCCTAAACAATCAACGCAAAAACACAAAATACATGAGACCACACCAAGACAATGAACTAGGGAAGACGATAGCCATGTTCTAGCAGCGCTATATGACTATCTCACATCAGAAGGTACTTCTCACTCCTGGTCTCTTCCTGGTTCCATCCACTACAGTAGCTAAGCCTTGAAAACGGAGTAGGGAAGCAATATCTCCTTTTATCTCATCTCTTCCATGCAAGCAGCCAGCATCATAGCTTTAACCAGGGATGAGGGAAGAATTATTAAAAGATTTAGAGGACTGGTCCATTTTAATAATGGAAAGTGACTGGAAATTTTGGACTCTATTCATTGTGTTTATTCTTTCATCAAAGCAGGGTTGGAATCAAGTTTTGAAGAAAACTAAAACAATTTTATGTTTATATCCTGAGTTGAGAAATTATTAATAAGCTACAAAAGGTAAAAGATCCTCATCCATTTATGCTCCTTCCCAGTTTACATAGTTTAATGATACCATCTCTTTATAAGAATACCATGAAATGTGATTTATGTCTCTATTTTTTAAGATGGGAAAGTTCAGTCTCAGAATAATTAAGTGATTTGCCTAAAGTCCAGAGCTAGAACTATATTCAGTCTGATGACTGATATGGTCTAAGCACAAGCATTTTTCTGCTGCACTAGGTTTTATGAGTTAATCATCTCATAGCAATACTCTGAAATAATGGAGTCTATTGTTAAAAAGGACCATTCTTATCTACATTCTTCGGTACATTTGCCAGGAACTCAGAAGGACTGTAAATTAAGAATGATCAGCATCTTTAATAACAATAACTTTTCATTAATTAATTCCTTATGTTGAATGCTTCATATGCATTACCTCATTGAACTACATTAACATACTATTGCCAGGGCTCTTGTTCTGGCATTAAGAAGGGTTCAAAAAGTCTGGAGAAGGGCTGTGTGTAACTTAATAAAGAGTCCAGAGACAAAGTATAATTTTGAAAGGCATTTGGGTGTCAGAGGAGCATAGCTAAAGGAACTAAGATCTCCTT
>NW_006293951.1:1582212-1595329 GCF_000327345.1 Myotis davidii
CTCATGCTGGAATTGGCTTCCGGCAAACTATTACCAAATTGCTGGGTACTGTTAGCAAATTGCTTGACTTAACCTTCCTACTTCTTCCCTGTGATCCACAATCAAACACCTCAGCTACATAACAGGAGAGGAATTATATGTGTTCTGAATATAGTGATGAAGGATAAATGAAATAATAGCTATAAAGTTGACAAGTAACATATATTGACTTTCACCCTGCTACTTAATCCATCAGGTGGGCCTCTACATTTAAGTACTCAGCAAATACTTGTTGAAAGAATTACAAATGAGATATGCATTACAAGGAGAAATCTATTCTATTTTAAAGGTTGCCCGGAAGAAATCTATTATCATTTTCATTTTCAATATCAGAAGATCATATATTTTTAAGTTGTATTTATTTAATTTAGTTTGATTTTGTTTTAGTATAAGTGACACACTTTTAGTGCATTAGTATAAAACTGAACTTACAATCAATTTCCACCAATTTACTTATTTTGTAAATAATAAGAGATGTTCTTCTAAACTAGTTTTTTATCTCTTCTACTTAGAATTAAAAATAAAAGAAAGCAGCCAATTATGGTATGGTTCTGACTATCTTTGTTTGGTTAAAAGGGTGTTTGCACTCTTAAGGTATTTTCAGGGCAGCCTACTTACCAAGTGTCTGGCTCCAATGCTTTATTCCGAGCTAATGGGCTCACAACTACACATGGTTCGCTGGGGGAAAGCAGTTTTGTATATCTGAGCATTTTAAAATTATGTCCAAAAGTTTACACTTTTACTCTTGGATTGGCATTGAACATGAAAGTTTGCCTTCTCCAAACTCAACAAAGAGCTGACCTGAGTTAGAAAGGTAATCGCCACAGGAGGTGCTAGAAGAGAAGAGCCTCTTTTATCTCTGAGTTCACCAGTTCTGACAATTCTACTCTGCTAATTGCTGTCAAAAAGAAATGCCCATGTTCTTCATCAACCTGGGGCAAGACTGACATATTTCCTGGCTTGTGTCACAATAGACTTTGTAACAAAACCTATTAATCTCTCTTGAAATGAATCTGGCGTAGAAATAAATATATGTCTTGTAATTCATTATTTATACCCTGGCTCCTTGCATTCACCACTTTCATGGCAATATGTTTTTCCTTGCATATTTTGGCATTTTTCCTCAATCTAATAATGTCTGCTTTCAGCATTTCAGGAACTCTGCAGGTTCAAATTCCATCAAATCCTCCTTCCTTTTGTTTTAGAGCTGCTCTGACCTCTATACAGAAAGGAAATTACATTATACGCTCATTTTACCATATTGCTTATTTTTTATTCAAAAACTGAAAAAAATAAAAAGCTTGTATACAACTTTTAGAGCCCTGAAGTCATGTCCTCAGAACACAATGTTTTTAAAGTACTGAGCTTCACCATGTTGAAATAGCACATTACTGCTCTCCTGCCATTGAATTCATTTTGGTACTGTTTTGACAAACATCTCAAAGCAACCTGGAAAACATTCTTCTTGCTCTTGAGAAATCCGCCTCGCCTGCACATCAACTCCTGAATCAGGGCAGGTGTGAGAGCACAAAGCTGGCCAATTTGCACAGATGGTGTGGAGGTCAAATGAAAACATGTTACATTTCCCTGAGTTGACAGTTGTGAGTAGGGTGGAAACACCAGTTATAATGCCTTGCTAATAGTCAGCCTGTATCAATGATGTGTTCTCAGTAGCTCTCCAGTAACACTGTCCTTTAGAAAGCTACTAATGGGAAATAATGCATGACACAATATTGGAATGTCTTATAATGACACAGGGACTACTAGCTAGGGATGGTTGGCTAAAGAGACTATTGAAAAGGGTAAAAATAGTACACCTAATTCACTGAGTTCTGTAAAAGCATATTGTACATGCTTTCATTATCAAACAGTATTGCATTCATTAAGCCTGGATTCTTAAGGCAGCTGCCAAATTGATGTATTGAGTTGCTGATACAAAAATGAGCCATTTATAATTAATTGTCCCTAAAGCAATCTTTTTTAAAAAAATCAACACACTTTCTTGGATTTACTAACTGAGTTTTATAAAGCTTATAAATATTTTCATTTGATAAGTATCTATAAGAACTGAATACAAAACACATTTCTAGCAAAATGTGACTCAAAAATTAATATCAAATTACTGAAATTTTAAAAAATTTAATTCTCATTCAAGAAATCCATCAGAGTTTGCAGAATCATCTAAAATTTACATACTTGCATCAGCATCTTCCTATTTGCTTTCTGCACTTTCAGGCCACATGCTCTGAGCAACCCTGCCTTGTTGGCTCAACATCTCATGGGTGCAGTGAAGCATCACAAAATTTCTTCAGGTTCAGGGCTATATTAAGCTCTACAACCTACTTTTGGAAGCCATCTATATATATATTCTTATTAAAATAGGCCCTTGTCCTTTCCCATGAATTATTCACTATGGGGGATAGAGGAAAATATATCTCATCCAATATAAGTGAAACATAAATTAGTACAAAATCATTTGGGGCATGAAAGTAATCTTGAATTTCCATATGGTATGATAAGGGACAATCACATCACACAGTCCAGAAACTAGAATTCTCAGAGGAAAGCTGAAGTATAAGATATTTTTACCAAAAAAGTATGGCTGTGAAAATGTGTACTTTAACTAGCTAATTCATTCATCAACCCAAGCCTTAAAGAAAACATCATAATCACTTCTCATCTAATTGCATTTAGACCTAGATATATTGTAGTATGTTCACAAATCCTAATTAAAAAAAAATTTCAATAGACACTAAAATCTTGCATGAGAATCATTGATCAGCTGCCTACTGCATGCCCCCTACAGGGAACCAAGCCCACAACCCAGGCATGTGCCCTTGGCCGGAATAGAACCTGGGACCCTTCAGGCTGCAGGCCGAGGCTCTTATCCACTGAGCCAAACCGGCTAGGGCTGTGTGTTACTTTTTATTTAGCCTTTCCCATGGAGGTGTGTTAAGGGTTCAAGACTATAATGAAATACTAGCACTTCATCTTTTATTAAGAGATACTTATTAAGATGTTCATGTGCTCAATTTTAAACCAGTATTTTGTTCCGTGTGCACATATTCAATTTATCTAAAAGTGTTTTAATATCAGTTTATTGGGAAGGAGAGAGAGAGAGAGAGAGAGAGAGAGAGAGAGAGAGAGAGAGAGAGAAATATTGCTGGTACCTCCAGGCATTTTGTCTTCTTAGAAAACTTGAGAATAGTTGATAAGCTGACATAGTATCAGATCCAATATAATATTCTTAAAGTGAGGATAAACTTCTCAAATGGTTCCAATCACCTGTTGTTTTTCTACATTTGGACAGTCTCTGGGAGTACAACAGAATGGAATAAAAATAGATATTGTGTCTGCACAGATATACATTTCCATTTTAATACCACATTTTACTAACAGTGTGATTTTTTTAAATAAACATTTTGGTCTCTTTGGGTCACTATCTTATTGTAAAGGAATTAAATCAAATCCCAAGAGTGACCAAAAAATGCATGCCCCTTCCCTTATGGAATCTTTCTGTCTGGCTTTGCAAACAAATAAAAAAATCAAATATATACAATTGACCCTTGAACAAAACCGGTTTTAACTGTGCAGGTCCACTTATATATGAATTTTTTTAATGCAAACGATGCAATAAATGCATTTCCTCTTATGATTTCTTTAAATAACATTTTCTTTTTTCTGTCTTACTTTATTGTAAGAATAGAATATATAATAGAAAAATACGTGTCAATCAGCTTTTATATTATTGGTAGGGCTTCTAGTCAACAGTAGGTTATTGGTAGTTAGGTCTTTGGGGAATCAAAAGTTATACATGGATTTTTCAGTTGTGCAGGATCCCTAACGCTCACCTTGTTCCAGGGCCAACTGTAATTATAAATGGTGTTAAAAGTTAAGAAAGAAAAAGAACATGTGCCATTAGAAACAGGAGCTTATGAGTTAGATAGAGTGGGCTCAGAAAAGCCTATCTGAGAGGGGCTTTTCACCGGAGATATGAAACAGAAGTTAGGCATGGTGAGTGGAGGAGAAAACACTTTAAACAGCATGATTGAAGGTTAAGTCCAATTTGTATAGATTTTGGCTTCCTGGTGGCCAAAACTCAGTATTTTACATCTTTAAATGTTAGTAAGTGAATTAATGTGTGAATGAATGTATGAATGAAGGCATAAAAGATTTATGACCAGCAGGTTTTATTGCTGTTGTGAAAACTCCAAAGAAACAGACTGAATCCTCACCCCTAAATATGGTTCAGATATCAAGAGTGATGACACCATACTCAACATCACGAGTGTTTGAAAAGATTTATTATTCACATAATGACATTTTCCGGGCAGAGCAGGGCAATTCTCTCAAGCTGGTCCAAAAATGTCTTGAGAGAACAGGGAAGAGAGACTGGCTTGGGGTTTTTATGTGGTTAAGGGGTGGTACTGGAGAGAAGGTTCTTGTGAATTTCCTGCTGGCTCCACAGGAAGCCATACTGGGCCTTTATCAGTTTGTCAGATGTGGAACAGAAAAGCAAAAGGGCTGGGTGAGACTTAAAAAGCTATCAGCAGTCAAAAATGTTAAAAATGGATTTTGGCTCTTCATTACACTTGTTTACTAGAAGGAAACTTGAAAGAACGCAGGAAAGTGTATGTGTTTATTGGGGGAATAGGAGTGTTTAAATATAAATTTAATGTAGACTTATTTTATATTAAATTTCTGGTTAACAAAGTTTACCTTGAGACCAAATATCTCCTAGTGACTCCACACAAAAAATAACCATCTAGCATAACAAAATTCATCTGGCTAGCTAGAAATTAGTCTACTACTAATAAAAAAATGATGATCATTTATTCCTACAATAAAATTATATTTGTATTTAGTTAGGGGCCCTTATTATATGTTTTTATCTTATTTCGGGCAGTAAGAAAGATTGGAAGGACTTTCAACATGAGCACCAGTACATTGTACTCAAGAAATTTGGACAGAGATAAAAAATAAAAAATAAAAATAAAAAAAACCTCTAGTGGCAGCTCTTGCCCAAAGCTTAATAATCAATGTGGCCACATGTAAATAGTTCACCTTTCTCTGGGCAGTAAACAGGTTTGGCAAGGCTGGAACAAATTGGATGTGCCTATCATAATCAACTTAATAACAGGAAGAAAAAGGAAGGATGTTGAGGAAAACAGACAATGTATAAAATCTTGAAGAAAAAATAAAAAATATATATTTTTAGAAATGGAACATATGCTCGATTACAGCCTCCTAACAATAGACACAAAATAATTAGATGGAACATTTCTGTCAGCACATTTACATATTTGAAAAATAAGACCTTTTTTCCTTTCCAATATGAGACTATAATGGGAGTTTATATTCCTACAGCAATGGGACAATCACAAGCGGTGATTATTCAGGAACTGATTTTCTAGGCTGGGGGCTCTCCGCTCCCATTGCTTCTCTCTCTCTTCCCTTTTGCTTCCTTGCTTATTAGCATTTACTTGGTAGCAAGTGTCTAAAAATAGAATAAAAGAAATGAACTTCAAATGAGCCTGGTGGCTGCCTTCCAAGCATATCAGCTAATAGGATTAATTAAGGTAGAGGTGGTCACACCTATCTGCTGAAATGATTCCACTTTTCTATGCCATTGTCCCTCAATCACCATGGAAATTAAGAACTAGCTTCATGTAACTGTACGGTTGTCTCTGTATGGTTATTGGGCATTCTCTGAAGTGAGATACACTGGTTTCAGTGACTTTCTAACTTTGGAAGAAACAAACACATAGGTGCATAATAACATTACCTATCAAATAGTAGGTTAAAAAAACAATCAAATAGCTACAGTAATCATAGCAAATTAATTATTTGATGATTTTTATAATCTTAATTAGCATGAATAGTAAAGAGTACTTGTAAATATTGGTGTGGGAAATACTTGTGAAAAGAGAAATAAAATTTTCCTATTTGGCCCAAACTGTATAGCTCAGTGGTTGAGAATTAACCCATAACCCAGGAGGTCATAGTTCAATTCCTGGTCAGGGCACATCCCTGGATTGCAGGCTCCATCCCCAGTATGCATGCATGCAGCAGCAGATCAATAATTTTCTCATTGATGTTTCTCTCTCCTTCTCCATCCCTCTCTCTGAAATCAATGAAACACTTTTTTAAAAATTCCCTATTTGTACTCTACACAAGACAACCAACACTTTTTTATTATATTTATTGGGGTGACATTGGTTAGTAAGATTATATGGGTTTCAAGTGTACAATTCTATGATATATGATCTATATATTGTATTGTATGCCCACTACCCAAGGTTAAATCATTATGTAAGTTACCATATCTTGATCCCCCTTTACCCTTTATTATTCCCCCATCCCTCTCCCCTTTTCTAACCACAATGCTGTTGTCTGTGTCTCAGATTTTAAGACAACCAACACTTGAAAGGGAATATTAGGTACCTTTCATTTGAATTCTTAAATATTCAACTTAATAGAATGTACCACCATTCAGATATACTGAGAAGCAAAATTTTAATGCAAGAGTAGGAAAATGTATCCTAAAAAGAATGGGCTTCATATGATCCAGCAATCACACTCCTCGGTATTTACCCAAAGAGCTGAAAATTTATGTCCACACAAAACCTGCATACAGATATTTCTAGCAGCTTTATTCATAATTACCAAAATTTGGAAGCAACCAAGATGTTCCTCAGTAGGTGAATGGATAAATAAAATGTGGTAAGACAATGAAATAATAGTTACCACTAAAAAGAGGTGCGCTATCAAGCCATGAAAAGACATGGAGGAATTTTAAATGCATATTGCTAATGAAAGACATCAACCTGAAAAGGCTGAATATCATTATAATTCTAAGTACAGCGACCCTTAAGGAACATGAATTTGAACTGTGCAACCCACTTATATGTGGGACTCCTAATCTTTACTCATCCATAAGAAGCTACTTTCTGCTTATTATATCTTCTCTATATCCTCTGATATTCCCTAGATAATACTTTTTATAGAGCTCCTAATCATTAATTTAAATCACAGGGGACAATTTCTAGACCACCTTTATGCCTACACAGCCACTATTCTTATTTAATTAATTTTTAAATTTTATTTGAAATTAGGGAGAATGCCACTTTTATTTATGCAAAATATTGTTCATTGATTCACTTTTCATTGAGCAATTGTATCCAAATTTTTGAAATGTATAACCTCAAATTACTCTCTCATGCCATATATCTGTTTAGGCATATTTTTCTCACATTCTCTGTAGAGAGCTGAGAGCAGGTTTGCCACTGATATTTTCTGTCCTTTTCATTGTTTGCCATATTCCTCGCTGCCATTTCAGCATTATTAATAGTGAACTATTGCGCTTGAAAGGGGTCAGAGTCGGTACTCACAAATGTTTTGATTGCATTTTCATTTTCACCTGAATCCCTGCCTGTCAAAAAACCCGTCCTTTTTCCAAGACCTAGATCAAATTCTCCCAACAAATTAAAGTCTGTGCTCTTTTCCACTGTCCTACATATTCTCCCTTTGCTTTGATCTACTCCCTTTGTCTGGGTCTCTTTTAATTATTGAATCATTCATTTAACAGGCATTGATTTCCTCCTACCTGCCAAACACTTGTCAAGCACTAGGGGTATAAAGAGGAAGATAGCACAGACCCTCTCTCAAAGAGGTCTTAGTTTATTAGAGAAGAACAGTATGTAAACAAGTACTCGCAACATATTTTAAAGGCAGTTATTAAATTCATCATTGTATTATAAATATTCATAGAACTATACTATTTCTCCTAAGATATTATAAGTTCCTGAGGGACAAGGCTCTGTCTATTCATTTGGCATCTGAGAGTTGTTAGTACAATCTCTGGCCAAAGGTAGATATTTAGTAATTGTTGAAGATCCAATTCTACCCTTATTTAAACTTAATTCACTAATATTTTAAAATACAAAACATCTTTTTAAATATGTTTGAATATCTTGGAAGCTTTTTTTCTATCATGATTCTGTGACTGTGCTCCTCAGATAAATAACTACACAGCCCCTATTTCATCAGCATACCTAGCCTGTATCTCACTACCGTCAGTACTCGGACCCAGCTTACATGTTCCATTTAAGGGCTTTACTTTCTTTTTCTTTTTATTACATTTATCGGGCTGACATTGGTTAAAAAGATTATGTAGATTTCAAGTATACAATTCTACGATACATTATCTGTATATTACATTGTGTGCCCACCAACCGAAGTCAAATGTCTTTCTGTCACCATATAAATGCATGGTGTCATTTGGTGTCCCAAATAAATGTATACACATTCTGAATAATTATATAGGCAGTATTTTTATTTCAAGTGTGTTTTCAAATTTCCAGAAGCATTTTAGGATGAATTTCCTTTGTTCAAAGGTTAGTCTGGTTGAAAAGAAAGAAACATCAATTGAGCTATCGGCTGTTAAAAGTGTGCATACAAGTTTTTGGGACATCCTGTATTTGACCCACTGTATGTTAACTACTCCCCACCCACCTTCCCTCTGGTAACAACCATAATGTTGTCTGTGTCTGTACGTTTTTGTTTATTTGTTTGTCTTGTTTGCTCATTTGTTGCTTTCTGTTTTATATCCCACACATGAGTGAAATGGTTCTTAACTTTTTCTGTCTGACTTATTTTGCTTAACATTATATTCTCAAGATCCATCCATGTTGTCACAAATGACAGTATTTCATATTTTCTTATGGCTGAGTATTAGTCAGCCATTGTATATGTGCACCACATCTTCTTTATCCAATGATCTATTGAAATACACTGAGTGACCAGATTATTATGACCACCCCAACAGTACAATGAAGTGAATTAGTTATGCAAATGATAATAATAATAAAACCTTGAGAGTATTCGCTTAGGAAGTTTTCAATATTCAGTATTTTTGGAAGTATCAATGAAGCACTGATGGGGTAGTCATAATAATCTGGCCACTCAGTGTACAGACTTTGATTGTTTCCATGTCTTAGCCACTGTGAATATTGCTGCAGTGAACATGAGGGTGCATATATCTTTACAAATAAATGTTTTCAAATTTTTCTGGTAGATACCAAAAGAAGGGTTACTGGATCATATCTAGAGTCTATTCTTAATTTTGTGAGGCGCTTCCATACTGTTTCCATAGTGGCGATACTAGTTTATATTCTCACCAGCAGTGAATGAAGGTTCCCTTTTTCCACTACCTTTCCAACACTTGTTATTGCTTGTCTTATTGATAATAGCCATTCTCACCTGGGTGAGGTGGTATCTCGTTGCAGTTTTGATTTGTATTCCCCTAGTAGTAGTGAAGTTGAGCATCTTTTCTTATCTCTGTTGGACATTTGTATGTCTTCTTGGGAGAAGTGTCTGTTCAGATCCTCTGCCCATTTTTTAATTGGGTTGTTTGTTTGGTGTTGAATTGTATGAGTTCCTTATATATTTTGGTACAAAACTCCACAACATTACTATAACTAACAATGAAAAAAGAAATGGAAAAAAAAATTCCTTTTTGCAATTGCAACAAAAATAATAAAATACTTATAAGTCAACTTAACAAAGGATGTGAGGGACCTATATATTGGAAACTACAAAGTATTATTAGAGGAGATTGAAAAAGACACAATCAAATGGAAAGATCTACCGTGTTCTTGGATTAGAAAAATCAACATAGTTTAAAATGTCCATATTATACAAAGCAATATACAGATTTAATACAATCACCATCAAAATCCCAATGAATAGTCATGAATAACATGACTATTGATCTGTATGGAATCTCAAAAGACCCCAAATAGCCAAAGCAATCCTGAGAAAAAAGAATGAAGCTAGAAGTATCACACTCCTTGACTTCAAATTATACTACAAAGAGCTTTGCTTTCATCGAGAGGCCTCAAACTGCAAGTAATTTTCAGGTCTGATATCCTAGTCTACCTAAATCTTCTACCAGGGGATCACTAGACCTCTACTTTTATGACAGCTCCAGTGAAGGGAAACACAATTGCTGCCTCTCGGCTTCTATTCTTCCCCTACAACCTAATCTCTTCAGAGCTGCCAAAGAGCCCTGTATCTCCAAGAACTAAATAATTCCTGGCATATAGCAAGTCAATGAAAGAATGAGTTGCATGGCTGTCTTTCCATTTTTTAGACCGTTCTAATTGTTATTGAGGGTTATAAAATGAAAGTGTAAGAATGTACATTAAATAATATTCAATTAGAATTGCTCTAAAGGTAAAATCTGCCATGGTAAAAAGTAAAATGTTATAGGAAGGCATCTAATGACTGCCAAAGGGGACCATTTCTCACTGTTGGCCTCCATGAGGAAAGGTTTCCTTTATGAGAAAATTCTGATTCTGTTTTCTCCTTTACTCACTCTACTTTTAAAGAAATATCATGCTGGTGCAGTTGTTAATATCGGTAAATTTGACCAGAATGAATAGGCATGTTTGACTTCCTTCTACCCTCCTTTTCCTGCTTTGGATCTTTCCATCCCCAAGGAACAGCCTGCCCACTGGTTCTCTAGGGCAGCTGCTCCTGCAGGTGGTAAGAAATTGGGACGAGGAAGATATTCATTCACCAGAAAATCAGCCTCTTTCTGAAGTTTACTTAGCAGACCTATTTGAGTTTCTTCCTCTGCAACTTACTCCATTCTGACCTAAATCTGTATGAAAGTGAGTTTTTCTCCATTATTATTTCATGTCTCAAACTGCTAATGGCTTTGGTGAAGAAGAGGAAATCTGCTATTTGTTAAAATCACTTTGGAGACTCTCAACAATGACAATAACTCACCCAATACCAAACATTGGTTCTATTTGAGTTAGCATGTACTTGTGTTACTGTCCAGAAAAAAAAACCCTTATATAAATGTATATACTATACACATTTATATTTATACCACTTTTATACAAGTAGCGTCAGTAGGGTCACATTTCCATTCTGCTCATCATTATGCTTTGACACTGAATATTATACCTTGGAGAGCCACATAGTATGCCATTGTTGTACAAAGGGCTCCAATCAATTGACACACTGAATAAAATCATCCAACCCATTGTTTTCATAAAACATTTTGAGTGGTCACAATCTAAATCATAATTTGAAATACTTTTCCACAGCAGTGCCTGACCTAGTTCTGTAAATTTATCCATCCCAGCAATTGGGAGCAGGTCATGCTATCAAACCCTTCCCTATACTGCTTCTTTTCCCTCATACCAGTACTATTGCAGGTAGCAATTTATTTCCTCCAATTTTTTCTACTAAATACCTCCTTTAAGCTCTCAAACCTTTTCTGAATCTGTAACAATATTATTACTAGAAAGATCCCCTCACCAAACTATTTTAATCCCACTCTTCATAATATCAGAGTAAAGGAAGTTCTCTTTAAGGGTAACATCTAGCTTTTATGCATCTTTGTATTTCTTAGCACAGAGAGAAGAACATAATAGGTGCGCATTTTCTTCATTAAGAATATCCAAATTGCTTAACAGAGTTTTTCTCCACTTTGTACTTTTCAGACATCTGTTAATATAGACACTTAACATTGCTAAAAGCATCGATGAACTTAATATAATTGCCCATGTTAATCACAAGATCTATATGAAATTTAAAATGTGCATTAATCTGGGATACATATAAGCCTACCCATCTCTACCATCCATTGCTTTATATCCACTGTGCTATCAGTTCATACCCATATTATTCCTAAGGGAGTTTTTCATCTAGAATTGGGACTAAGGATTTAATAACTTAATTCTTTAGTCTGTATAACTTTTCAGTAAGGAGACTTCAAAACTATAAAAAGGATATGTACAAATAAGCAATAATAATAACATTTTATAATTTTATTTAATCCTCACTCTCACCTTTACATGTTTTATATTAATAGCTACTCTATGAGATAGTGTTGTGCCCAGATTTCAAAGTTCCCAAGACCCCCAGCGAACCAGTCAATCCGATGCAAAAGCAAAGAGTCTTTAATGCAAGCCGGCTTGCGCTCCCCATTCACCAGACCCACCAACACAGCGGAAAGTCCAGTGGCCGAGAGAGAGACCTGATGGGACCAAGGGTTTTATAGGGGGGTGGAGTGAGGGCAGGAGAGGGGACTGTGGGCCCCGCTGATTGGCCAGGCGCGAGTCGGTACAGGATGTGGTCATAGTGATAGCGTGCACTTCCCTTGATTATTATTGGTTAGTCCAGAGAAATCCTGGGTGTGGCTAGCAGCGGCTTCTTCCGGTGAAGAAGCACATGGCTCTGTCCCAAAATGGAGGATCAAAGACAAGATGGAAGGCACAGTCCTCGCCCGGCTCCTGCTGCTGCCGCTTGAACACGCCACAAGGCAAGATGGCCCTCCCGCACAGCACCCGCAGCCGGCCTGCGGGCGGATCGGGACTCCCGCAGCAGCGCGTCTGGGCAGCACAGGCCCAGCACACGGGGTGCGGCCAGCGGAGTGGCCCAGCTCCGTAAGAGCAGCATCCACTCGGAGCAGGCCCGGCCCACGGGGCCGGCGCACTGCAGCACAGCGGCCTCCTCGGGCTAGGGCACGCGTCCCACTCCGCTGTCGCTGACGCTGCACTGGGACCGGGGGTCCATGTGGCCCCCCTGCCCGAGGCCGCCAGCAGCATGGCCAGGCCGTGCCTCATGGGGCTAAAATGGAGGATCAAAGACAAGATGGAAGGCACAGTCCTCGCCCGGCTCCTGCTGCTGCCGCTTGAACACGCCACAAGGCAAGATGGCCCTCCCGCACAGCACCCGCAGCCGGCCTGCGGGCGGATCGGGACTCCCGCAGCAGCGCGTCTGGGCAGCACAGGCCCAGCACACGGGGTGCGGCCAGCGGAGTGGCCCAGCTCCGTAAGAGCAGCATCCACTCGGAGCAGGCCCGGCCCACGGGGCCGGCGCACTGCAGCACAGCGGCCTCCTCGGGCTAGGGCACGCGTCCCACTCCGCTGTCGCTGACGCTGCACTGGGACCGGGGGTCCATGTGGCCCCCCTGCCCGAGGCCGCCAGCAGCATGGCCAGGCCGTGCCTCATGGGGCTTGACGGCCGGCCCATGCAGGCCCCGGCCCCCCTGACCAGG
>NW_006293951.1:1595546-1599512 GCF_000327345.1 Myotis davidii
GGCATGCCTTTCAATAGGTGTTATTAGTTCTTTTTTACTAAAGGGGAAAATAAATCCTAGAGATGTTATTGATGCCTGAGCAAGTGCTGGAAGCCGGTCCATCCTTGCTGCTTGACACAGTAGCTGCAAGAAAGAAACATCTGCACAGCATATGTTTCAAGGGACCTGGTGTATATAGCATACTGTTCTTAATATGTTTGCCCCCCTTAGCGCTGTGTGTTTTAACCAAGGTCACCTCTCCGAGAAAAGTTGTTTCCCCACGTAGGGATTTTTCCCTGAAGTCAGGGAGGGGATAAAACTCCTTAACTAAGTGCCAGACGGGTAGTTAATCACTTTAACTACAAACAATCATGCTTAAGCTACGTAATCTTTACTCCCTGGACTGGAGATAAGAAACGCCCTAACCTTTGGAATAGAGATTGATAGGATTGGAATCAACTGGTATAAATACAGTGGCAAAATTAAGATTTTCACCTAGCTCTTAAGTTCATTTAGTTGGGCCCTAACCGGTTTGGTTCAGTGGGTAGAGTGTTGGCCTGCGGACTGAAGGGTTCCAGGTTTGATTCAGGTCAAGGGCATGTATGTACCTGGGCACATCCCCAGTAGGGAGTGTGCAGGAGACAGCTGATCAATGTTTCTCTCTCAACATCAATGTGTCTAACTCTCTATTCCTTTCTCTTCCTCTCTGTAAAAAATTCAATAAAATGTATTTTTTTAAAAAAAATTCATGTTAGTTGGATTGGAGAAGAGAAAGATGAACTGCATGTTAAAAAATCTTTTGAAGTGTTTCATGACATGTTCCAAGAGCTCTGGATCTTAGAAAGAAACAAACAGAAACACAAAAAAGACAGATAAAGTTAGTTCCTTAAATTTATGTGAAATTCCATTGGTTGGGACCCAGCAAAGCACTTCATACAACTAAACATTTCATAGAGGTTTGAGGCTTCTTCTATATATACCTATATCTTTGTTATTGGCAAAAAAAAATTTAATTTTTATCAGCAGTTTTCCAAGAGGAGATTATCTATCAAATAATTTAAAACCATTTTTGGAATAGAGTAATGGGTAAGGGTCTTTACATTAAATCATGCCTATGGAAACAGCCCCTTAGTCAAAAGAATTTAATACTGATTAGAATTACAAAGCTATATGTTTAGAAAGGTTTCTGTGTTACAACTGAGATGTAAAAGAAGCCTAGAAAGGTGGGGGCGTGGGGAGGTGGCCATAAGAGAATCTTCCACAGAAGAGATGGGCTTTCAATTGAACCAGCAGGAGAAAGAGCATAAGCAAAGGCATGAGGTCAGATTGGGGGAAGTGAGACACGTTTGATGAAGTCTGAAGAGAGCAAACATCCTATTGAGAGGAACAGAAGAAAGCTGTGAAGAAGTTGGGGGTACATTTTAATCCCAGTTAGGATGCTCTCTGTTGCCCAGCAGACACCTTCATTTTCTTCCCTCTCAATTATCCTTGGTCTATGACCAAAAAGTTTTAAGTGATTTCTGTATCAGGATATACCAAAAACACCACAGTGTTAGCTAAGCTATAAAAAGTCCATAATCCATTCCAAAGCTAACCGCAAACAGCTTTCAGATTTTATACCATCCTGCACTATTCATTCACCCTCTTCCCTTCGTTATGTAGATTTTGGAGATCTGCCACCATATTAGAAATGGAAAGGTTTCCAAAAGGGAGAAACAATTAGCTCCTTCCCCACAGCACCACTGTATTTATCTATTAGTATCAAGCAACTTTTTTAAAGTACATCGTTTTGTGAAACATTTGCATGCACGATACTGTCTTTGTTGTTTCCCATGCTGCCATGATCGGGAACAGTGGTCAGCTTCAGTCCAGAAGAGCCTGAGGTAACCATGGCTTTCCGAAAGCAAACTCAGAAGTATCATTGTGCCCCGCAGATCTCAAAACAGGCAAAACAGAGCGAGAGCTGCAGAGGCACGGCTTCTGCCTTGGTTTTCTGTGTTAATGGGGCCACGTGGGTGCACACTGGGTGGTGTGTAGGAGTAGACTTCACTTACAAAAACAAAACAGCTGTAACAAACCAGGCCAGGTTTACCTGGGAACCATTCAGGACATTGGCATTATGTACCCACCTGATCTGACAAATTTCAGAAGTTCAGATGGGCACGCTTCATCACCGTGAGTACAGTCAGCAGGATGTTCAGGGGACACATGCCCTGTGCCTCCCGTTCCTTTATTCTAGTGACATTTATTGACTTAGGCATTTGAAATGTCCTTGGTCTTCAGCCCAGAAATCAAAGACTCCTCTTGGTGTCAATGTTCAAGTACATTTTTGAATGGGAGAATCTTGAACTTCTGCCCTTTCTTGCTTCTTTTCCCAGCATACAAAATTCACAAGTGTCACTCTATGAGGCATTCAACATTGTTGCTGTCAAAACAAATGTTATATAATTCCTTTTCAGGATTATTTATTTATATCCTGGTTTTTTTCCCTTCCTCTTTCAGAAATGAAAAAAGAGTGTGGCATGGAGACTCAGATAATACACGGTGCACATGGAAATATACATTTATTGATCTATCCTACGAAATGCTGGGAGACTCAATACAGAAACAGACAATGGCCAGCTTATATGACAACAGAACTCCCACCCACAGGCTCTGCAGCAGTGCGTCCAGGAAGCCAAGAACCGTGTCTGCAGCAACTAGTCCAGAACAGCCAGGACTTCTGCCAGCTTTCCTCACTTTTGCTCCTACTTCCAACTCATAACCAATCAGAAAAAACACACATATGCCTCCCTAATTAGTAATGTAGGATGTTCCACTTCTAGATAACCTACCACCAGCTTCCGCATTACAACAACCTCAAGGGCATACTTGAAACTTTCCCTTTTTTCACTATAGAGTTTTCTTACTCCGTGGTCTGCCTGTGAGTCTACACCAAATTTAAGCGATGGTGGCTGATTCACTCGCTATAGCAAACTCTGAGTAAATAGCCTCTGTGTTTTCTCATTTGAATTGTCTTTGTTTATGTCCACAATGCTCTCCTCTCAAGACCCTGATCAGTCCAACATGTGGTCAAACCACCCGGTAGTTACCTTAAAAAATGTATTGGGTTCTGCAAGTAACTTTCAGGCACCCAAACCTCATTAATCTTGTTCACCCATCCTAAAAATAATCAGACCAAGGGGGGAAAAAGTAGATATCATCACTCTGACTTGTGCTATTTATTGGTTCCTGCTTATGTTTTGAATATTAGGTGTTTATTTTGGACTATACCAAAAGAAGACACCAACAACTACAAGAACAAAACAAATTTTAATTTCACCTTGGGGAAATCAGTGTCAGTATGTGTGTCAGGAGCTGTGGTTCGGTCGGTGACAGTGTACGGCTTCTTCTGCAGTAGGTCCGTATTGCCAGGACTTCAATTAGACTACAACAAAAGGATGTTTCATTAAGGTTTGTCTGTTTTTTGCTTTGCTATTCCCTGATGTGGCATCTTTTGCCAGTAGTATTGCCCTACTTATAAAATAACTAGTATCCACCATACAACTCTCAAATTTTATTAACAGAACATGTTTGCTCTCTTCTCAGCAGGACTTGTACTCAATACAGTTTTGACATAGTTAGATGTTGTGCTCTGGCATCATGATCTCCTTTTCTTGTGTCCTTTCACTATGGCCTGTCTTCAACTTCCTCTGCTTCTTATTTGAAAAACTGCTCTTATTAGCATAACCAATGGACACAGACACTGGGGCGGTGGGGGCTTGCCTGGGGTGGGAATGGCTGGGGGTTGGGGGGTGTCAATTGGGGAAAAAGAAGACATATGTAAAACTTCAGACAATAACAATTTTTAAAAATATATATATTTTTTAAAAATCCTGCTCTTAAATGTTCTGATAACTAAACAACATTGACATATGTAGGACTGAAAAGACTGATTATAATAGACTTTAATATGCTGTTGTATTTGACAGAAAATACAATACATTT
>NW_006293951.1:1599788-1603091 GCF_000327345.1 Myotis davidii
GACTTGATGGAGCCTCTCCACTCTCCTGCTTTCTCCCAGGACCCAGGGGCTCTCCAAGTCCCATTCTTCGGGAAAGTGACTCCTTGGCTGCCCCCACAGAGCAAGACCCAGGGAAACCCCAATCCTCCAAGTGTTTTAAATACCTGATAAGCCCAAGTTCCCCCTTGGAATGAGCCCTTCCTGCCCACAACAGCCACTACCCCATGGGACACTCCAAGTCCCAGCACCTGGGAGGTGCCAGATAGGCTGGAACCCGCACTCAGTTGCAGGGAGGGGGGTGGGGGTCAACTAGGCTTTTAGGCAGGAGTCTCTGGGCAGATGAGCAGGACGGCACTCATCTTGGTGACATTGAGGAAGGTGGTCTGGTCCAGTGCTGCCCCTCACCAGCTACCGCTCCAGCTCCTCCCTCAGATGAGCAAGTGGATCTTGCCCACATGCTGGGGAGGAGTGCCTGCAGGATGGTGGCCTGGACTCCAGGCAGATGCACTTGGTTTGGTAGCAGGGGCAGCATCCACACCAGCTGGGCTCGGCCTCCAATGGCTCCTCCGCCCTGGGGACCCTGGTGGACCCGGATGAGGCAGCAGTGCAAGCCAGGAAGCCCAACGGGTCCTGTGACTCGTGGTCCCCAGGCTTGTGCCCCTCACCCACGTGGGAGCCTGTGGCCAGATCTGCCAGGCTGGCCTGCCAGGCGCGTTTGCTGCTGCTGCGCCACCTGGTGCCGCCTCTGAGCAGTACCAGGAGGCCACCCTGGGCTCCTTGCTGCCATCCTGCTGTGCTCAGTAGTGTGGGTTAGTTCATCCACCCAGCATTGCTTCCTGACAGTCTGTCCCTGCAGAATAACTTCAACACAGGACACTTCTGCATTCTGACCAAGTCACTGTCGAGAGCCAGCATTTGTCATTAGGTCACTGGTTTGCTCATCATCATGTAGAATATCTGAGCTTTTAATTTTTGACTTACTTTATTAATTGTTTTATATTAAAGAAGGAAATAATTTTTATAGATGTCATAAAGGAGGGTATGTCATTATATTATCTACATACCAGGTGTCAGGATGTTATACTCAGTGGGTGAAATCTGGACGATTGCCTGTTTATATATGTCACATGAGATAAGAATTATTTTTATTCAATTTTTAAAGTTTAGGAAACAATGAATAGAATATTTTTGATACATAAACATAATATGCAATTAACATTTTGGTGTCCATAATTAATGTTTGGTGTCCACAATTACTGTTTCACTGGAAGGCAGACATGTACCTTCATTTACACATTGTCCTTGGCTACTTGCATGTTACAATGGCAGAGTTCAGTAGTTATGACCAAGATGGGATTGTCTACAGAGCCCAAACCATTTGCTATCAAACCCTTTACACAGGAAGTTTGCGGACCCTTGTCCTACACAGAGTAGATGAAGGCCATGTGCGTTCTTATTAGCACTGTATTTGGATTTCAAATGATGTTAAATGTGGCCTATTGCACATTTGCAAATCAACAACATATGCCTAGCTAGTGTTGCTCAGTGGTTGAGCATCAACCAATGAACTAGGAAGTCACGGTCTGCTCTGAAACCTAGTCATATGCCTGGGTTGCAGGCTCAATCCCCAGTGTGAGGTGTGCAGGAGGCACTCGATCAATGATTCTCTCTCATTATTGATGTTTCTCTCTATCTCCCTTCCTCCAATTTTTAAAAATATATATATTTTTTAAAAATCCTGCTCTTAAATGTTCTGATAACTAAACAACATTGACATATGTAGGACTGAAAAGACTGATTATAATAGACTTTAATATGCTGTTGTATTTGACAGAAAATAAAATACCTTTAGGGCCTTTGTCTTTGTGTTTAGTAAACACTCAATCAATATATTTCAAGTGTGTGGATGAATGAATACAACAACTTACACAATATCTAATTATTGAAATTTCAGACTTTCATTGAATGGAAGAAAAAGAGTTTCTAGGGCCACATAAATAGTGTTAGGTAATCTTCAAATTGTTAAGGAATAAAATCAGATAAATTCTTATTCAAAGACTATTCTGTGATTCAGCGCATTTTATTTACTAATGGGGTTTGTAAATATTAGAAGTAGCCCACATTTTTTAGATGATTCTATCTATGGTGGCTTTGGATTAGTTATGTTAAGGAAAAGAACCAATGGTTAAGAATACATATAATGGTAAATGATTTTTAAATATTTAAATTAGAATTTCAGGTGTTTATTATCTGCTAAGCTTAGAAGTGTCATTATTTGAAAAACTGTAACCACACTTTTAAGATTTTAGTGTCTAGGCTAGGTGCATTGCCTGACCCTGTCTTAACTGCATCCATTATCTTCTTCAGAAATGCACTATATCACCTCTCAGATGAATATAAAGAATTGATGTATACTGGTAAAACAGACCTGAGCTCTTTCTCCTCTTTGCAAATTCAGGAAAGTGATGGTATTACCTTGAGAGCAACTTGTATTTATTCAAGTACTAAATGAAATAGGCTAATTGACTATGAATAAGAAATTTTAAAAAATATTTTCCAACAATAATATACTCAGGAGTCATAAAATTATATAGTTCCAGACTTAGAAGCATTTAGAGATCATCTAATAGAGACCCTTCATGTTAAGATAAAGTAACTAAAGGATAATTCACTGGACATTGAAAGCTATTTTTGAGATAAAACATGGAGAAAGCTATGAATGAATATCTCTGATCGGCACGTGGTTGAAAAATTTCCCAGTGGCCTGAAAGGTTCAGAAATCTAGGTTCTTTCTTTTGGAGCTAAATAGGTAGATAAAACAATTCTCACATTAATGTCTTTTAACTGTGATCTTAAAAAAATTTTTCAAGATCTCTTCTTCTAGCAACTTTCAAATAAGTACTGCAGCATTATTAACTACTAGAGGCCCAGTGCACATGCAGGGGGCATCCCTCAACCCGACCTGTGTTCTCTCACAGTCCCAGACCCCTCACTCCTTACCACCTGACTGCTCGCTGATCCTTAGCACTGCCACAGAGGCAGGAGAGGCTCCTGCCACCATGGCTGCGCTCCCCAGCCATTAGCCTGGCTTCTGGCTAAGCAGTCCTCACTCTGTGGGAGCACACTGACCACCAGGGGGCTGCTCCTGCATTGAGCGTCTGCCCCCTGGTGGTCAGTGTACATCATAGCGACTCAGTGAATTTGCATATTAGGGTTTTATTATATAGACTAGGGGCCCGGTGCACAAAAATTTGTGTACTCGAGGGGAGGGGGGTGTTCCTCAGCCCGGCCTGTACCCTCTCGCAGTCTGGGCACCCTCAGGGG
>NW_006293951.1:1603978-1610963 GCF_000327345.1 Myotis davidii
CAATTGGGGCTGGAGAGGGATGTGGGAATTTGGCCAGCTGGGGAGGGACCACAGGAGGGCTCCATGGCTCCATGCCCATCTTGCTCAGTCCCAGTCGGCCCAACCGCAGCAGCAAGCTAACCTACCAGTCAGAGTGTCTGACCCCTGGTGGTCAGTGCACGTCATATCGAGTGGTTGAGCGGCCTTAGCATATTATGCTTTGATTGATTGAATGGACGACTGGATGACTGGACACTTAGCGTTTTAGGCTTTTATTATATAGGACTAGAGGCCCGGTGCACAAAAATTTGTGCACTGAGGGGTGGGGGGTGGGTCACTCAACCCAGCCTGTGCCCTCTCGCAGTCTGGGACCCCTCGGGAGATAATGACCTGCTGGCGTAGGCCTGCTCCCAGGTGGCAGAGGGCAGGCCCAATCCCTAAGTGCAGCCCCTGGTCAGGCTCAGAACCGGGCTGATTGGGGAGTTGGGGCGCCGCCTCCTCTCATGCACAGAGCAGGGCTGATCAGGAGGTTGCGATGCCACCCCTAGTCACGCTCAGGGTAGGGCCGATTGGGGGGTTGGGGCACTGCCCCCTGTCACACTCAAGGCAGGTTAGATGGGGACGTTGCGGCTTCACCCCCTGTCACACACAGAGCAGGGTCAATCAGGGGGTTGGGGCGCTGCCCCCTGTCACTCAGAAAGCAGGGCTCATCAAGGGGGTTGGGGCTCCATACCCTGTCATGCACAAAGCAGGGGCAATCAGGGGGTTGGGGAGCTCCCCCCTGTCACACACAGAGCAGGGCGGATCAGGGGGTTGGGGCGCCACCCTCTATCACCCACAGAGCAGGGTCGATCAGGGGGTTGGAGCACCACCACTCTCACACTCAGGGCAGGGCCGATGGGGAGGTTATGGCTCTACCTTGTCACACACAGAGCAGGGCCTGTGGCGGGGGAGGGCTTGGGGTGCCGCACCCTGTCACACACAGAGCAGGGCCGATCAGGGGAATGGGGCACCACACCTTGCCACACACAGAGCTGCAGGGTGATCAGGTGGTTGGGGAGCTCCCCCTTATCAGGCACAGAGCAGGGCTGAGCAGGGGGTTGGGGCACCTTCCCCTGTCACGAATAGAGCAGGGCGGATAGGGAGGTTGTGGCCCCACCCCCTGTCACACACAGAGCCACAGGGCGATCAGGGGGTTTGGGCGCTGCCCCCTGTCACGCTGATCCTGGTGCCGGGAGGCCTCTCGGCTCTGTTGATCCCTGTGCTGGGAGGCATATTACCCTTTTACTATATAGGATAGAGGCCTGGTGCATGGGTGGGGCTGGGTGGTTTGGGCGGGGTTGTGGGCTGTTTTCAGGCTGGGACTGAAGCTCCCAACTGCTCCTTTTTTCTTTTCTTTTTTTTTTATTCTGGGCCAGCTTTAGCTCTGAGGCTTGGCTCCAGCTCTGAGGCCTTAGCTGCTGAAAGTAGGTATCTGGTTTGTTTGGGTTCTATAATTGTAACACTGTTGCGGTCCTGCTCACTCCAGCTCTGAGATCCTGGCTGGCTGAAAGCAGGGATCTGCATTTGTTCTATAATTGAAACAATGTTGCGGTCCTGCTGGCTGAAGCCCGGCTGGCTGAAAGCAGGTTTCTGGGGTTTTGTTTAGCTTCTATATTTGTAACAATGTTTCTAAAACTGCAAGCTCAGAGGCCGGCAGCGGTAGGTGGGGAACGTTGGCTTCCTCCGTCACTGAAGCAAGCAAGCCTCATGTTCGCTTCAAGCTGCCTGGCTGCCGGCCGCCATCTTGGCTGGCAGTTAATTTGCATATCGCCCTGATTAGCCAATGGGAAGGGTAGTGGAGGTAAGGCTAATTACCATGTTTCTCTTTTATTAGATAGGATGGTAACCACACTGTAAGTTACATCCTTATGACTTACTTATAATGAAAGTTTGTACCTTTTGACCTCCTTCACCCATTTCACCCTCCCCCCACCCACTCCCTGCCTCTGACAACCACCAATCTGTTCCCTGCACCTAGCTTAGCAAAATGCCCTCAAAGTCTACCCATAATGTTCCAAATGGCAAGGTTGATTTTTAAATAGCTGAATAATGTGTGTTTGTGTGTGTGTGTGTGCATGTGTGTGTGTGTGTGTCTGTGTATACATATATTCTCACAACTTCTTTATTCACCCATTGATGTAATTTTAGATTTTTCCCATATCTTGGCTATTATGAATAATGCTTCAATAAATGTGAGAGTGCATATATCTCTTTAATATCCTTTTTTCATTTCCTTTGGGTATATACCCAGAAGTGGAATTGGTAGACCATCTGGTAGTTCTATTGTTAATTGGTGAGGATCCTTCATACTGTTTTCCATATGGCTGTACCAGTTTACAATCCTTTCAATAGTTAAAAAAATTCCCTTTTTCCCCACATTCCTCCCAGCATTTGTTATTTATGACACTGTTATATAATAGGCATGTAATTTTGGTTTGTATTTCCCTAATGATTAATGATGTTAAATACCTTTCCATGTATTGGTTGGCCTGGAGCTAAAGATTGAGGTTGTATTGCCCTGGTTTTCAGTTAAAACTTTAGGTGTGCAGGATGATCTGAGTGGATCAAAGGGGTCTATGTGAACCATGGAGATGACACATGCATTATGTGAAACCCACCACTCATAACCTGAGTGTCCACTGTGAACATCGCCTATTTTAGGTGCACTGTCTTTGCCAAAAGACCACCCAGACTTGGGAAGTGCTATCCATTTTGGTGACAGACCAATTAGATAAATTCAGAAAATCCAGGTTAGCACACCAGCTACGCATGTTTTAGACTTTCACAAAGACGTTGCCTTCCTAAGAAAGTTTCTACACCCTTCTCTAATAAAAAGAGAATAATACCACAAAGGTATTTTTACCTACTGAACTGTAAAACTATTGAGATCCTTGGGGATCAAAATTTCTCACCATTGTAAAAACAAAACAAAACAGAAAGAGAAATTCACAAGCTCAAAACACTTCAAATGATTTATATCTTCCTGATAAATAATTGTATTCATTCTCACCTCTTTTCTTAAGTAGGGAAAAAAAGATAAGTATGATCTCATTATTATCCTTGATGAAATTTATAAGTTGATATGAGGTTCAAGAAGGGATAATAGATTATAGAAACATTTAATTCAAGCTTTATAATAGAAATATTGAATAAAAGAACATTTAGTTTACTGCCAAATGTTTTAGTCAGAGAGAATAGCATGTAAAAAACGCAATAGAGAACAAGTCCATGGTATGGTTAGAAAGCTGTGAATTATTTGACAAAGAGCATGGGTTGTAAGAAGAGCTTTCAGTAAGAATAAAAACGGTGTTTTGACTCCACAGAACCATAATATGTCATGATAATATGAATGGATTTGGTCCTGGACAGAAAAAAAAAGAATCTGTGCTAGAGATTTTGAGTTGACAATTGTTACCCTATGTGTACTTGGGAAAAGCGCTAGGAATGAATGAAATTATTCAGCCAGAAGATGTCAATGGAAAAGGAGCCATATCCATAGAGGAAGAGGGAGAAGAGGTAATGAAAGAAATGGGACACAACAAAGACTAGGAGAAAGTAATGCGTCAAAGGCTACGCATGGTCAAATAAGATAAAGTTGAAATTTTCCTTTGGTTTCAAGAAGCAGAGGTTGTCAACAGCAGTTAGTTTCATGGGAGATTGGAATAGGCTGAAGCGAGGAAGTTGACACAGTGAGTGTCGGCTTCTCTATAAAGGATGAAATAGAGTGTGTATGAAATTGGGGAGCTGAAAGCATGGTCTCTGAAGGCAGCTTATCTATGTGAGAGCTCAGCTCTCCTGCCTATGTTTGCATCTACTTTAAATGGCTCTGTGACTCCAGCAAGTTGTATAACTATACTGTCCCTCAGTTTCCTCATCTGAAAAAAGTAATAAGTACCTAATTAAGATAATTAAGTGGACTAACACATATAAAATATTTAGATGCTGATATATATGAATATGAGTATCAAATTGCCAATTAATTGAAAAAATTAAGATGGGTTTTTTTAAGGGATTGTGTTTAATCGGATGTGTTAAGTGCGTACTTCCCGAAGTTCATTTACCCTCAAATCTCTTGTTTTATAAGGGTAGGTCTCGAGCTATTTGGAAGTAAAAGACTATTTATTATTTTTTAAATACATTTTTATTGATTTCAGAGAGGCAGGGAGAGAGAGAGATAGAAACATCAATGATGAAAGAGAGTAATTGATCAGCTGCCTCTTGCACGCCCCACACTGGTGATGGAGCCCACAACTTAGGCATATGCCCGATCTGGAATCGAACCGGGACCTCCTGGTTCATAGGTTGGCACTCAACTACTGAGCCACGCCAGTTGGGTGGATGTAAAAGATTGTTTAGAACAGTGGTTCTCAACATTCCTAATGCCGTGACCCTTTAATACAGTTCCTCATGTTGTAATGACTCCCAACCATAAAATTATTTTCATTGCTACTTCATAACTGTAATTTTGCTACTGTTATGAATCATAATGTAAATATCTGATATGCAGGATGTATTTTCATTGTTACAAATTGA
Organism: Myotis davidii; assembly: GCF_000327345.1. Classification (NCBI taxonomy): domain Eukaryota; kingdom Metazoa; phylum Chordata; class Mammalia; order Chiroptera; family Vespertilionidae; genus Myotis; species Myotis davidii. The sequence goes on from NW_006293951.1 coordinate 1,608,533, forward strand.
ACATAATTAAAGCATAGTGATTAATCATAAAAACAATATGTAATTATATATGTGTTTTCCGATGGTCTTAGGCGACCCCTGTGAAAGGGTCATTCGACCCCCAAAGGGGTCGCAACCCACAGGTTGAGAACCACTGGTTTAGAAGGAAATAAATAAGCCCACGGGTGTGACTAAATATACAAACAATCTAATTCAATTTGTAACCAGTATACATTAAATGAATCAGTCATTGCACACTTGCTGACTTCTTGGAGGAGGACCTCTTTTTTATTTACCACATACTGTCATTCATTAGTGTAGTCTGAGGTCCTCACTAATTCTATCAATCTCCTCCTCAGCAAGCCCTAGCTTTGTGAATATTCTCTGATTCTCTTTTCTTCCAGGTATTTCTCCATTCTCCAGTCAGTCATATTAGTCAGTTTCATCTAGCTACTCTACTTACATGATGCTGTAGTACATGTGTGCAATTCAAAGCCAGTAATTCTGTGATCTGGTGATGGTTCCTGCCAATTGTGTCCTTAATCAAATAGGAGTCTCCTTGAGCATCCATTCTCTCTTCATCAAACTGTGAATAACAATAACTTATCTCCCAATGTTTTGAGATTTAAATAAAATTGTGTAGTTATAAACATCTTTGTGTGTGCAATTAATATTAATTTTCTTTCCTTATCAAATGTCTTTATTTCTCAGATTCTACTTGAAAATGGTCTATTAATTATTACCCTATTTTAAATTTAAGTGTACAGGTGCCATTGAAATGCCAGTTTGGGTCCACAGACTATCCTTAAGAAGCATTACAAAACTGTACTGTGCATTTGCAAATTCATACCCTCTTCATATTTTCTAACTCAAAACCCTGGTTTTGTCTGCCTCTTAGACTAGATCAAACTTGGGGATGTTTATTCACTGTAACAGAGATTACAATGGACTAACAGATAATATCAGAGGCCTGATTGAGTTTACAGTGAGAAAAATAATTGGCAAGGGAAACAGATACTCATTTCTCTGACCACCATATTCTTTCTCCATAGGAAGCGGCATGAGGAGTCAAATTATAATCAGAAGATTGCTTAGTGATCCTGGAATCAGAGCAGAGGTTGCTGGTACTTTTGATTGCAGTGCTCCATGGCCTTCAGTTTTGACAGGTGGCTGTGCTCATTTCCACAAATCCACCTGCCTCCTTAACAGGGTCTGTTTCTGTATCAAGTGTGACAGTGCTGTCATGTAGCACAATTTTAGCAAGTAGTAGTTACAGGCTGTTCTATGTAAATGATGGCCTTGGAATTGTACAACAGCGTCATGATGGAAACCTTTTCCCCTAAATGTATTCTAATGTGCACTGCCAATCTATTTTCCCTGGCTCTTTTTTTAAATGCTTCCACTAATGGCCAATTCCCTTTAGGATAGATACTAGTAGGCTCATCATCTTTCAGGTTTTTTGTTGTATTGACTTTGTTTATCTGTTATTGTCATGTTTCTGTCAGAAAAATGATCTTTTAAAAGTGCTTTCAAATTATTTTTAAAGCAAAACATTGTATTTAGTATGGCATTTCATTACATTTTGAAATTTTGATAAGATATAAAATGGGCCCCACAAAAGAAATAGTGCCAAAGCTGTAACGGTCTAAAACATCCTTGCACTCAATAACCTCATTTTCCCGTCTCCAAATACACTTAAACTGATTGCCACGAGGAAGGCAGAAAGTGCTTTTTGTCTGAAGGGGGATGAGGAGTAGTTGCTAGATACTAATCTATATTTTACCTTACTTTGATATTTGTAGTCAATTAATGAGAAAGCCTGTATTCCCTTCCCTCCCACCTTAAAGTCTGGGTATGCATGTTAATCGTTTTGAGAATCCCTGCAGTAAAGTAACCTTGCTTGCCTTTATTTAATATAAGGTCTTTCAAACTTTCATGGTTATGTTTTTGTTTTGTTTTTAGTAAGACGTGTGAACATCCTTTACCACACACCTGAAAACTGGGACCTATTTTCCACTCATTTCAATCGTGAATATAATTTTCAGTAAAGTAGAGGGAAAAATAGTTTTGAGAGGCAAATCCTATCTGGTGTTAACATATGTTAACATGTTATAAGTCTTAAATTTAAAGGACAGGAGTGAGACACCCTCCTTTCACAGCCCGCACCCCACTCACATGATCTAACTGGCATTTAACCCTACAGTTCTATAGGCTCTGCTTAATCTCAGCTAAGAAGGGTATTCTATGATGCCGCTTGCAGAGCTTCAATACTGGATGCTAAAAGCTTAAGGTTGAATCTCTTATCACTTCACACCAAAAATCAATCCACCCCAGGGAATCCTATTGGTAGGCATCTCCTATTGATCCTCTCTCTGGTGTGGAGCTCCTGTGGTTGGCACTAAATAACCAAGAACTCATTAACTCTCTCTCTCTCTCTCTCTCTCTCTCTCTC
>NW_006293951.1:1611730-1635119 GCF_000327345.1 Myotis davidii
ACAGGCATCTTTGTATCCTGTGCTAAGCAAAATGTCCAGCATTCAATAAATGTTTTTCTCAATTAACCAACGAGGAAGTTTTACCATCTTGATTATCACCCTCTTCACCATCCAATCCACCCCCCAGATCTTAACAATTCTATACTCAAAATACATTTTGAATCCATTCTGTATCCATTCACTAGGGCTGACATAACAAACTAGGTTGACTTAAACAAGGGAACTTGATTTTCTCACAGTTCTGGAGGCTAGAAGTCTGGGGTTAAGGTGTCAGCAGGGTTAGATTCATTCTGAGGTTTCTCCCTCTCTCTCCTTGGCTTTCAGATGACTGCCTTCCCGGTTGGTCTTCATCTGGCCTATCTTCCAGGCCTTTGAATCTTAATCTTTTCTTATGAGGACATAAGTCACACTGAATTAGGATCTACCCATATTACCTCATTTTAACATAATAAGCCCTTTAAAGGCCCTATCTCCAAATATAGTCATATTCTGAGGTAGTGGAGGATTTCAACATACGAATTTTGGTGACAAACAATTTTATCTTGTAACATATCCTCTTCCCTTCATCTTCACTGATGCCATTTCAGACTTAAACTGCCATCATCTCTCACATGCATTACTGTGTATATTTCTAGCACATCATCTTATAACAACTCTAATTTATCCCCCACATGGTGTGGTAGCCAGAGGGCTATATTTTTTACATATATTTTTATTGATTTCAGAGAGGAAGGGAGAGGGGGAGAGAGAGTGAAACATCAATGATGAGAGGGAATCATTGATCGGCTCCCTCCTGCATGCTCCCTACTGGGGACTGAGCTCGCAACCTGGGCATGTGCCCTTGGCTGGAATCAAACCCGGGACCCTTCAGTCCACAGGCCAGTGCTCTATCCACTGAAACAAACCAGCTAGAGTGAGAGGGTTATTTTTAAAAAATATATTTTATTGATTTTTTTTTAGAGAGGGAGGAAGGGAGAGGATAGAGAGATAGAAACATCAATGAAAGAGAAACATCATGGATAAGCTGCCTCCTGCACACCCCCCACAGGCGACTGAGCCCACAACCCAGGGAATGTGCCCTGACTAGGAATAGAACAGGTGGCCTCTTGGGTCCTGGCTAGATACTCAACCACTGAGCTACCCCAGCCAAGCAGAGAGATATTTTTTAAAATCGATATTAGATCATGTCTACAACTGTGGCTAGAGTTCTACCAGCACAGAGGAAGTTAAATTACTTTTTAAAAGATGGAAACTAAATTGCATCCTTTATTTTAAAAAGCCCTTAAATGCTTATTAACAGTGCTTTGATATTTACTCTAAATACTTCAAGATGCAAAGAATGTTTGTATGAAGAATTAGGGGTCGAGAGAAATGAAGGCATCCACTGTTAGTGCCAGTGGACATTCATAAAAAGCACTTCATTGTGAAAGTAGTCTATAATCTAATTCCAAAAAAACCTATAGGAAACTGTGTATCATAACTCATTCATCTTTTTTTAAAAATTTCTCTAGTCTCTTCCTGCTGTCATTCCTAGAGAGTGGATTCCAAACACCCCTTGCTGGTCTTTCTTGCCAGCGCTCTAAGATGCCACCACAGAGATGCACCTGGTCTAACAACAAGCCTGTCCTCATTTTTGCCTCCAAGATTTGTCCCTCTTACAGCTTTCCCATATCTCAGTTTTTTACTCACTCGTCTCAAGTTGTTCATGACATCTAATTGCCAAGTACTATCTATTGTGCACTTGTATTTACTTGTATTTACTTATTCACATTGCTATTTTCCTTCTCACTCTGACCATCATTTCTGATGATAGGTAAGTTACAAAAAAATTTAATTAGAAAAAATGTTTCACTGAATGGACATAAAATAGTTGGCGATTGGAGCAATAATTTTCCCCCCATTTAGGAAACAAGAACAACAAAAGTATTGAGGGTAAATTTGTGGGTGAGCCAGGAAAAAAAATCAGATTTCTAACTCTACCATAGCATTTTTCAAATAAGAAATCGTGCAGAAAATTGCTATCATTTTGGAAACATGGAGTAGGATATGGACAAAGGAAGAAAACTGTAGGTCTTTGATCAACCAGGAGGCTGTCTCTGAAGGTCCCCAAGGAACACTTTTCAGCAATCTTCTCCTAATAGGCGAGCTTGTGTCTCCGGTGCTGTGGTACCCAAGCAGCCCTGGTAACCGTGGAGCCTACGCATGTTGAGTGAGGCAAGCACCCAGAATAGAATCCTCATCCCTAGGAGAATGCGCACCTTTGCAAAGTGATAGCATCTCAACTCCGTGCGATGCTGTTTTAACTACTGAGCACGTCTGAGTGTTCAGCATGCCAAGCACTGAATTTTGAAGATATAATATCTCATTTGATTCAAACCTCACCGAAATGGAACTTGACCTGGATATAATTCTTTTCCTTTCACTAAAATTGAATTTAGACATAAATGCTTTTTTTTTCTCCACCAGGGAATAGGAAAATCTGTTCTAGGTAGTGCATGGCATCGGCTATGATGTTGAGAAACATTTTCCTGCCAGATTTTTTTTCAGACTTCATTAGTGTCTTCCCACTGACAGACAATAAATTAGAAAGGAAGTACTTGCTTAAAATATTCTAGTGGTGGTTAATCTGATAAAACACAAGTCAAGCAAAAATGATAGCACTGATGAGATAAACAACTCTATTTCTATTTATGCTTAGCTTTTTACTATGGGAGACAGGGAACATAAAGATGAGAATGTAAGTGATTGACAAAAAAAATCATTTTAAGACAATTTTTTGAAAGCATTAACAAAAATGAGAAATTATTAGATGTTTTATATAAGTAGGCCACCTTCAATGCATAAAAATGTTATGGTAGATGGGTCAAGAAGAATAATAAAATAAGGATAAGAAGATGGAAGAGTTGGAGGGACACACCTGAGGTTGCCCTGGCAGAGAGAAGTCACTGAGTGAGGGGTCAGCCCCTGGGTGTTGTTTTCACCTCTGCTGCTAATAGCTGTTTGCTTTTAGACAAAGCGGCCACTTCTCTCGGATTCAATTTCTCCCTCTGTTATGCAGGGGTCATAGCATCTGAGATCTCTTGCAGTTTTCAGCTTCTATGAATCCATATGGTGAAATATGTCAGGTGAAAATGTTCTGGAAAACATAAACTCTTTGTAAGGGACAGGTGTTATCCTGAGTGCTGAAGTGCCTTACCTAAGGGGAGGGCCGGGGCAGATTTCACAGCTGTTAGGGGCAGGTGCGGAGCGTCTGTGACGTGTGTGCATGCCGCTTGGGGCTGAGCCTTGCAGGTGTGTAACGTGCTGGACGCCCCTGAGCTTTTTCAGCAGCACAGGGGAGGACGGGGATGTGGCCAAACCCCAGGTTCTTATAACCCCTTTTGAAAGCATACAATTCCCACAATAGCATTTTACTTCTTTTTTTGGTTTGTTGTTGTTGTTAATCCTTACCCCAGGATATTTTTCCCGTTGATTTTTAGAGAGAGGGTAGAAGCGGGGAATGGAGGGGGGAGGGGGAGAGAGAGAGAGAGAGAGAGAGAGAAACATCAATCAGTTGTCTCTTGCAAACATCCAGACTGGGCCGGCGATCAAACCTAAAACCCAGGTATGTGCCCTTGACCAGAATTAAACCCACAACCCTTAGGTATGTGTGTGTGTTGGGGGGGGGGGGGGGGGGGGGCGCTAACCACTTAGCATAACAGCCAGGGCGTATTTTATTTCTTTTAGCCTCTGAAAGGACCAAAGGACTCCCAGGCGTCCTCACAGATTGACTTTCTTCATCTGGCCTTTCTAGTCCTTTAAGCATCAGCAGCCTCAGGCCAGAACTTCTTCATTCTTTAAGGAAAATAGAACGTGGCATGATCAGTTATTATTTACCAATATTTTCACACATACATGTTATCATTGGAGAAGTTGGGACTCAAATGCAGTTTCTGAAGTCTGGAAAACTGACGAAATGAACACTTTAAAAATATATATATAATTTATTTCAGGGAGGGAGGGAGAGGGAGAGAGAGATAGAAACATCAATGATGACAGAGAATCATTGGTTGGCTTCCTCCTGCACACCCCCTACTGGGGTTTGAGCGAGCAAACCACACATGTGACCTGACTGGGAATCGAACTGTGACCCCTTGGTTCACAGGTTGATGGTCAACCACTGAGCCATCCTGGCTGGGCCCAAATGAACACTTTTGAGGCAATTTCCTACTTAATGTTTCCCCATTCTCTTCTTTTCTCCTTGACACTTTAAAAAATGATGTTGTTTTATTTACTTATTCATTGATTAGGTAATAATTCACATGATCAGTTATCAAAATGATAGAAAAGCCATCTGTTAATAACTTTGCTTCCATTTCTCCAGTTTAGCCTCTGCCCTCTATACGCACAGCCAGGCAGTGGTTGCTTCTGTCTCTAGTCAGTGTTTCTTTGTGTACATCCAAATAGTTATCTGTGTCTTCTTATTTCTCCACTTCCTTACACAAAAAGTTGCATGCTAAATGCACTCTTGTGCCCCTTGTCCCCAAACTTTTTAATACAGTCTGTCGTTTAGGCGTTTTGTAAGGTTATGGCCACATGGTCCCATTTATAGTAAGCAGAACAGCCACGTCTGATTCACTGAAAGGTTATTGCCCTGCTGAGGGGGAAATTAAATCCTATGTCGCAATTTTAATTTTAAAGTAATTCTGGTGCTGCGGCATAGCCCTGACCCGAAGCAATAATCTCATCTCATGTCTTGGAACATTCTGTTGGCATTTGATGTCCTTAATATCCCAAAGAAGTCATTACATAAAAGCACTTGAAAAAAAAAAAAGAAAGAAACTTGTTGAATTCAATTAAATTTAAGAAGGAACTTAGCTACTTTGCTTTTGCTTCTCTTTTACTTTGATGTTTTAAATGAGAGGATAAGACAAGTAGCTTAGATCTTAAAACTAAGTAATAAACAGTTGGGGAGAAGATGGAAGCCATAAACGTGAATGTCCATTTTTCCATGTATCCATCCATCCATCCATTCATTCAACAAGAATTACTGAGTTCCTTCTACACTCGAAAAAATGATTCCAGGACCTGGGGATATGAAAAACCAAGTTCACGCCAGATTGATGCCTAGTTTCTTGTCCCTGGCACATTCTATCACCCCCAAACACAGGCACAATTCACTCATCCAGATTATTGCTATGCCAGCTCTCTCATCTCCTTGTTTCCAGTCACCCACCCTTTGGCCTGTACTGAAAAAAGCAGCCAGACTGGTTCTGTTAAAAACATAGGTCAGATCAAGGCACTCATGCCCACCACCCTCTAACAGCTTCTCGTCCCCTTTGAGTAAAAGCCAAAGTCCTTACAGCAATACCACAAGGCCTACATGATCTAGCTCCCTTACTCCTTAGTGAAAACACATAGTAATAAACTAAAATATAATGTTTGATATCAAACACTATAAAAATTACAGTAATAGATGACAGCATTTATCTTCCCCTGGAAATATTAAGTACTTGGTATGTACAGACAGATGACTGTTGCTATTTCTTTAGACTCCAGGAATGAGAATAATCATGATTAAATGCTAAATACAGGCACTGTCTTAAATAACCATAGTAGTGTGTATTTTTTTCACAAGGGCACTCAAATATTTAAGAGAAATGGGAGGAAGTACACACTTTCATTATCTCTGCTATACTGTTTTCTTATCTAACCATTCGCTAATAAGAGAATAAGCCAGAAACCACAGACAAAAAATAATAATAATAATTGAAAATAGTAGATCTAGACAAGGCTGACTTGAAGATGTTTGAGTTTTTCTTTTGGAATTTGTCAGAGTTCAGAGACAGTCTCAGTATTAACAGACTTTTACAAACCCATGAAAAAAAATCCAACTATACCTTTCTCATCACACCCAAAGAGGGATCAAAAAGGTGCTTGGTTTCATTTGTTTCCAAATACCGACTCAAATATTAAATGCTGGCAAAAAATGTCAATACAGCTTATAAGAAGATTTTGAGATTCTAATTATTTATATTTTTGCATGTAACTTTTGGCAGAACAGATCATACTGAGGGCATTTCCAAACACCATACTTCCCTGAAGGAAAGTAGTTCATTCATTCAACTGTCTTCCACAGATCCAATGAAGTAGCATGGGAAGTAGAAATAGCAAGATAATTCTGAGCTCATGGCATGGCATCCTGCCTAGCAGCTGAATGAACTCACATAGTTTCTGTGCTTCTTTGTCATCAATAAAATTAGACTAATACTTCTTGCCTAACAGAAACCTAGAGAGGATTAAAGACTATAGTATGGTATAGAACTCAGGGCTTTTGCATTTACTGTTCTCTTATTAGAATATTCTTCTTCTTACATTTCCATTAGCTGTTTCCTTCTTAATATTCAGGATTCAATACAAATATTCCCTTCTCAGAAGTGTCCCCTTCCTTAGCCTTGTCTATCACATCAGCCTTTAAAATTTTTTCTTCATGGCACTTAATATTATCTGAAATTATCTTATTTCCTTGATTATGATCTGCCTCTTCTATTAGAATGTAACTTTTTTGAAACCAGAGATCTTAACTAACTAGTTCACTGGTCCATCCTCTGCCCTGAAAAGTAAATGCATTGCATGAATTCATGACAATTAATAGTCCATGTAATTCATGAAATCTTAATTTTCTCCCTCTTCCTGAGGGAAGGGCCCATATTGATTATGGTAAGAGCACATAGAGAGTGATCAATAAATAATCTGAGAAAACACAGGAAAAATTTCTGTGCTGTAAGAACCTCTAGACCAGTGATGGCTAACCTATGACACACGTGTCAGGGGTGACACGCAAACTCATTTTTTTGGTTGATTTTTCTTTGTTAAATGGCATTTAAATATATAAAATAAATATCAAAAATATAAGTCTTTGTTTTACTATGGTTGCAAATATCAAAAAAATTCTATATGTGACATGGCACCAGAGTTAAGTTAGGGTTTTTCAAAATGCTGACACGCCGAGCTCAAAAGGTTTGCCAGCACTCCTAGAAACATGTCCTTTGGTATTGGTATTAACTTTGATTTGCACAAACCATTTGTGTGACTATCTTAACTCACATACACATTTTTAAAAAAAAAAAACACAATAAAACACACACACACAGAAAAACAGATTCTTTCCTGAATGTGAACCCATCTGGCAATCCCAATACCAGCTCTATATAAAGTTAGATAATTATGTCTCTAGAGGTTATAGACAAGTAAGGTCTTCAGTCAAAAATTCACCCCAGGATGATGAGTTTGCTTCTTTATCTTTGTTTATGGCGTCTTAAGAGCAATGACTAGTTTCTAAAGGGTTTTTCTTTCCCCTTTTGCTAAGGGCAGTGGTGAAAAAAGAAAAGGAATTGCTTCTGGATTTGATGAAACAGCCCAAGAGGTGAGCTAGGCAAAGCCGTTAACCTGCACACCCCTTGCCAGCCTCTTCACTGATGACCGGAGTTTTCAGAATGAGGAACTTGGGATGTTCTATTGGGTTCAAGTAAAATAAAGAAGCTTTATAACAGTCCACAAAGAATCAAAGGTAAAAAGGAGTTGAGAGAAAAACTCCTTCATTTATGGAAATTTAGCTTGCTCCACAACACCACATTTCAAAAGGTATCAATCCCTGTTGCTTTATAATTTAAAGACTTTGTCCTACAATATGGAACTTTGATTTATGAATTACTGTAAGTCATTTCACTGCTTATGGATGTTTTATTTATATCCAATAGTACAAAGTACTTGTGCCATTTTTTATAAAATTACAGTTAAATCAATATTCTCTATAAAGTTGATAACTAATGCCCACATGAAGAACAAGAAATAATGCAGAGCTGAGCTCAAGCAGGGGTAAGCACAATAAAAGTAAAATAAACCCAATAAAAGCTTTTGTGACAGGTCTTTGCTTTATGTGGTCATTTACTCTCCAGTCAAAATTATATTTAGGCCTTTTATGCCCCAGCTGTCCAGATAAACATGAGGCTATTTTTTTTTTCAACTCTTAAGATTACCGAATGGCATATTGCCAAAAAAATAAAAAATAAAATCCACCTACAAATGTATTTCAAATTCAGACTTTAAAAAGATGAGCCATTGTTAGTTAGATAGAGCTTTTTTGAACAGTACCGAATGGCATATTGTCAAAAAAATAAAAAATAAAACCCACCTACAAATGTATTTCAAATTCAGTCTTTAAAAAGATTAGCCATTGTTAGTTAGATAGAGCTTTTTTGAACATACACTGTAATTTTCTAGGAGAGGCCTATGTAGAAATTTGGGAAATATTAAACTACTATTTTCTCAAAACATCCAAACTATGGTGGATTGACTAGGGCGTCACCCCTAGAGTTGCCTTCCCTGTACTGAATCATGGCTCTGCCACTTACTCGATGTGCAACTTTGGAAAAGTTACTTAGTCTTTTTGTTCTTCAATTTTGTCATCTGTAAAATGCACATAATATGAAATTATACCTACTTGATATGATTGCCTCCAATAGCTCCTGTGAGGATTAAAATTAGTTAATCATGGATAGCTCACAGAAAAGTACCTGGCAGGCCATAAAATTCAATAATTTGTATTTAATGATGATAATAAGCTTTCCCAGTGCTGGAGCCAGAGTAATCAAAGGTAATGGATGAAAGAAATCTCAGCCCAAATCCTTCCGCTGTGATTACTGAGCTGATTGCTTCTGCTGGTCATTCCTCCTGAATGAGTAGAGAAATCTGGCTGCAGTAGGAGAAAATAAGTCAACGGCAAACAGAAAGATGGAGCCATACACTATCTCTTTGTTTATCTGGAGAAACAAAGATGGAGGTGTTGGGAATTTTGAGGGCCAGTTGTAAATCTGACATTCTCAGAAGAGTTCAGATTCTTGCAGCTCTTTCTTTAATCTTCCAATAAATTCATTTTTTTTTATTTTGCTTTTGCCTAAGTATGGGTTGTTTTTCTGCACCTTACAACTAATAGGCTCTTCCTGGATCCTGGGACTAATAGAACGACACCGGATGCAGCCGTCAGAAAGATCACACACTCATTTAAGACTTGCCAGGCTCCCAGGTGTCACTCTAGTTCCAGAGTCCCTTTCCGTAGGCCTTTTGCTGAGGACTCTTTGACCCTGGCTTTAGGGACCGAAGGGCAGTATTGAATGAGCTCAGGAAAGTGAAATAGGAAGAGAAGGAAACACAGAAAAACAAAGAGATAGTGTATGGCTCCATGATAAAGAAAGAACGTGTTTTTTTTAATGTGTGACTTCAGAATTCAGAAAATAATTCCAAGGAAGGAAATTCTAAAATATTTGGAACAAAATGTAACCATTTCAATGAAGGTAGATTATTTTGACAAAGAATCAAAGGTAAAAAGGAGTTGAGAGAAAAACTCCCTCATTTATGGAAATTTAGCAAAGCTATCATTTAGAATGAAAGGACATATAAAGAGCTTCCCAGATAAGAAAAGGCTAAAGGAGTTCATCACCGCCAAAGCAGTTACAAGAAATGTTAAAGGGTTTTATTTAAGAAGAAGGGGTGGCAATACTTAAATCAGACAAAATAGACTTTAAAACAAAGGTAATAACAAGAGACAAAAAAACAGACCCAGCAATTCCACTTCTGGATATTTATCCGAAGAAACCCAAAGCACTAAATCAAAAAGACATATACATACATATGTTTATTGAAGCATTATTTACAACAGACATATGGAGAAACCTAAGTGTCCATCAATAGATGAATGGATAAAGAAGTGGTGTTTATATATAATGAAATATGACTCAGCCATAAAAGGAATGAAATTTTGCCATCTCCAACAACATGGATGGACCTAGAGCGTATGGTGCTAATGAAATGTCAGATAAAGACAAATGCCATATAATTTCACTTAAATGTGATATCTAAAAAAAAATAATGTAAATGAATAAGAAGAATAGAAACAGGCCCAGCCAGCGTGGCTTAGTGGTTGCGCATTGACCTATGAACCAGGAGGTCCACGGTTCAATTCCAGGTCAGGGCACATATCTGGGTTGTGGGCTCGATCCCCAGTGTGGGGTATGCAGGAGGCAGCTGATCAATGATTCTCTCTCATCACTAATGTTTCTATCTCTCTCTCTCTCTCCCTCTACCTCTCTGAAATCAATAAAATTATTTTTTTAAAAAAAGAATAGAAACAGTCCAATAGATGCAGAATACATTTTGATAGTTGCCAGAGGGGAGGGGGACTAGGGGACTGGATGAAAACGGTGAAGGGATTAAGAAGTACAATTAGTAGGTACAGAATACTCATGAGGATGTAAAGTGCAGCACAGAGAACATAGCCAATAATATTGTAATAACTAAGTATGGTGTGCTAGATTTATCAGGATGATCACTTCATAAGTTATATAAATGTCTAATCACTGGGTTGTACACTTAAAACTAATATAATATTGCACATCAATCCCAATTGAAAAATAAAAATTATTAAAAAGAAGAAAAAATAATAATAAATTTTAAAACAAAACAAGCAGAGACTTGATAACTGCTTTATGCACTGTGGCTTGCCCGCTCTTGCTGCTCTTGAAAACCCTGACAACACCGCCATGTAAAGGAGCCCAGGAGAGGCTGCCATATGGGCCAGTCACCCTGACTACTCCAGTCAAAAGCTAGCCCCCTTCCTGGTCAAAACGGTTTAGCTAAACTTGTCAATCTAGTTGAGACCAGCAGAAAAGCATGCAGTTGAGCCCAACCCACCAGAATAATGGGCTAAATAAATTGTTGCTTAACTATTATGACTTTATTGGTATTTACTTTAAGCTGTGATCTATAAGATCACAGAAAGGTATTGATTGTAAATGTACAATTCCATAGAATTGCTCAGTAAGAATTATAAAGTCCTATTTCGTCACATCAGGAATGAGTTAAATCACTGCTACTTAAATCACCTTTTATACAGAGCACAAGAACTTCAACAAGTATAAGAATGTCTATTTTAAATGCCAACCATTAAGAAATATAAAGGCCACATTTTATCAGAATTTCCTTCTTATATGCTTGCCAATTAGTTTTCATAATCAGCTACTTCCATTATTTCAATTCGATAAAAATTTGCTCCTGATAGAGGAAAACTGTATTAGGAAGAAAGTGAAATTATACTAATCCCTTATATTTTAAGGATAAATTTAAACTGAGAATTTATGAAGAAAATAACAGAGTAACTCTAGAGAGTCATAGATTGCATGCTAATACACTTATGGTTTCCCAAACTACATAATACATACACTAACACAAGGAAAGAGGCACTATAATATCAAACATTATAAAGAACAAAAGAATGCCTAACAACTTTCTATTTCCTAACTATACAAAAGTCAAACATAGCAAAAGCTATATGGCAAGTCACATAGTGAAGGGGGGATGGTAAAAGTGGGTTTACAGTTGTGAGTTTGCCAGTTGTGAGTATGCGAAGCAGAGTTAAGAAGTTGTTATAATGATCATAACCTGCATATCTTTTTCCATTCTACCTACTTTTGCACACTTCTGTATATAACTGAAAACCAGTTGGAGACATGCAGAAACTTCCAAATTACATTTATTTTAGCTAAAACGAATGGCTATTTAAAAAATTTACTTCCTAGATCACTCACATAGCACCACAAATAAAATTACTTTGCTTTCTTTCCTTATCAAGTAAATTGTCTATCACATAGCTGTTGGAGAATGGCTGACTTCTTGACTAATGGCCAGGTAGAAGGGAATCGAGAATTTCCCATTAACTGAAGGTTTTCAGAGTCAGTGTGTTTGTGTGTGTGTGTGTGTGTGTGTGGTATTTATTTCCACATGAATTTCAGGTTTGACTGGTATTCCAACTGGGGGAGAAATATAAATGTGTCCATATATTCTTAATAATGGGGGATGAGATGCAGTTGTAATTATCTGACTCAAGTTTCCACTGATCAGTTTTCAAAATGCTCCATGACAAAAATAAGCAAATCTATTTGCTCAGAGCTAACACATTCAAAGAATGTCTTTTAAAAAGAAGAAGACAATGAAAAAAAATTAATATTTGTGACATTATGATGTAAATAAAATGGTACAAATTTCCTGTCAGAGTAACAACAGGCAAAGGTGTCTAAGATTGACACCTTGAGTGAAATTTAGGATAATGCATTTTGAAAACAAGATTAGCAGAAAAGGTTTAAAATTTGCCCAGCACAGTTATCCTCACTAAAAAAATTCACATCATTCTGAATTTTTATTGTGCAAGCAGAGAGATCAGCATGCTTTTTCATCCCACATCCTACTGTATATCTCTTTCTTTTCACATCCGTATTCTGTACACCTTCCATAGGAAATTAGCCTCCTGAATGAAGAGAGAGAGTGTGAGAATGACTCATGCATGAGGAAAGTCTCTCTCCAGGCCACCCTTCTCACCGTCAGGGGAAACTTTGTCTTCAGTCTCACCGCTGCTCTCTTCTCCTTTCCTGAGCAATGTCCCTCGAGTTCTCAGCTTCTCATCTCCAGTAGTACTTGCACTATGTCGTAGGCAGTGGTGGGGTTGGTGGAGTGGGCCGGGGGGTTGGATGGTTGCAGGGAACACACAGGTTTTCTCATCTGCTTCTAAAATACAAATGCCTGAGTAGCCTTCGTGCGTTAATTCCCCCTGCATTTCAAAAGGGACAAAATCCTATGACCAAGACATAGATTTTGAGATGGGGTTCATTAAAATTACACTCTTAGTTCAGCAAGGTGACCTCCTAGGCGGGGGCCTCCTTCCAGCTCTGGAACTTTGCAATATATGTGGTCATCCAGCCACAGACCAAATGCATATGGAAGCATCACTTTGAGTTACCGTTCCAAGTTTGTTCTAAATTTAGAGACTGGCAGGTTGTAAAAGAAACTCTATAAAAATGATAGAGTTTTTGAGAAAGACTGCTAAGACATCTGCTTCCTCTCGTGTATTTCAGTGTCTGCACAGATCCTCTCAAGAAATGCTTCTCCTCAGAAGACGGCATCTCTCCTCCTGGCTTCAACACCTTTCAGGCCAAATGTTGTAGGGAACCCCCCCGCCCTGCCCCAAACCCTTAATGCTTATTAGAACCGCCCTTCTCCCTGCACCACCAAGAGGATTGAAGGTGGGGGTGGGCCCTGAGCAGTTCCGTTCATCTTTGTGTTTTAATGGAGACTTAGCTCTCCTCTCCCAGGTATTAGCTTTTCTCCAACCCCACTTATCCCAGGGTCTGTGTGTGTGTGTGTGTGTGTGGGGGGGGGGTGTTCTTGCTCCTCACGGCTTGTAGCAGAACATTGTGGTATTTTTTAACTTTCTACAAGGAAATAAGCTCAGCTCCTTTGAAGCGTAGGCTGCGAGATTATCCAGGTGTAGAGAGGGCAGGTCCTGGAGCCACTTCCTAAGTCTGCAAATGGTTTCAAAATTCACGCGCCTTATTTCCTCATCAATAAAATGGGAATCATAGTATTTTCCTTACAGAGATATTGAGGCTTAATTCACTCATATTTAAAATTTAGACTAAGTGCCTACCTAGCCCATGGTGAGCGCTTCATACCGTGGCTGCTGTTATTGCTGCCTACGGGGTAAGTGTGCGTGCAATTCCCGTCCACGCCCCTCGGTTCTGCCTGGGATGTATCTCACAGTGTCTGCACAGATCTCCATCAAGTGTAATCTCAGGCGCCATTCTCCCCACAAAACACTGCTTTGTCCCTTCAGCCAGATATGGTTTCTATTCCCGTGTAACCTCCTTAGCTCTCTATGCCTCCTTGCTGGCCGCCATTCTATACTTTGCATATTGAGGGCCCCAGTTAGAAGGTGAACTCCTCCTGCCTGGAGGTCACAGTCACTTTTGTTTCTTGTAACATTTTCACATAAGGGACCCTCACAAAATCATTAATTTTAATTACAAATATTATGATTTACTATATTAGGGGGCCACATTAGAAGTCAATATTCCCAAAACGGATGGACCCCGCCTGAACTGTTTTCAGGACTCTCCTACTTAATTCTTTAAAGCAAAAGTGACAACCCCAACTTCCTTATACTGAGTAGAAAGTGACAACTCTAACCAACACCAGGCTCCCTCCTGGGCAGGTAATGGCAAGGAACTTTAACCACATTAACTCTCCAGCAGATTGACTGAAAAGGAATACAGGTAAAAATCGACTTGAAGGCATTGAAGAGCGAACTAGGCAGGAACTAGATGGGGTTTGATCATTGAAAGACCTCACGGGGTGACTTTTCCCCCGACATACCCTAGTCAGAAAGCTGCAATATTATTGGCTTGAGATGTGAGAAGATGGAGTTTAGGATGCCAGAGTGGCTAAATTAAGAAGGGAAATCCCAGAAGGGAGGGTCGAGGCGGAGCAAGCCCTGCGTCTGTGTGTCAGTCCCCGGCTGATCTCTGGGCAGGAGCCCAGTGGAGGGCAAGAGCTAGAAGTCTGAGAATGCCACGGGCCAGCCTCTGGGCTTGGAGTCCTGCCTAGCCAACGGGTTCGGAAAGCTCTTTGGACTTTCTATAGACCTTTCTATAAGGAAGGAACCTAAGCCTTCGCAAGTTCCACGTGATCAGCCAGTAATCTAGCTGTCTTCCCTACTGTGAGAATAAAATAGAGTCATGCAGGCCAGTGATGGGTGCTTCAAAAACAGGACTCAGTCTTATTATTTCAAGAAGACTAATCAAGCATAGGATTTGTGGGTGGGAGACAGGGACAATGGCTACTAATCCCGAGTGAAGGAAAGAAAAAGCCACTAGCACCCCGTTCAGAATAAGGGAATGCTCGACATGATACATTATAAAATATTACAAACGTGAATTAATTTACAAATGAAATGAAATCATGCTATTTGAACAAACTTTTCAATAAGGGAAGTCTTTTATCCTTATAAAGAATAGGTTAAGTTAAAAATCAAATTGAAACCCCAGGAACCCACAACATAATTTTAGAAGTCAAATAAGCCTCTCTATTTTCCAGAATAATATCTAACAAAATACACAATGCAAAGATTAAGCTTTTCCAGTTAATTTTTTTTTAATTCCAAAATATGTCATATTTAACTGAGAATTCATTTCCAAATAGGAGTCTCTGGAAAAGCTGTTAATTTTCAAACAACCATGCTCCTCCATTTGGTAGCTGGAATCATTCTCGCTAAAATAAGGTCCTTATTTCAAAGCAAATTCATATAGCTAAAAGCTCAAATCCTGAGTTTTTAGCTATATTATTTATTTTAGCTATAATATTTCTCCCTTATTTTCATATGTACATAAACATCACTTGGAGATGCCATCACAAAGACACACATGGAAGACACAATGGCACATGGATGATTACCTGCCTCTGGAAAAGCCAGAACTAGTGTGGGCCTCACTTCCTGACCCGTGCAAACAGGGAGTGTAACCACATCTTCCAAATCACATTTCTTCCTAAAATGTTGCAAACTCAAAGGTTGCCCACCTCCCCCCACCAAACTGACAGAGGTTAACATGGGTTCTGAGTCGGCCTGCCTAGGTTTAAATACCAGCTCTGGCAAAATACTACATCTCTCTATACTCAGTATCCTCATGTCTTCACAGAGTGGAAATATTAACAGTGGTACTGATCCCATAGGGTTGTTATGAAGCATAAATAACATAGGTAAAGCAGCCATTTAAAACAGTGGCTGACACAATGCTATATGGGTTTTCAAAATTTGTCATCATCATCAGTGTTTGTGGCAAAATATCTTGACTATGCCATATGAAGCAAAGAATGTCTATGGGAAGATATATTATGTTAAATTACCCAATATATGATTACATAGCACAGAAATTATTTTTTAACATCTACCTTAACTTCATACAATTCAGAAAACATTTTTGAATGACATTATAATAAAAAAATGGATGCTATAAATTACTTTATAGTTTAAAACCTAAAACTATGAAAGTTAATTCAGACTAGTAAGAAAAGAACACTTGGGAAAATAGCACAATATCGCCACCTAGTGGATATTGCCTTTTAAACAATTTTGTGGATTGTGCTTATGCTATTTTATAGTTAGGGGAAAAATTCCTTTTCAAAAAGAAGCACATTCTCTTCACTAATGGTAAGAAAATTAAAATAGGAAAAAATTAAATGCTAAATTATCAGTTCTCTTAAACACTGTAGCTAAAAATACCTTCTAAGTTGTGTATCTCAAAATTGTTTCTAAAACAAGGTAACAGTTTTGGTTCAGAAATTTCAAGTATGTCGAAAACCGCATACAAGTCACCAGCTATTTCATCATGGCCTCCCAATTAATGCAAAAAATATTAGCTATAACATAAATTTAAAATCATAGAATTGTGAAGCATCTAAAAAGCCATTTACTCTACCTACTTGCTGAGTCTCTTCTGAAGCACCCCTGACAAATAGAAATCTTGCCTTCAGCAAGCAACCAAACTTACTCTTCTCTGGGTTCATTGCCCTGTAGAGACTACACAATTAGAAAATGTATTTTTCATGAGTTGAAATCTGCTGATCCTTGATTTATACTTCAGGGAATATAGAATATTCCAATCCTTCTCCCAAATAATTATTCAATTATGAGAGCATATCATGTTATAGGATCTCTGCTTCTCTCAGTTAAACATCCCATATATTCTTTTAGCCATTTCTCTTGCAACGTAATTATAAACATTTATCTGTTCATACTTCTTTAAACAGTTTCTAGCATTTCTAAAAATGACTATAATCAATACAAAGAAAATATGCCATGAATGGCTTGGCTAATGCAAAGATTGGTTATCACCTCTCTCTCCATATTCCACTTCTCTTATAAAAAACTTTCACAGTAGCAGTCAAAAACAGCCTTGGGAATCAGACCAAGCTATGTTCTTCAGGGACAGCGTGGACTCCTAGAGAGCTACCTTTCTGCTTGATCTTCAGTTTCTCCAGCAATCAAACAGAAATCGACATGTGCCTCACAGGAATATGAGTAGGATCAAACGTGACAGTAATTGTAAATCAGCTAGAAGTATTACAGCCAGAACATTGTAGGCGCTCAATAAACGATAGCAATTATTTTGGATGTGCCATACACACACATATATAGTTAACTGAACTGATGTTAAGGTTCCTAAACAGTGTGAAAAATCAATACTGGATTTAATATTTTCTTTTGTCAGGAAAATACCATGTGTCTTTTGGTCTGATGGTGAAACATTGACTTCAAATGAACACTAAATTTATCAAATGCTCATTTTTTTTAATATAAAGCTCAACATAAAGGTATTATTGGATTACTTAATTGCAGCAAAATTTCTTACCCTAGAAATGATTTTCAAACATTAAATAATTTAGTGTTGGAGTCGTGGGGAAGTTTTAAAAAATGTAACTTCAATATATCCCTTTTTATTAGAATTTTCTAAGCTATATAAGTTTTAGCATATTAAAAATGTTTGTCTTGTCAATACAGAAAACATACCCTAAATAAAAAATAATTAAGCTATCCCTAAAGTAGTAAAATTAAGCCTAACTAAAACACAAAATAGTCCTAATTGATTGAAAATTCTTTTCCCTTAAAGGTCTAATAAACATCAGTTCTACTATTATAATTTAATGGTTGAAAGTTATTTTTCTTTAAATAGTAATAATTTTGAAATATTTACTTACATATATTTATAAGTAAATATAAGTATTAGGCACCATGGTAAAGAAAAAAATTCAAACTAAGTCAGTAAATTTAGGCAGAAAAAGTTAAGGTTGACTCTCATTGTGAAATATGTGATTTATTTCCTAAAATTAACTAATGTTGTAATTTTTTCTAGGATATTCACTTCTTTCTATACTAAAAACTTCATTCAGTATTCATTTACTCAATATTTATTAAATAACTTATTTATGAACTTTTTGGATATATGGTAGGGGTTGATTCTTTTTGAAATAAGGCTAGACATGGGCCAGGCACTGACCAGTTAGGACAAATAGTCTACTCATTTGAAATGAGGACCAAAGGTTAAACCACTTGCCTTATTGACTCCAAAACCACAGTCAAATATAAAAATCTTAACTGCCAAGCTAAATGCTCTTTCTACAAGCCCATAGTCCCTAAATTAGGTTTAACTTTCCATTACAAAAAATGTTTCATATTATTTTCATGATACGTTTTGTTTCACTTTTTAATAAAATGCTAATTGTTTTAAAGATAATAAGTGCTAATTTAATGAACACGAATTTATTTCTTTATATGAACATTTTATTTTAGAAGTGAGTCTACACAGATACAGAGAACATTTTGATGGTTGCCAGATGGGAAGGGGGAGTTGGAAACTGGGTGAAATAGGTGAAGGAATTTAAAATGTACAAATTGTTAGTTACAGAACAGTCACAGGATGTAAATTACAGCATAGGTAATATAGTCAATAACATTGTAACAAGCATATACGTGTTCAGATGGGTACTAGATTTATTAGTGATCACTTCATAAGTTACATAAATGTCTAATTAGGGGGTTGTACATCTGAAACTAATATAATATTCTATGTCAACTGTAATTTAAAAATTAAAAAAATAAATAAAAGTACGTCTAATATAATCATCTATTTGGGGGTATAAATAAAACTGAGGATCTCTTCTCGTGGCAGTTAAACTCAAACTAGAAATGTACTATAGTAAGCTACTTGTTTATAAAAATAGATTGCATTAAACTCTTTGTATTAAGGTACCTTATAATAGACGAAGCACATTTCAGAAATAACTTTAAGAGAGGAGGAAGAGGCCAGAGAGCTAACAAAATTTCTCTTGCTAAATGACATGCTATGTTTAACCTTAGGAACTACAGTTCCAAAGCATTTAAATACACAGTCAGATGCAATAGAAAAGATTTCTGGGTATCCCCTAAGAGAAAACACATGATATGTAAGGAAAGAGCATACTGGAACCTTACTAATGCTATATGCTATATAAACATAATACTCAGCTATGAAATTTCACAGAAGAAAAAAGTTCAAACATTTAATACTGGGGCTACACATATTATGTACTAAATCCGTTTGACATTCTGTAACATAATCCTACTTATATAGTTTAATACCAATAATTGCAAGTCTCCACAGGCTTCTTTTTTAAAAAATCACCTTTTAATCAAGAAATTAAGTTAAGTCTAATTTTTTTAAACTTCATGTCAAAACATCTATTTGTTATCTCTTGAAAAATGTTCAAAACACAAAGATCACTTAGGATATTCCTAAAAGCAATGCTCTATAACACCTTCTAATTCACAGCATTCTTTTCTAAAATGTTAAGTACTATACTTTCTGTACTTTATAGAAAGAAAAAAAAAGAAAGTAAGATTAACCTGTTTTCTCTGAATGTAGATTTTATCCAAAATATCTTTTAACAGGGTAGGAACTTAAAAATTAACTGGGACAGCGATTCCCCCAATATATGGGGTGGAATGGTTTCCTCATTTTTGCCAGACTAGATTAGAGAGGAAAAGTTTTTCAGTCTCAGAAATATTCCTTAACACATTCATATACAGTATCAGACAAGAAAGCTGTTTTTCCTAAATTAAACATTTCTTTTTTAATTTTGACTTCCTGGAATTCAGATTGTCATTATAAATAATAACTTCTTTAGTGTGCTTTCTTGTCTAGTTAAAAAAAAAAAGATTGAGTAAAAACATCTGTCCTGCAATCACTGTTACAACTAAAAAGTTGATCTACTTCCTAAGTACTGAGCAGAGTACAAGATTGCTCTTTATTTATTGCTCCACCACACTTGTCATTTTCACCTGTACACAACTTTATATTTGCAAACACAGAATACTTTCCCATCCCACTCATTATTTAAAACTCAGAGAAAGCATTAGTCAACATTTAAGACAAATAGGTTCACAAAGCTACTTAAAAATGTTTACAAACATAAAATGAGTTAAAAGATGAATTCTATTCAGTTCTAAGTATACATGTGAGTTAACATGTCCAAACACTTTTCTGTAATGGAATGATAATCAAATGAATGTACCAAAATAGCAGACACAGAATCCAAAATCCCACACACAAGATTAAATCAGCTGTTCCCCAATCTACTAAATAAGATTAGGTTAAATGATTTCTAAACCTCTCTCAATTCTAACTTTTCTTGTATAATGGAATCAAATACCAGTTACCTCTAGTTTTATATTTGGCCTTGAAAGTTAGTGTTTTTAACCTCTCAATAACGATTAAAATTTTATCTCAACTATCTCAGCAAAGAAATTATATCCTACACTTTCATGAAATGTATCCTAAAATCTCCTTTGGTAACTTTAGTGGGTTGAAGTGTCCCACAAAAAGACATGTCTGCTTGGAACCTATAAATGTGATCGTATTTGGAAAAAGGGTCTCCGATGGTATAACTGAATTAATACTGTCATCATGAGACAATCGACATTGTCCCTGTAAGATAAAGAAGAGAAGACCGTTGGGAAAGCCATGTCAAGAAAGGGCAGAGAGACTGCAGTGATGCATCTATAACCGAGGCAGCAAGGACTGCAGAGAGCCACCGGAAGTCAGGAGAGAGGCACGGGGGTGGTTCTCCCGGAGCCTCCAGATGGAACCAAGACTGCCGACACCATAATTTGAGATTTATGGCCCCCAGAACTGTGAGATATATTTTTAAGCCACCGAGTTTGTGGTCATTTGTTATGGCAACCACAGAAAACTAGTACAGTAACATATGTCAAAAAGAAAAACCCTTTTTAAAGGTATTATCATCAACACAATTTATCTGTGGCCATCACATAGTTCACATTAGAAATTAGGAAAGGAGCTTCATCATTCCTAGATTTTTAACCAAAACCAGTAACTTAAATCATAGGTAGACAAAGATGAGCCTGGAATTTCTAATACTTACTATCGATGTGAGTCTATTTTGCCTTATGATTAAAATTATATTTACTGAAATGTTAAGCAACTTTTCCATCAAAAATATTACCTGATCATTTGCAAAGTTTTCAAATATTCTGTCTACTATTGTTTTTTGGGAATTAATACATAAGTTCCAGTATTACAATGCATGCCCAATTTTCTTAAACTTATATCTATAAAAAGTTCACAAGCTTGTTGAGTGGCCAGCAGTACAAAAGTGATATCATGAGATAATTGTAAACAATTTTATTTTCCCAGTATTGCTCAGGCTTATGGAGCAAGTCTTAAATGTTTCTAAGTTTTTTACCACTTAACTCCCTTGGGTTTGTTATATATGTTTAAAACACATATAGCCGATGTTTAAAAATAAAACATCTAAAGTGATCTGAGGATCACCACTGTGCCTAAAAGTTCATAATTTTCACCTGTTCAGTTGCTCATGTGGAAATGTGGAAATCTATTTTAGAGTTCAAGATATCTGTAATATTACCACATAAACCTCTGAGTGTCCTGACTATTTGGCCACTGAAAAGTCTTGTTCAGAAAGATATAAAAAGTTATGAAATTAACAACTGCATAGCAACCTAGTTCACAAACAAGTCTAGATATTGGGGGCAGAGGTATGTTAAGCCTATAAATAACATAAGGTAAAATAAAGTAACGAAATTCTAGCAGTTTCTGAGGTACTATAACAGCAAACAAGCATATGAAAAACATTAAGTTCCAGAAAACAGACTTTGACTTCAATGAGTCAGTTATACTCCAACCAGCAAATATATAGACAGGAACTAGCAAATATTTCACAATTTCATATCTTTGAAAAACTCTTCTCCACACATAGAATGTATAATGCCTGTTATCTGCTAATAAGTATTTGTGAACGTAAGTGAATTTCCAAACTAAAAATACAGAGACTATAGTGAGCACAAAAAACTGAATTCTACGTTTCCAAACTAAGCAAAGAAAAGCTTTCACTTTGCTAGGAGACAGTAGGTGAGGAAAGGAAAAAAAGAGAGTGAAAGAGAAAAAATAGAAGAGCTGGGGGAAGTGCAGACAGACCTCATGACTGCTCCGATCGCCAACAACAATCCCCCCATTCACTACCACGAAAGCACAAAACAGAAACAGGAGAAGGATGTACGGCCAAGTCAAGACGAGAAGCATACTCAAGTTCTTAAAGGACATGGAATAAACCAAAAGAAACTGAAGAATTTTCCTGAATTCTGAAAACGGTCCTTTGATTGGGGGAAGCCTCTCTTCCTTCTTCTTTTGCAGCTCAGTTTTCCACGCTTCAGTTAACTTTTGTGCGATGACGTTTCCTGCGCAGAAGACAGCCCAGACAATATTTGTCTGACGAAACATGAAGCCACAAAATCCAAGCAACGCTGACGTTTTATGATTCCCATAAAGACACATCAAATAGGCAAAAAGAGTGAAAAACATGGATCCTGCTTCTGTATAGTAGAGGAAGTTAAAGAAATAGAGTGTAGGAAATACTGCTAGGGTTAATGTTGACAAGATTCTCTGGGCACTTGAGCCAGCCTAGGAGGAAGAGAAATCACAGTTAAACTTATTTTCATGATAAAACAAATACGCTTTTTCTGTGGAGATAATGAAGAGACTTCTTAAACAATACAAAACCACATGAGTCATATTTAAATAAAATTATTCAAGATTATTTCTGGCTAGGCAAAGACACAATAAACATTTAAATATGTTTTTACTGATTTTTAGAAAGAGAGGAAGGGAGAAGGGAGAGAGAGATAGAAACACTGATGAGAGAGAAACTTCAGTAGGTCGCCTCTCATACGTGCACTGACTGGGAATCGAACTTGCAGTCTTGCAGTGCAGGGGACAATGCTCCAACCAACTGACCAACTAGGCCACGTGGTCAGGGCCTTCATTTACTCTAAATCACCAAATCAAATGATGCCATTGCCTTGATTAAAATTAAGGGCTGTCCATCACCTATTCAAGTTCAAAATCCTTTCCATGACTTTTAAGGACACTCATGACTTCACCCCACCTACTTCTCCAGCCTCAGAGGTCTATCCTATCTAATAAAAGAGAAACATGCAAATTGACCATAACCTCGACACCCTTCCCATTGGCTAATCAGCAGGATATATGCAAATTAACTGCCAACCAAGATGGCGGCTGGCAGCCAGGCAGCTGAAGTGAATAGGAGGCTTACTTGCTCCAGTGATGGAGGAAGCCAAGGTTCCCCGCCTGCCGCTGCCGGCCTCTGAGCTTGCACTCTAAGCAACTATGTTGCAATTATAGAAGCTAAACAAACCCCAGAAACCTGCTTTCAGCCGTCAGAGCTGGAGAGAGCAGAACCGCGACAGTGTTATAATTATAGAACCCAAACAAACCAGATACCTGCATTCGGCAGCCGAGGTCTCAGAGCTGGAGCCGAGCCTGAGAACTAAAGCCAGCTCTCAGCTCCAGTGACAGCCATAGAAGGTAAATAAATCCCAGACAAAAACCTCTGTGCCGGGCTTGGGCGGGGCGGGTCGCACAGGATCAACAGGGTG